>NC_048227.1:13280233-13347224 GCF_002007445.2 Ailuropoda melanoleuca | reverse complement strand
TCCATGGAGGATCCGGCTAGAACAATAGGCAGAGGCAGGAGGAATCCATGCCCTTTATCTTTCTGCCTCACAGCTGAGCTAGGATGTCTCCCCTCATCTTCTCCCACCCTCGGACTGGGATTCACACCACTGGCTCCCCTGGTTCCCAGGCCTTCAGACTCAGAACTGAAATACATCACTGGCTTTCCTGGGTCTCAAGCGAATTCTTAAATAAATCTCTTTCCCCATAGGTATACAACAAGTAATAATAATAATAATAATAATAATAATAAATTTTATTAAGTAATAAGTGTTATATATAAACACATTTTATAATTGCAATAATATATTTATAAATTAATATTTTATATTATATGATAAATACTTTGCATATGTTGCATAACACAATACATGATAATATATAATAGTAATATAAATATAATATATAGTCNAATTATAAGTAGGCTCCACACCCAACGTGGGGCTCAAACTTATAACCGAGATCAAGAGTCACACACTCTTCTTTTTTTTTTATTTTAATGTTTTTTTATTATGTTAGTCACCATACAGCACATCCCTGGTTTCTGATGTAAAGTTCAATGATTCATTAGTTACGTATAACACCCGGTGCACCATGCAATACATGCCCTCCTTACTACCCATCACCAGTCTATCCCATTCCCTCACCCCCCTCCCCTCTGAAGCCCTCAGTTTGTTTCTCATAGTCCACAGTCTCTCGTGCTTCATTCCCCCTTCTGATTAGCCCCCATTCTTTATCCCTTTCTTCCCATAACGATTCCTTGTTTTTAAACAAAGGAACCTACTATTCTCTGTGGCTTTAAGGAAGAAGCAGGATAAAAGAGGCTAAGAAAGAGCCAGAACACACAGGAGACAGAACTCTTCAAAATCCATCAGCAAATGAGCAGAAGAGATATTTACTGAAACAGATGCAAGAAATATTATCTCAAGGGGGAGCACATTTCTGGAAATACACAGGCAAGTAGCCTTGAAAATTGCTTTCTAATATTTCCAGCTGAATTATCCCTCCTTGCTAAATGATTTCCAAGTCATTTTCCGCTATTAGGTTTATTTACACCCATTTTAAAGACTACATGACATCCTGGAAGATACATGACTTCCTGAAGGGGAGAAAACTACAAAATTCATAACCAGGGAGATCAAGGTTAACAACTCAGCCCCTATCATCATTCCGGGAAGGTGTGGAGAGTGAACAAGGTGTCCTAGCAACCGCGGATCTCATGGTTCCCGGCTTCGGCTGCTGCTCTCGTGCACCCAAATGCCTATGTACAAATGGAGGAAACTGACAGACAAAAACCAGNACCCGGCCAGGAACATACTATTTTAAGTCACATAGCTTTGTAATCTATTTCAAAATCAGGAAAAGTGATACCTCCGGCTTTGTTTTGCTCTCTACTTTTTTTTTAATTATAAGTAGGCTCCACACCCAACGTGGGGCTCAAACTTATAACCGAGATCAAGAGTCACACACTCTTCTTTTTTTTTTATTTTAATGTTTTTTTATTATGTTAGTCACCATACAGCACATCCCTGGTTTCTGATGTAAAGTTCAATGATTCATTAGTTACGTATAACACCCGGTGCACCATGCAATACATGCCCTCCTTACTACCCATCACCAGTCTATCCCATTCCCTCACCCCCCTCCCCTCTGAAGCCCTCAGTTTGTTTCTCATAGTCCACAGTCTCTCGTGCTTCATTCCCCCTTCTGATTAGCCCCCATTCTTTATCCCTTTCTTCCCATAACGATTCCTTGTTTTTAAACAAAGGAACCTACTATTCTCTGTGGCTTTAAGGAAGAAGCAGGATAAAAGAGGCTAAGAAAGAGCCAGAACACACAGGAGACAGAACTCTTCAAAATCCATCAGCAAATGAGCAGAAGAGATATNCTTGCATTCCCACCAACAATGTAGGAGGGATCCCCTTTCTCCACATCCTCTCCAGCAATTGTTGTTTCTCACTTTTCTAACCTAGCCAGCTGGAGGCCCCCGCTCCCTACTTTCTGATGGCTTTTTTTTAGTGCTTCCAGATCACCAAAGACATTTCAGACAAACTAATGTAAGCCCTGTCTCCTTCCTCCATGAAGTGCCCAGGGTTGCACCTGGCTGTCTCCCATAATTCTCACTCATCCTCTCACCCGTGCATTCCACAGACCTTTACTTTACTGCATACCAGCCACTGTGTTTAGGTGCTGGGGACACAAGGCAAACAAAACAGAGCATGACCCTCCCTTTATGGAACTTATATTCTGCTAGGCAAGGGAAACAAGAGTCAAGGAAGTACTATAAGCACAAATGATAAATTTAAGCACAGTGAGTATTAAGTGTCATGGAGAAAACAAAGCCAGTAAGAGCACGGGGAGTGATAGGAGCTGACGGCTTGGACTATAGGAAGGGTGGTCCATCATGCCTTTGTTTCCACCTCTCTGCAGCAAGACCATGTTCTCCCAGGGCTCCATGAAGTCAGGACAAAGCGCTGGGCCCCACCTTCGGGCAGGGAGCTTTGTAAGCTGGGCAACAACAGCATGAGGCTAGCCCATGCTTAAGAGAGAGGTGTTTCTATCATCTGACCCCACAAAAGCAACCCTTCTTCCTTTCTCCTCTTGGCCACACCTTCCCACGAAGTCACCTACATAGAGTGGTAGCATTATTTGTCCCCCTTCCTCAACCTGCACACAAGCTCAATGTTTTCTCCCCCAGAGTGCCCTTGATGGAGCTTGCTGTTGACGGAACTCATACATGTGTCAGGCTCTGGGCTGAGTGTTTACATACACAGCCCCATGACTCAGTGGGTCTCATACCTGAGCAGGCATCGATGTCACCTGCAGAGGCCAGTAAGCATGGATCCATCCCTGGACCCACCCCCCAGAGCTTCTGGTTCCGGCATCTGGAGGGGTTCCTGGGAATCTGCTGGCAGGCAATGCTGCTGTGGGGGGTCTGGGAACCCCCACTCTGAGAACCCTTACTGTACCGGAGGGATTGTATCTACTTGATCAAGGGGAGAGCTGGGGTTCTAGAGACTAAACCATCTGCCAGGGCAGCAGGAGGCAAATACAAACCCTTCATGTTATTTCTGCGTTCATTTTATGGGGCCTCTCACTGCTGAAATCACTCAGTAGTCTGCTTGGGGTCCTGACTCCTGAGACAGACCCTTGCAGGCTGTGTCGGCCCCTCTATGGACACCAAGGACCACGGGCGGGGACTGTGGACCCCCCAAATGTGGGTCCGAGGCAGGTCCCCTGCACCCCACTACCTTGATAGCCATGCTGTTGGTTGGAAAACTAATTTTCCTTCAAGGAGTTCTCACGCTCACTTTGAAATGCAAATCAGAAAGCCCTGAACTTTCCTGTCCACCCACTACCCGGAGCGCCCATGGGCCTGGGGGACCCGCACAAACACACAAGGGCACAGAGATGAGGGTGTTTGCAGTCAAACCAAAATGAGCCAGGCGACATCTACCAACGTATTGTAACCTATTACTGTGTGTACCAATGTGAAGTGCAATGCACTTGACAAATATCTTCTAAGGGGATCTGTGGGAAAATTAAGCATGTGAAAGTGGATCACTGACAAAAGCAGAATGTTCCTTGAAATGAACGGTGTGCTGGAGTCAGGTCTGCCAGAGCCGACTGTTAAATATTCAGAAACTTTGCACGCTGCTTGTCAATTACTGGTCGCTTGAAATTGACCATGGCAGGAATATTTGCACCAAGGCCCCTGCCCCGCCTCCACCTTCCCCACTCCCCGCTCCCCATTGAAGAGCTTGCTTACCAGCACAAAACGCTTGACAGGAGCAGGAGTATTTCTGTGTGTGGCACTTGCTGAGCTTAGCACCCGGGCATTTTTCTGTGGTTTTACATCTCTAAAAGGAGACTCTGAAATTAAAATGGAGGTGAGTGCAGACCTAGGATTCACTCCTTCTCTCTCTCTCTCTCTCTCTCTCTCTCGCTCTCACAAACACACACACACATTATCTCATTAGAGAAATTTTTTTAGAAATGCCACTATTGCACTTGACCATCAGTAACAATCAAACTTTTCACAGCTCATCATAGAATGCTCAGCCAAAGGTTCTTTATTTTGCTCCCTTTTTCACTTCCCCAAAAGAAATATTTGTTGTCTCCAGCGTACAAATGAGAAGTAAGCTCCTAATAAATCTTGCTCCGTACAAACTCGGAACATCACCTGCAGGTGTATATAAGGTAGAAACCAGAGAGCACAGACAAGAACGTCTCATCGTCCACCTTCGTCCAGTGGTTTGCCGACTTTGACAACAGAGGAAAGGGGGATCGCATGAATAATTCAAATCCCCAGAGAGCCCAAAACACTACATTTTAGCCAAACTTTCAACAACAGCCATAACCAGGGAAAAAACCATCCAGCCTACATTTCATTACCTTCCATTCCTCCTGTCTGAACCAACGGAGAATGGCATTGAGCAGTAAAACAAATGGTCCAAGGGGGAAAAGGAATAATCCACAAACTATATAAACAGCTCCTTTTATGAGCAAGAGTTGACAGTCTTTGAAATTGGAGCAAGGTCTCCAATAACATCGCAGAGGATTGGTATCTGGGAAGGCGACTGATTACAAGAGGTCGTGTATGCCTAAAGAGAATCTTATATTAAAAATCACAGCAGAACATGCAGCTTCTATTCCAAGCCGCTTCCTTGGCATTTTCATGGGATTCGATGTGCATGAAATGGTTAAAAATAACAAAGCGGATGAGAAACCGTCCTCTCGACCTTCACTGCTAATAACAGTAATGCTCCACTTCAGCCCTGGGGTTTCAGGCAGCAGCAACTCGGTAGCAATAAAAATCATCATGCCCTCCTTTCTTCTCTGGATGGCACTGTTCCATTTTCAAGGCTCATCTTCACTCTCCGGGAGGATGGGCAAGCAGCCATGATTATCTCCATTTCACAGAAGGGGGACAGGCAGGCCCGGGCTTTAAATGATTTGCTGGATGTTGAGGGCATGATAAGTGGCAGAAAGGGAATTTGGTCCCGGGCTGCCAGGAGGATGTTCCTCTCCCCGTGCCATGTGGCCCCGTTACCATGCCCACCTCACCAAGCACTATGCTGCAAATGACACAGAATGCATCCACACCCAGGGAATCCTGCCGTCAATTTCCTGAAGAAAGAGGCTCACGGGAGCAGTCACTGAGGCCAGGTTTTAGAGAGTGCATTCCTAGCCTTCCGTGTATAAAAATCTGCACACATGACAGAATGGCTAAAAAGGTACCTGATAATACCAAGTGTCGGCAAGGGCGTGGAGCAACTAGAACTCTGACACACTGTTGCTGATGTGGAAATGCTGGTCCCCAGGTGATCCAGCCATCCCACTCCTAGGTATCTACCCAACGGAAACGAAAACACATGTTCACACAAAGACCATATACAAATGTTTCACAGTAGCTTTCGTCATGATTGCTCCAAACCAGAAGCAGCCCAAAGGTCCATCCATCCAAGTGGACAACCACTGAGCAGTAAGAAGGGATAACTCCGGACAGGTGCAACCACATGGATGAAACTCAGAAGCATTCTACGGAGTGAAAGAAGCCACACCCAAAAGGCAACATGCAAGAGGAGTCTCATTTATATGGCATTCTAGAAAAGCGAAATCACAGAAGCAGGGAGCCGATCAGAGGCTGCCTGAGGATGGGGTCAGTTTCACTAGCAAAGGGCACCAGAGAAGCTTTCAGGGTAATGGAACAGGTCTTATCTTGACTGTGGTGATAGATACATGGCTGCATACATTGCCAAAACATGGAATGTTCACCTACAAAGGTGAAATTTATTATAGGAAAATTAGACTTTAATCAAACTCACCAAAAGGAAAAATCTGAATGAAGGCCAGAAGTTTTGAAATTCATTCCTGTAACATCAGATGCTTTCAAAGAACACACCTGGAGCTTTAAGCAAAGCCTGCTTGCTCCCAGACACGAGGTACCTGAGAGGGGTCTGAGGTTGAACGCGGATGGGTTCAAAAGGGTGGCCGTCTCTTATAGCACCGGGGACAGGGATCGGGGATCAGGGTGGAAGGGTTTTTTTCTGTAACAGTGGGGGGGGGGTTTAAAGGAAAAGTGCAGCACCCATAGGCAGAAAACATTGAAAGTAAATGAACTGGGAGCACATTGTTATTCTCAGCTTCTCTAACACATCTGAATGAGTGAGTCTTTAAAAGCTTTTGTCAGCTCGCTTTAGAAATGAAACTTGATATTATTAAGACTATCCAATATGAAACAATTATATAAGTGTAAATGGGAAATTCATTTAAATGGTCATGATGAAATCCCTGGAAAATGCCTTCCTGATGTTTCTTTTTTGTTGTTTTTTTTTTTTTTTTTGTCTGACTAAATAAGGTCAGATAAGATGAGGACAAAACTAAGTCAGCATGCAGAATTTAAATTACTTGAATTGCTGCTTTTTTTTTTCCTGCAGCTAAACTTCAGAATGTGGGAGGGGGAATGAACAGCTTCAACCGAAGCTAAGCTCTTCTGTTCTGTATCAAATGGCAATTACCCTTCACTCCTTTTTTCTTTTTTTTTTTTATCCATCCGCTCAGCAAACATCCGCCACCTCAAACAAATTTGCTAAAATTTGCAGAAGAGCATGGGGCTCAGAGCCCAGCTTATAAATTGAGAAGAGCTGGGGCTGTGTGAATGTGTATCAGGTCCCTGATATCATTCTCTTTACTTTGTATGTTTGGAAAATTCTGTAATAAAAAATTGAGACAGAGAAGATGGGGAGGGGAGGGCAGGGAGAGAGACACTGAAAGAGAAAGAGATCGAGAGAGAGAGAGATTGAGAGAGACAGAGAGAAAATGGCCCAAGTAGCCAGAAGGTCTGGGTGCAAACCCTTAGATGAGTTTCTTAACTTCTCTGTGCTTCTGTTCCCTCTTTGTAAAAAGGCACCGATAGCATCTAATCACAAGACGGTCGTGAGGATTCAATGAGTTTACAGCACATTTATTAACCGTGTGGGGCAGCAAGGAGACATACTTTTAAGTACCAGTACTATGTGCTGGCCATTACGCGCCGTGATGTGATTACATCAACACACACGCATGCACACCTACTTCCTAAAGCCACTAAATCAGCACAAAGGGGTTCATTGACTATATTCAATCTCTGATCCTGAGCTGAAACTTACACTATGTTCCTGTCGGGGTTTTTAACAAATATACTGAATGGGCTGAACCCGGTGGGATGAAGAGGCAATGGCTTTGTGTTTTTCCTGTCATTGCCCAGCTGCCCTCCACCGGCTCCCCCTTCTTGCCTGGTGATCGCCCCGAGGCGGATTCTTTAGCCTTCCTTTCACCCTCAGTTGGAAGAACAAAACACATCAGGAAATTAGGACTCAGTTCCGGATTTAAAAGGTGCAGTGAAGCCCAGCATGAACACGTCCATACGCACCCCATTCCCATCTTTGTCCCTCCCTTCCGCTTCAGGCCCCACGCAGGGATCAACAGCCCACACAGGCAGGTGGGCCTCCAGCTGGTCCTCTGAGCTTCTTCCTCCTCCAGCCCCACCTCCTGGCTCCTCCAAGGTGGAGGGAGAATGGATTGGATAGAGCGAGAGAAGCAAACACCTCGCCTTTCAAAGACTTGGCTGCCGAGGTCCATCAGTGTCTCCTGGCAGGCGATCAAAGGTCGGCTCTCCTGCGGGGCACATCTGATGGGTTCCCCCAGGCCCTGCTGTGAAGACCTCCACACTACAGGGCTCCCTGATGTGGCGATGAGCTCTTCTAGGAATCTCACTGGACCTGACCTCGGCAGCCCCCGTGCCCAGGTCCTCCCCCCAGTAGACCCCCTGTCCAGCCTTCCCCCCTGCCGCCCAGGCCTCCAGGGAGCCACAGGAGACTCGCACCTGCTTGCCTTGGGGGCAGGGGAGACAGTGCAGGCTGCCCACCCTGCCTGCTGCCATCCTCCTGTTTTCAGGCCCCCATGTCCACGTGGGTGCCACCAAGCCTGAGAACTCATGTTAATTTCTTCCACATTCTGGGGCTCCCAGGAACATTCTCATCAAACTCTGCTCCCTGGTCTGAAGACAGGCTTATGAGAGCTATGGCTCAGGAAGCATCCAGCCAGGGAAGGAGATGCCGGATGCCTCTTCTGAGAGGCACCCTCAATCTCTATGTGCCGTCTGCTTATACTGGGGGGAGTCACTCCCATGGAGGAAAAGAGCAAGCACCCCATCTCTCCCATACCTCTCCACCATGAACACATCTTGTCCATGTAGAGAAGTCATTGAGTGTGTGGACCAATCACACTATCTTCAGATGGGTCCTCCCGGGAGGGCTCCACCTTCTCCCTGGATCATGGAAAACCCTCTTATTGCTTTCAGGTTTGGGACAGGAACAGGAAGTCCCACGCAAAAGGAAAAGTTCCCTTGTCCCAGTCCTTGCTTTTATTTTTTATTTTTTTTATTTTAATGTTTTTTTATTAATATTATGTTAGTCACCATACAGTACATCCCTGGTTTCTGATGTAAAGTTCGATGATTCATTAGTTGCGTATAACACCCAGTGCACCATGCATCCGTGCCCTCCTTACTACCCATCACCAGTCTATCCCATTCCCCCACCCCCCTCCCCTCTGAAGCCTTCAGTTTGTTTCTCATAGTCCACAGTCTCTCGTGCTTCATTCCCCCTTCTGATTAGCCCCCATTCTTTATCCCTTTCTTCCCATAACGATTCCTTGTTTTTAAACAAAGGAACCTACTATTCTCTGTGGCTTTAAGGAAGAAGCAGGATAAAAGAGGCTAAGAAAGAGCCAGAACACACAGGAGACAGAACTCTTCAAAATCCATCAGCAAATGAGCAGAAGAGATATCTACTGAAACAGATGCAAGAAATATTATCTCAAGGGGGAGCACATTTCTGGAAATACACAGGCAAGTAGCCTTGAAAATTGCTTTCTAATATTTCCAGCTGAATTATCCCTCCTTGCTAAATGATTTCCAAGTCATTTTCCGCTATTAGGTTTATTTACACCCATTTTAAAGACTACATGACATCCTGGAAGATACATGACTTCCTGAAGGGGAGAAAACTACAAAATTCATAACCAGGGAGATCAAGGTTAACAACTCAGCCCCTATCATCATTCCGGGAAGGTGTGGAGAGTGAACAAGGTGTCCTAGCAACCGCGGATCTCATGGTTCCCGGCTTCGGCTGCTGCTCTCGTGCACCCAAATGCCTATGTACAAATGGAGGAAACTGACAGACAAAAACCAGAGCCTACTACGCAGCCAATGGCCTGCAAGGCGCTCGAGAAACTTGCAGCCTAACAAATCGGCAAGTAAATGCCGATGCACCAGCAAGAGTCTGCCAACAGGAAGCAGGTGTGCTGGGGACCTCACCAGGCATGCCCAGGAAGGATTCCTGAAGAGTCCTAACAACCAGAAGCTTGAGCCAGGGGGCAGGTCATGGAAGGACCCGTGCTCCTTTTTTTTTTTTAATTTATACAATTAGCCAACATATAGTACATCATTAGTTTCAGACGTAGAGTTCAGTAATTCATCAGGACCTGTACTTCTCTTGATTAATGGCCCCATTTGGGTGTCACATGGCCTTGGGGACCGGCAGAGCTGGTGTTCTACACTGCCTTTCTCTCTCATCTTATGGAGGGGACTTAAAAATTCTTCAGTTGCCCTGTGGTAGGCTGAATAATGCCCCCCAAAAGGTGTCCAGTCCTCATTCCCAGAACCGATGAATGTTACCTTATATGGCAAAAATGGGGCTCTGCGAGGGATTCTTCTGGATTGTCTGGGTGGTCTCCATGTAATAAACAGAGACAATAACAGATAAATAAATAATAAAGACAAGGGTCTTTATAAAAGAGACACAAAAGAATCAGCCAGAAGAGCTATGTGGCCAGAAAAGCAGAGAATCAAACTCTGTAGCTGTAACCAAGGAAGGGGAGTGGTCTCTAGAAGCTGGCTCAGGCAAGGGACAGAAGGCTCTAGAAGGAACACAGCTCTACCAACACATGGACCTTAGTCCGTAAGACTCATTTTGGACTTCGGACCTTGATAACTTATAACAGAATAAATGTGTTGTTTTAAGCCACAAAGTCTGTAGTCATGTGTTACAGGGGCAGCACGATATCTGTGTCCTCATTCCTTAAGATACATACACGACCCCAGTAGATGGGGGTGGCATCCACCTTTCTCTCCTGCCTCGGCTCCCACCACACTCCACCCACAGAACTTATGCTCCAAGCCACCTTCATTCCTTAAATCTTCCCCCAAGAGGCTGGATCGTTGCCAACCCCCCAGCCTTGGCACATGTCACTGTCTCAGAGGGGAGCCCAGCGTGCCCTCCTCTCTGCTGGGAAAATCTCAGCTCCTTAGGCACACCCCAGATGTGATGCCACTACCTCTGTTGAGCTGTCTTTTTCCTCCCTGTGTGAAGGTAAGCCACTTGGCACTCTGTCACCACACGGTAGCCAACACAAGGGTCTTCAGCACGGATAACCTACTTACAGTAGCTTTATTAACATGACTGTTTGCCTTCATCCTCTCTGTAACCCCAGGGGTATACCTGTGTATGTGAGGGCAGAACAGAGAGGAGCCCTAACCACATGGGGACACAGACTCCAAACTAGATAAAGGTGTTGCCTTTCTGCTTGGCCAACGAAAAGGCCCATGAGAAAGGAAGCATTTACTGCATGCTCAGCCCTGGAAGAGACGGTCAGAGAGAGGAAAGGAAGCAGGGTTTGAAACACCAGCCACTTCACGCAGGTGAACCCAAATGGACCTCCATCAATCCCAAAGTGTTCAAAAGGCCTGGAGGGCCTGCTGGGAGCCACCTACAGGCCTGTGGTTGTTAGAAAAGTGCTTATCAAAGTGTAGCCCCTAAAACCAGCAGCATCCACATCACCTGGTGTTATGAACTGAACATCTGTGTCCCCCAGAATTCTGTGTCGAAGTCCCAATCCCCAGTGTGATGGTATCTGGAGGTGGGACCTTTGAGAGGTAACTAGGTCATAAGGGTGGAGCCCTCCTGAATGGGATTAGTGACCTGGAAAGAAGAAGCCAGAGAGCCAGCCCCTCTCCTTCCACCAGATGAGGACACAACCAGAAATCAGCAATTCATAACCTAGAACAGGGTACTCGTGAGACCCCAACCATGCCAACACCCCGATTTTGGACCTCCAGCCTCCCAAACTGGTACCTTGTTATAGCAGCTTAAACTGACGAAGACTCTGGGAACATACTAGAAATGTAAATTCCCAGGCCCCACCTGATCCCACACACGGATACATCGGGAACTCTAGGGGGGGAAGCCCAACAATCTGCTTTAATAAGACCTCTGGGTGTTCTGACAACTGCTAAAGTTTGAGAACCAATCTTTCAGAGGCCAGAGAAACCCAGGGAAGTTCTAAAGGCAGATGCCGGGAAGTGGTAAAGAGGCCTGTCTCTGCATTAGTCTGCATGGGCTGCCATAACAAAGCATCACAGACTCAGTGGCTCAAACATCAGAAATCTGTCGTCTCATGGTTTCTGGAGGCTGGAAGTCTGAGATCAAGGTGTGGGCATCACTGGCTTCCTCTGAGGCCTCTCTCCTTGGCTTGTAGACAGCTGTCTTCTTGCTGGGTCCTCACCTGATCTTCCCTCCGTACATGTCTGTGTCCTAATTTCTTCTTCTTATAAGGACACTAGTCACATTAGATTAGTGCCCACCCTAAAGACCTCACTTTAACATAATTACCTCTTCAAATATCTTGTCTCCAAATACGGTTATATTCCAAGCACTGGGGGGGTGGGGGGTAAGGACTTCAACATATGAATTTGGAGGAAGACAATTTAGCCCAAAACATTCCCTAAGAATTAAAAATATGCCATGTGAACACCTATAGTTTGCCTGCCGATGAGAAGTGACATGTACATAAGGGATCAACAGAGCAATCATCCTAACACTCTCCTTCACCATCATCATCGTCACGTGAATAAGGCAGAGCTTCCGAGCTATAAGGTGGGATGCTGGGGGTTGCCCAAGGTATTCATCCCCTCTATGCTCATGGCTCCTGGAACCGGGACCAAGCTCATCACCTCCAGCCCCCGCAGCTGTCACACCTCTACTGCGGTGTGCGCTACAAATGTCACCATTCTCCATGGAGGTGGTGATGTGGAAACGGTAAGATATTAATAGTAACCACCACCTATGACTACTGAGAGGAAAACATGACGTTCATGCGCAAAACACCTGGCACGGAGGCCACAGCCACACAGGAGTATGCCCGACCAGTGTGTATTTGGCTGTCATTCTCATCGGTATCATCACCAGCATGTCGCCAACACGGTCATCCTCATCCTCGTCATCGGCATTGTCATTGTCATCATCACGAATACTGTCATCATCAATATTGTCATCCTCATCCCTGTCACCATCATCATCACTATCATCATGAACACTGTCATCTTCATCCTCATCATCCTCATCCTCGCCATCATCTTCATCACTGTCATCAACATTGTCATTGTCATCATCATGAACACTGTCATCAACGTTGTCATCATCGCCATTACCAGCATCAACCTCACCGCCATCATCACGGCCCTCATCAGTATCACCATCGTCAACATCATCCTCATCATAGCTAAGAGCATCAGAGCGAACTCCTTGCCAGAAACCACGTTAAGAACGTAACACATACAACTGACCTGCTAGGGGCTCCAAACAGAGGCTCCAGGAACTCAATTAATATCCTCAAAGTACACAGGTGGCAGGTGTGGGGACTGTAAGCTTCTTTTCTCCATCCCTTTAAGGTCCAAAATGGAACAGAGGCCAAGAGGTCCTCCAAGGGGAATCCAGAATGTATCTCACACCATGATTCTCAGACTTGACTGCATGTGGAACCACAAGATGAGATTTATAAACCTCTGGCGCCCGGCCCTACCCAGATCTGATCTAACTGGTCTGGGGGCAGCCTGGGCATTGGGATGTTTCAAACCTCCCCAAGTGATCCCAGACTTCGGGCAAAGCTGAGAACCCTGTTCTAAAGGGTTCCCTGTTCTAAAGTTGTTCCCCCAACTAGGGAGAGGGTATTTTCTGTAGCAATCAACAGGAGGCTGTCTCTCTAGGTTGAAATTTAACCCCTGGGTTTTAATCCTTCTGGAATCCAACTGGTTTTAGAGATGAAAAAGAAAGCAATCTAAATAGCACCCCAAGGAGTAAAAATCCTGGGGAATGATAAGATGTGGCATAAAAGGGGAGGAACATGGTTTTTCTAGGAAATTGGGTCCCATGAAAGCAAATGCCTCGGCTAAAAATACTTTGCCCAATTCCTCTTGGCAAATGGATCCCACACACTGAAATAATGAAGACAGAGGCTGGGTGTCAGTGAGCCACCCTCTTGACTTCTGATGCCGTTACACAGCCTGGCCTCTGCCAACAGCCAGGAGAGAATGGCAGAATTATAGAAGCATTGAGAGATTTACAGAACCCTCAAATTGGAAGAGACATTGCAAATCATTTGGTGGGATCCCCTACTCAGAGAAGGACGAGCATTGACAAGAGCCCTGATGTTTTTGCCTCTCATCCAGGGAGCCTTACTCTGTCTAAACAGCCTGTTGCCATTTTAAGCAGCACCAGTTGTTACGGGGAGATCTGCCTCAATGCGACCTCTAGGTGACCGCAAGGCCACATGGGTCAGAATGAATCCTTCTTCCACGTGAGACTCCCACAAATATTTAATGACCCTGCTTCCTGCCCACCCACCCAACACACACAAGCGTCTCTGGCAACTTCTCAGCTCTTTTTAATTTTTGCTCATAGGACAAGACAAAGGACAGCAGGTCTCTGTCCTCTGCATGCACTTTAATTTGCTAATGTCCATTCTTATCTGTGACCCTACTAATAAGCACATTCCCTGAATGAGATCAGATTTGCTGGACAGGGGCCATTACCTGCTTTCACCTGAGAGCCTCTGTCTTAGTGTTCTCAGGCCATTACAGAAGATGACAACCTGGATGGCTTCAACCGGAAACATTTATTTCTCATGCTTCTGGAGTCTGAGAAGTCCCAGATCAAGGCACCTGCAGTTTCTACATCTGATGAGGACCCACTTTCTGGGTCACACACAGCCATCTTCTATCTGTGTCCTCATATGGTGGAAGGGACAAGGGAGTTCTCTGGGGTTGCTTTAATAAGGGCACTAATCCCATCCGTGGGGGCTCCACCATCATGACCTCATCACCCCTGAAAGGCCCCATCTCCAACATCATCACACTGGGGGATTAACTTTCAACATCTGGATTTGGGGGCGGGGACAGCGGCGGGGGGAGCACTCCGTGTCTAGGAGCCATCCAGGGCTGGGGTTAACACACAGGCTCCAGAGACACACTGTCTCTCATTCTGCCATCCTGTGGACTCTGGAACTGTCAGCAAGTAGCATGACTTCTCACCTGCTTTGACAATACTTTACTAGACCCTGGTGCTTAGGACTTGGAAATTTAAAGCCATCCCCTCTGCCTTCAAGTATAATCTATTGGAAGAGTAAAGACATGCATCTTTGAAACTGGAAAATGCAAGTGTCACCCCTCCCTAGCTGAAACAGCTGATTCTGTTTCTCCTCACAGCAGAGTTCCCTCCTCTTACTCGGAGACCTGCAGCTTTGATCCCTGCCTTCCACACTCCTGGGCAGGGGATCTCCTAGATAGCCATGGTTAGTCACTCCTCCCGAAGGTGGGAGCTCCTGCCCCAGCCCTCTCGCCCAGGATCTCATCTTGGGTCTCCCTCCAGGCCCCTTACTCGCAGTGGGCACCGCATGCCAGGCTTGGGGGCTAAGGTGAGATACAACCAGGATGGGGTCCAACCTGACCCTCTACAGATGAGTACCTTGAGCATCGGTCTCAAGAAACACCAAGCTGGGGCGCCTGGGTGGCTCAATTGCTTGATTTTGGCTCAGGTCATGATCTCAGGGTCATAGGATCAAGCCCCAGGTCGGGTTCCTTGCTCAGCAGGGAGTCTGCTTGAGATTCTCCCTTTCCCTCTGCCCCTCCCCCTGCTCACGCGTGCACGCTCTCTCTCTAAAAATAAATAAATCTTTAAAACAGAAAAGAAAAGAGAAGAGAAAAGAAAAGAGAAAAGAAAGAAAAGAAAAAAAAAGAAAAGAAAAGAAAAAAGAAAAAAGAATCACTAAGTTCCACAGCACGGTCTTTCAAGCCAGGCTTCTGTACATGTCCTTTCTGCTTCGTTTTCAACTTAGAAAATTCCTAGGAGTACATCAAGGCCCAGCATAAGTATAATCCTCTCCGTGAAAGGTTTCCCAAGCCTCCAAAGTAGCTGGGAAGGCTACTGTGACACATTCCTGAGACCTCTCTTCCTAGTAATTACCATATTTATCTGTAACTTTTCTGTATGTGCATCTCTCAGCAAACCGAGAGCTCCCTGGGGACAGATCCATGCCTCATTCACCCCGGTATCCTCAGATTGCAGCATGGGGCTTGGCATACAAAAGGGAGTGTGTAAATATTTGTCAAATACAATCAACTTGTAAGCTAGCATTATCAAAGCTTCATGAAGGAAAGGGTACTTAAGCTAAGCCTTATCAGGCTAATACAAAACCATAGAAGAGTTCATGGAGCATGAAGAGTTCACTCGGGGCTCTGAACCAGCCTGGCACCTTGGGAATTCTCAGTGCTGTGAACAGCTTCAGATCCGGTGAAAAGCAAATGCTGCCTGTTGACACAGCTGATGGGGAGTCAGCCTTGCAGTCCTTGGGGGACTGGCCCAGTGTTCTGTATCGAGGAAGCAGCACCAAGGGCCGACGCATCTCCCCAGGGAGGGGCTTGTGGGGGCTGAGCTTATGTCCTCTCAAGGGCAGCCTGAATCTGGTGGAAATGATGAGTGATGGCAAATGCCAGCTCAGTTCCTGGGTATTCGCAACTGTGGGACACCAAGGAAGCAGCGGGGGGAAGCAACTCTCTGGGGTTACGTGTACAAAGAGCCAGGATGGCCGTCCAACATGACTGGGACCCCTATCACGTGGGTCTTCCAGGAGCCAGACAGCCTATCCATGCCCAGGATGCCGTGGGAGACAGGGATCCATGGGACCCAGGCACAACACAGAGCTTACCCACGACAACACAATTCCTCCTCTGGGCAAATTCCAAGTACCCCTAAAATTCACAGGGGGATCAGCACGAGACAAGCTGAGGCCTCTGACATTCTCTTGGTGCTTTCCTGATACAGACCCATCTCCCATCTCCAGCTTCCCCGTCATGGACTGGAAGGACAGGAGCTGTTTCCCAGGGACCCCGAAGGGAGCACTGGCTGAATAAGCTGATGTTAAAAGCCACACTAAATCCATAAATAGTGGTGGAAAAGCACAGTGCAGAAGCCCTACAAAAACCCTATCAAATCTGCAGCTTTAAACACAGTAAATTATATTGGTAAGTTGTTTCCATTTCCACTTCTACTTTTTCCCCCTTTGATAAATGGGCAGTGAAGGGACTGGCTGTGCTGGGAAAATGCGCTCGCCTTTGGAGAGGAAAAATTCATTAGCTAATCCACCTACTTGGAGAATTTATTTCCAAGGCTGAACTTTGGGGAGGTTTTATAATGGATGCCCTGACTAATGGGAAGAATGAATCTGTTCCAGATGGTTAATTACTTTTTATCATTCCTTTTAATAATAGTTAAGAATAATAAGGCAACTGGTGTGAAAAATGAGAAACGCAAAAGGAATTAAATTGAAGAATCCCGCACCCATTTCCCAAAAAAGGACACGCTGAAGTTGTACAGAGCACCCTACAAAAAAAAAAAATAATAAGATTTTAAAGCAAGTGGAAGTTACAGGTGACAAGCCACGTAAAAGAAATTAATGACTACGTTAACCAAATTAATGTCTCAGAAGTGGTCAACGAGAGGCCACCCAACCATCCACGCAGGGGCGCCACCGAAGGAACTGCTGCGGGGCCAAAATTAGGGAGCCTTTCTAGACAAACTCGAACCTCTCCTGTTCCAACCGGTTCACTAGTTCCACTTGGGACATCTACGCCCCTCAGCGCAGGGCCTGGGATGACAGGACCCATGCCAACCAGGCTGGTTTCTCCCCCACCTTGCTTACTTCTTAGCTCACCCCAGATCACACGGAGCTGAAACAGACCGACACTGAAATACACCAGGACACAGACAGACCTAGCAAGACCCCCCAGCCGGCCGCTGTGCCTTTACCCACGACGGGTCCCTCAACCAAAGTGCCTTCTCCAGGCTACTACACCTGAGAAAGTCCCAGTCGCCCTTCATGTCTCCACTAAAGAGCTCCTTTCCCTAGGAGCCCATCCTCACCCCGATGGCAGAGGAAGAACGCCTCTCCTCCAAGTCCCAAGCATTTAGCCCGCAGGACTGGGACTGTGTGCGTGCGTTCTGCCTACAAACACGTCTGTCCTGCAGGGACCCCTAAAACACCTTTAGGGCAGGCAGCTATTAGCAGACATTTGATCCTGGCCTCCCCAGCCTTAGCTGGAGTCTTAGCACAGGATCAATAAATATTTTGTTGAATGGGCGAGTGAAATAGAAAGGAACCCATTGACAAAATGCTCTAACTTGAACATTCTCTGATTCTAGATTGATCCCTCTTGCTGACGTTGCCTCTCACAGCTGATGCTGGCAGTGAATGAAACCTTCCCTTGGCAGGAGGCCATGGGTATACATGTTCTCTTGGGGAAGCTCTGGTTTTAAACCAGACCCAGAATCTTCTCCTCAGATGGGCAATAGGATGTGATTGAGTGAAAGCAGCACTCGACGACCTGTCTCCAACTTGCGGGGTGACTTGGAGCAACAAACAACTCCCCTGGGTTTTGGTTTCACCCTCTGCAAGCTCAAAAGTGGGGTGCTCTCTCTCTGGGAGAGCCGGAACAATCCACAGGGCCATGGGAAGAGCATACAGGCTCTCAGTCCCATACCCAAAACCTTGGGCCCAGCTCAGTTTCAGAATCAGAATGTGGGGAGTGGGCATTATATATACGACCTAATCCTCTTTGATGGGCCCACGCCAGCACCCCAAATGAACACATGAATATTCCTGCAGCATACACTGCAAATATAGCCGCACTAAATGGAATAAATACATACCATAAATAGCCTTACATTCAGATAGGGTTAGACTTTACCACCTTTTTAAAACATTATCATTGAAGATTTTATTTTTTAAAGCAGTTTTACTTTTTAAAGCAGATTCACAGCAAAATTGAGAGGAAGGCATGGCGGTTTCCCCTATATCCCCCACCCGCACCCAGGCACAGCCTACCCCACCCTCAACATCTGCCACATTTGCTAGAATCGATGAACCTAGGTGGATACATCATTATCACCCATCGCCCATAGTTTACGTTAGGGCTCACTCCTGGTGGTGCACGTTCTGTGGGTTTGGAGACCATCTTTTTTTGAGTTTCAAACCCGCAGATAAAAGATTACAAGCCTTTGGCTGCCTCGGTGGGTTGAGCAACCGACTCTTGGTTTTGGCTCTGGTCATGATCTCAGGGTCGTGAGAGGGAGCCCCACACCCGGGTCTGCTCAGTGCACAGTCGGCTTGAGATTCTCTCTCTTTCTCCCTCTGCCCCTTCCTCCACTCAGGTGCTCTCTCTTTCTGTCTCTCAAATAAGTAAATAAATCTTTAAAATAAACAAAAAAGATTACAAGTCTCTACTACAACTTCTGTGTTTATTGATCTGAAAACAAGGCAGGATATTGAATCGACTAACCACACATAATACACACCCCCACGGTAGCATCCCTACTGGGGGAGTTGTCACACGTGGTTAAAAAAAAAAATTGCAGTGCGCGGAGTGACCCCAGCACCTCCACAGCCCCGAGAATGCAACACCGACGGGGGCCTGATCACAGCCCGGCACTGAACGTGCCGTTTACCACATGCCCACGCACGACTGCACAGATTCTAGGGCACGGCTTTAACAAAACCAGCCTCCGTAAAACAGGTAAGAGACTTACAGGTTTTTTGCAAAGCCCGTGTGCTGAGGATGATGGGAGCAAGGCAAGCACGAGCTAACAAGCAAGCAGGGCGAAGCTGACACCGTCCCCCCGATGGGAGCTTGTCTTCAGCCACCGTAGGAGGCATAAACAGCGCCGATCTGACACAGATCCGATAAGAAGAAAAGGAATTAGCAAGGAGAGAAGTGGAATACGTGGGTGCAAATCCACCATCATCACAGTGACCCGTACCTGAAGAATGGATTGAGCCTTGGGCAATTAGCTAAGCGCAGCAGGAGACCACCACGCGCGGAAACATACAGAAAATGAACGTGAATCGCCAGGGTGTTTTCAGCGATACTTAACATCCTACTAGACACAATCCAAGCGCCTTCCAAACTTTCTGCAAACTATATGATACGCATTTTGATTCTTGGGGCGCCCGGGTGGCTTAGTTGGTGAAGCGTCTGCCTTTGGCTCAGGTCATGATCCTGGGGTCCTGGAATCGAACCCCGCATCAGGCTCCCTGCTCTGCGGAGAGTCTGCCTGACCGTCTCCCTTTGCGCCCCACCCCCTGCTTGTGCTCTCGCTCTCAAATAAATAAAATCTTTAAAAAAAAATTGATTCTTTTTCAAGGTTTCTTAATAGAGAAAGGTAAGAAACCCTGTTGGAGAAACACTTGTGCTTTCGACTGTAGCAAAGCTAGCTGAACTCTCACAGGCAAAACAATTTGCCCACAAATTAAATGCACGCCTTTGTCAGCAAATACCTTTGGAAAATGTACTGAGAACAGCGGTGGCAATCTAAAGAGAGAAACCTGAGGACGACGCGCGCAGCTGGAGGTCTGCTGTGCTCTGGGGTGAGGGTTTCTCTCAGCACGGTTCAGCTTGTGGTATGTGCTGGATTCTGTCTCCATAGGACACGCTGGTGTGTGTGTGTGTGTATGTATGTGTGCGAATTAACAAAAGATTTACAGTAAATTCATATTCTGAACTAAATGAAAACGTGGCTCCAGGAGAAAACTCAATGTAGCTCCTGACGGAATGGTAGCTTTGCCTGAAATAAAAACAAGGTTGGGGGCCAGGTTACAAGAGACAGCAGCACAAGGAAATTCACTGACTGTGTCACTCCTGGCAAGGACATCAATTATAAAAACACACAATCTTTAAAATGGAGCCATATCTCTACCAAACATCTTTAATAAGATGGGCAGTGACCTAAATCTTCCGGAACACCCAGACATTTCCTGGTTATCTGGCATCAAAGAACATAAGACAAGGTACAAATTTAAAAATTAATGATGCATTATTTTTTTTTTAAGTTCAAACTGTGATGGCTTATTCTTGGGTGACAGGTGACTATCAAAAGCATATGGTACCCAGCAGATATTTTCAGGAAAAATAAACACGCTTAATTTGTTCCCTCCAGGTAAAGACGACATTTTAACGATGAATGAAGAAGCAATGCTTTCAAAAAAAAATTAAAAAAAACTTGTACCATTGGAGAGGCATTTTAAAAATGGATGTTTGGAAACGTTTCCATGATTAATGATTTGTGGCTGAAAATGCTGTAATTCGATTTATAAAAACTCATATCTGCACACTTCAAACACTTGGAAACGGATTTTTCTAGTCTTTTAAATGTCTTCCAAATGAAGAATTTCAGTGGGCTTCGAACCCATTTGTTAAAAATATTGAAATGCCGCACATTTCAGCTAGTATGCAAGAACAAGGGACTGACATCCTGAGAAATGAAAATTTACCAGCTGAATTTCAACAAAAACCTTTGCATAACACACGGATGGGACTGAAAAATGAGTGCCATAATTTAGTTAAGTACCACCGCCTAGGAACCTCTCCCACTCGCATCTCCATATCTCCTTGAGATATGTCCGCAGCTACCGACACCAAAAATAAGTGAATTAAAACCAGACATCTGAGACACCTCACAAAGTACTAAGGATTGTGAAGACAATAAAGCATATCCACTCAGACCGCTCTCACGGAAACTATGACGAGTAATGATATTTTAATGAGAGCAAAAAGGTTTTCTGTGCTAGTAAATCAAGTATTATGAAAACTTTGCTTATTTCACCTTCCCATCTCATGCTTTCTCACCTGATCTATCAGCACCGTCAGCCATACATGTAATTTACAGGCAAACAAAGAGACAGGTATGAGAGGTATGAGCTCAAAAATTTTCACCCATAGGGTCTATGATCAAAAAAAGGCTAGAGCCCCCAACCTGTTAAGTGAAGAGACCGCTGTGTGCTTCACCAAATGACGGGGAGGAAAAAAAAAACATGAAAATGCTTTTAAAGCAGTCCAGAGTGCTAAAGAGGGGCCAAGCATTATAAATAAAGAGGTCTAAACTAAAATGAACTGCTGTTATTTCTAACCCCGCTAAGGCTAAAGATGTCCAATGTTCACTCTGTTCAAAAAAAAAAAAAAAAGATTTTATTTATTTTGAGAGAGAAAGCATGAGCAGGGGGAGGGGCAGAGGGAGATGCGGGGCTCTATCCCAGGACCCTGAGACCATGACCCGAGTTGAAGGCAGATGCTTCACCGACTGAGCCACCCAGGCGCCCCTCCGATGTTCACTGTAACATGGGTTTATTATAATAAGAAAATCTGTAATAGGTGCTGTTATTTGAGGATGGACCTTAAGAGTTATTAAAATAGGGGATGGCCCTGGAAATACTACCTGTCAGCTTTACTCACCCGTATACGTGAACCTCAAGGTACTCATTCTACTTTTGTGGGGGGTTTTTTCTTATTACTTTATTATACAAACACTGTAATGAGGACGGTGATTAGCAGCTCATGTCTCCTGAGTTCCTACTAAATGCCAAGCCCAAAGGGAGCATACATTACCTCGACAGTCGCACACTCAGAAAGTTCCAGGGAAGCAGAGACGAAGGAGACCAAACTGGGTAGGGAGTGAAGGGTGCTGCTTCTGGAGTCAAACCACGTGGGTTTGGAAGCCCAACTCTGCTCCAGGTGACCTTCATATGACAAACTGTGCAAGCTCTCTCCCCTGTCTGCAAGCCTTAGCCCAAAGAGGGCCGGGGGAAGGGGTGGAGACCGAAAGAGGGGGCGTATAGACAGGCCAAGAATGGAGCCTGGGCTGGGGGTGGGGACTGAGGTGCTCATATTCTGAATTTATCATTATACCCATTTTACAGATGACCAAACTCAAATAATCCCATGACATAACTAGGATTTGACTTTCAGCCACATTACAAGCAGCACGGAGGTCGAAAAAGGAAAACCATTCACTCCTGTTTCACCGCGTGAACCCATCTAACATTCTGACTTTCTGCGTACCCTTCCAGGTTCTATTTATTATAGACATACCTCGGTTTTATGTATAAATCGCAGAACAGAGAAGAGCTGACATTACGCTTGTTTTCACTTACTTATATCATGAAAGCCTGTCAGCTCAGACGGATACATGCTTCTACGTGGTTTTCGTAATGATAACCTAACGACGGGCTGATACCCTGTGATTCAATATTCCATAATTTAAGTCACCATCCCGACCATGTTGGTCCTTGAGGCTGCTTCCGAATTCTTAGTATTAAAACCAACGAGACAATCAGCATTTTCATGCATGTAGTATTTTTCTTCCTTTCAGACCGATTGCCCTAGGATGAATCCCCAAAAGGGAGATTACCAGTTCAGAAGGTATGAAATATCTTTATGGCTCATGATATGTTACTTCCAAATGGCTTTCCCAAAGTGTGCCTCGGAATTTACAAGGCCACCAGCTAGCTGGAAGCCTGTGGGTCCTGGCAACACCTCAACCATATAGGGCAGCAAGGATTTCTTTGCAAACACATTCTCCTCTCTGCAGACCTCCTGACTCATGCTAGCCTTCTCTTATTGGTTTCCCCCATTTTTAGGGAGTGATTTGTGTTTTGTTTTGTTTTTTTTTTGTCAAACTCTCCATCTCCAGAAAGCTAATTTGAAATACGAATTTGCACATGGGCTTCCCTTTAATTATCTCTAGCCTCTGCCCATCTGAGAGCCAGAAAATCGAAACCCCCCCAACCAGTTCAGGCCCCAGCGTCCACGGAATTGTTCCCCTTCAGGGACTCAGAACGAGAAGCTGCACGCAAGCCTGGGGAGGCCCTCCAGATCCCCCACTCTTTCATGGCAAAGTCATGTTTGTCCAATCGCACCAGGCCTCGTGATGCTTATCCTTCTCTGCCTCCTCCCTTCCAGCCCGAGAAGAAGGAATTTGCTTGGAGTGTCACCATTAACGTCGGCTGCTTCAGACCTGTGCCCTCCTCTCTAGCCTGGAGGACAGGCAGTGCAAGTAAAAACGGCACTGTAGTGGGCTTCACAAACTCAAGATGGTTTTTAAATAGTTTGTCTTTTTAGCACACATTGTTAGCACGGCCCCTGCAGGATACAAGTGTGTGTTCCGTCAGAAAAACCCACAGATCTCGAGCACGTTATTTGTGGGCTGTGACAAAAGGTTCCGCAGAGTAGGGGGGTAGAAGACAAGAATCACAGGGTGCCCAAGAATTAGAATGTAATTACTGCACTGTTTGTTGTCTGCGAGCCAATAAACCACACAAACACACAAGGGGGTATTTGGCAGCGTCTAGGGTGGGGCTGTGTGACACAGATTAATTGCCTTTCCTCAGAAACACTCATTTCTTCATGGGGGTCCTTCCCAAAAAGACAGCTGGTTTAGTTGGTTGAGTTCTAACCCAAGTTCTTTTTTTTTTTTTTAAGATTTTATTTATTTATTCAACAGAGACAGAGACAGCCAGCGAGAGAGGGAACACAAGCAGGGAGTGGGAGAGGAAGAAGCAGGCTCATAGCGGAGGAGCCTGATGTGGGGCTCGATCCCATAACGCCGGGATCACGCCCTGAGCCGAAGGCAGACGCTTAACCGCTGTGCCACCCAGGCGCCCCTCTAACCCAAGTTCTGGCCACGTTCAGGTTCCCTGTTTCTGTCTTCATTCCGAGATCATGCCCACAAAGCTTGCATGCACTCGTTTATTCCTTGCGTGGCCATGTCTCTTGTCCCCATTGTATAGATGGGGACAAACAGGCAGAGCACCTCGCTCAAGGTCACACAGCTAATTAAAGACAGAGTTAAAGTCCAAAGTTAGATCTACGTGACTCCAGCATCTCAGCTCCTGTCCACCGAGCTCTTTGTCTCCCTTGGAAGAATGAACAAGCCACAGAATCAAATGCTATGGTGTTAGGAAGCGGGGAGTAGCTGGTGGTGCCTGGGTCCTCAAACCCAGTGTGACAATGGCAAGCTGTCTGCTTTATGATGACAGACCCACGGTAAGGCTGAGCAAGGCGGAGCAAAGGAGGGGGAATTGAACTAGAGCAGCTCCGGGATGGCTGCAGAGCTGGGAGAAATGTGTACTGAGCAGGGGTGGTGGGGGCAGGGCCCCAGAGTGGGGGTTAGGGGCAGGCAGTGGGACCCTCAAGAAGGAGACTGGATGGAAGACCCCAAAGGTGGATGGTCAGGAAGAGTCACAGGACTGTCCCAGGCAGACACAGGCAGCATCCTCTGGAGCCAGACACACAGAAGCTATGGCTTGCTGCCCCCCAGCCCCCAACAGCTAGAAGAAACCAGGGCAAGCCTCGCACCCCCCGCCCCCAGCTTGAGCAGAACTGTCTCTAACAAGCCAGCAAACCCTGCATCTCTTTTCCCTCCCCACCAGACCCAAGGTTGGCCCCCAAACCATTGTCTCGCTCTCATTTCGACTCCCCAGCACCCCTGTCCTTCCAGGGCATCCCCCAGCCTAATACTACCCTGGGTCAAGGCTAAAATCCTTGGCTCTGGGCCTGCATCACCGTGGTTGAGCCCTTCCAGAAAGCATCACACCATTGTGTGGACTGTTGGAAAGTTCTAGTACCTCAGCTGGGCACTTGGTCAGCCCTACACAGGTCCTTTAGGCTCCTTGTCCTACGCCCATTGGAGCTGTGGCACATCTTTATAATCCCACCTACTCAAAAGTCCTGTTTAAGCTGAACGCTGGGCTCCGCACACAGTCTTGCCTGACGCTTCATTAATTCCATCAGGCTCCTCCTCTCCCTCGGCTTCTGGACCTCCACCTTCAGAGCAAACCACCTCCAGCACATTTACTCCTCCTCCCTCTGGTCAAAGGGCGAACTGTCTGTCCCTCTGTGCATAACCTAGCTGCCCAATTTCATCATGGCCACCGGCACTCCCCACCTGGACGATGCTCTCCCAGCCAGCCCTGTCTGCCCTGCTTCTTCACCTTTTCGCCTGGACAAAGCAGGGTGTCCCAACTCCCTCTGTGGCCACCAACCCTGTTCACGTCCCTCCTTCCTAGAGAGGCAGCAAACCCTTCCCGTGACCCCTCACCTCCCATTCCATCAGCCTCATTCCCCATTTTCTCGCTTTGAATCCCAACCCACCTCCATGTGGCTTCCATCCCCTTCCTGCCAACGACACCCATTATATTCCTGGATAGGTATCATGTTTTACACGAGTTTGGACACTTTATCACTACTTCCCTGAAAAATCTGCCCCCGAATGTACTGATTTGAGGAGGTTCAAAGACGAAAATAAGGATAAGATCAAAGGTGGTAGATTTCTGCTTGTTGGAAAGAACTTTGGCACAATTGAGACTGTCCAACAGTGTGTTCCATCATGAGTCTAGCTGGGAGCTAGACTAGCCAAGAATGATGTGCAGAAATTGATGTCAGCGAAGGATGCACTAGAGAGATGTTCTAGAAGATTCTTTCCAACCCTAAGTTTCTAATGGCCTGTGGATGGAGACCACAGACTGGAGAGGAAGGTGCCATCTGTAACCATCCTCAGTGGCTGTCTTTACCTAGGGTGGTGACTTGCTCAACCACGTGATTCAATGAACCCCGGGTACCTTCCATAGCAGGCCCAGCAACAGGCACCCTGGGAGTCATACAGGGGAATGAACTGGGACACAAATTCTGCTGTGTGACAGAGACCTGAAGTGATACTGGCTGAAATGAGGCCACTGGCAGGCAGTCTTGCATGACAAAGTCCTCAGGGGTCCTGGCTCTTCCCCGACATCCCTAGCTAGCCGCCCTGTACATTATGGTCCAAGTCGGCTCCAAACGACATCTGCATTCCAGCCAGCGGTGAGTGGGAAAGGGAAGAGGGGCACATTCTCCTTCCCTTTAAGTAGTACCTGGCCCTTCTGTTCATATCCCTTTTGTTCACATCCCTGCAAGCATGCTGCAAGGGAGGCTGGCCATGTATCCAGCCACCAAGTCCGTCTCTAGGGAAGACAGGCAACTAACAGTCCTTGCCACAAAGGGTGAAGGACACAGTGGAAGCACGGTACCTGTCCCCAAGGGGCATACTTACCCAAACAATTCTCCCATCAGAGCCCTTATCAGAACAGCCAAACTGAGAAAGAAAGAACGAGAAAGCAAAGAGTCACCCAAGGGCATTAGCCTCCTTGGGAATTTATAACTTCAGGAAGATGCAAAGCATGTTGGCAAAACAAACCACTTTCAGAGATCTTATGGACAAGCTCAGAGCCAGGGGAACAGAACTGCCTGGTCCCCCAAATGCTGTTAGAAAGTATATTTGGTATCTGAGAACATGGCTTATCTAAATATAATTGACAATTCCTCTGGTCTCGGCTAAGGCGGCTGGGGCAACACATGTGTCTCTGTCTATTTCAGGCTCTTCCCTGGGCACTGAACAAGAGCCCCTTGGTAAGGATCCAAAAGACGGAGCGTGCTTTTAATGTTCTATCCTTGGAGTGGGAAAGTGGGAAATGTCACTTCTGTGTAACTGTGAGGCATTCTTTTATTTCAATATGTCCAAGAGCCCTTAAAACACCCAAATTTAAGAAAAATAAGTGCTAACTCCCAGTGACTCCAATGTAATACAGGACAAGAATGACAGCTTATTTTTCATAAACTCTGCAAACAACCACTTCCTGACTCCAAAGTCACTTATCACTTTGTTCTTGAAAAGTAATAATGTAAAAATCATTTTTTCTAGCTACACACAGTATTGCCTAAATGGATGGCTTAAATTTCAAAGTGTGAGCTAGTAAAGCTATTTTTAAACCTGTTTGCAGAGCCTAGTCACATGGTCCAGCTCATCTGTATCCCTAGACTGGGGCCTGGGGTGAAAAAAGAATCCTGGGCTTGGTTTGGCTGAGCAGCTTCAAACGGGCAGACTCTGCTCCTTAAATATAAAAGGACACAGGGTTAAGATATCACCAGGCTTTGTTGGTAATATTACTTTGCAGGGCCCTCGTGTAAGGAAGGAGAAGGCTTTCCATATTGACTATCTATCTTCGCCTAACAAATTACTCCAAAATGTAGTGGCTTAAGCAACACTTATTATCTCAGTTTCTATGGGTTGGAAATCTGCACCACTTAGCGGCACCAAGCTAAGGTCTCTCAGTAGGCTGCAATCAGATTGTCAGCTGGGGCTACTGTCTCATCTGAAGGCTCCACTTGGGGATGAGGGGAAATCCCTTCCAGGCTCACTCCCCTGTGTGTGGACAGGCCTCCATACCTTTGCCACGTGGACCTCTTCGCAGGGCTGCCTCACACGTGACATGGCAACTGGGTTCTTCCAGATGCGTGTTCCAAGACCATGTGCCCCAGATTGCACAAATGCTCACTGAGTGTCCTCCAGGGAGCTGCCTTAGTTCTTGGTCTTGGTTTGTTACTGCCCTGGCAGAATTTTATAACCTAATTTCAGAAGTGTCATAAGTCACTTCTGCTGTATTGTATTCATTAGAATGAGTCAACAGCCCTACCCACACTCGTGGGGAGAAGATTACACCCGGCCATAAATGTGCTACACAGTCCTACCTTGGAGGCCGCCTCCAATTTCCTTGCTAGGACAGGCTTTAACTGCATGGAAAGAAAGGCATCATTCATTATTTCACTTGGGACAAGAGCAAACGCTGAATCCAAGAGATCCATAGGGCTAGGGGAACCTGTATTCCCCTGGTCTTTGATATTTAACCTGTTAATTTAATAAATAGTTGATGTAGCTACCTCTCTCCCAATTCCTCACGTTCCCTGACTCTAGAACCAGAGCGACCTCCCTGATTAGGACAGTAGAGAAAAAAGTCATTGCTATAGGGCTCTCTCCCTTGCAGTTCCAGCTGCCCAGAGAAAGTAGGGCCAATCTGCCCTCTGCCACATGGGATATGCTCCGTCCCACAGGGAAGCCGTCCAGCTCCGGCTGTGTTTGGTGGGTAAGTTTAACTGTGGGGTGACGTAGTAGGAAACCCACTATGGCCATGGATTGGAGCCACATCCTCCAGAAGCCAGCTTTTGTTACTGATAAAGCTAATACATTTTTACTCCATTGGCCTAATTCTTGTGCTTATTTCTCAAGTGATTTCAAACTCAGGTGGGGTAGAAAGGGGTGCCGACAACTGCCCCCACCCCCCAGCCATCCCCCAACACACACAAGGATTCAGTTCACATTATTTCACAGGTGAACCAACCAGGGGACAGAGACAGGGACAAAGCGTGGATAAACACCCCCCCAGAGTCCCCGAACTCCTCCTCAGCCACCAACTATTTACTGAGCACCTACTATGTCCTAGGCTCTGTGCTGGAGTCTAAAAACGAGCGATGTTCACATTCTGCTCCAGGAAAATAACCTGACCTCCCGAAGCCTCAATTCCCTCATCTTGAAAATGGGAAGCAAGTAAAATGATGAACATACGTGGGTATAAAGGATTCGGGAAACAGTCAGCAAATGGCAGCTCTCCCACCCACTCTGCAGTCCGGGGCGGGGGGTGGGGAAGCCTATTTGGGGTACAAATAAGGACAATAAGACTATCTTTAAAAGGGCAGTACAAAGAAAAATTCAATGTGCCTAAGATCTGATGAACTGGGACACTCCTCTCCCATGACTGCTGGCCCTACCTCCCACCCTCCGCCCCCTCCAAAAACAACGTGCCAGTATGTCTGTGCATTGTCAGGGAGGCACGAGATTCCCTGGGAGTTCTGGCAAGCACTGCATGAAATTCTGTCCGGACAGTAACAGAGCAAGACCAAGAACCGAGGCCGGTTCCCTCAAGGACACTCAGGGAGCGTGTAGCAGAGACAAAAATAGAGCAGGGTATGGATCGTTTCCTTCCCCAGGCTGACTTTCTTTGCTTCTCTCTTTCCAACGGCTGAGATGATTACGTTTCCCCAGCACGGCCCCCAGCTACGGCAGCAGGTGCAGCTTCTGTAAACACCCCACACAAGCGCTGTGAGCGAGGTCAAGGGCAGGTGCCCCGCTGAGGGCTGGCCTGGATTCCATGTCTCTGGCTATGGCTGCGCTAGTTGCGGATTCCCAGCACAGCCTGGAGGTGTCATCTGGGGATCCAGGAGCACGTGGTGGTGGAGGGGACAGTGGCCTGACCCTCCCAGGTCGGACAGCAGGAGCTCTGGGGCCAAACAGCGCGATCGCGCACTGGAAGCAAAACAGCCTTGCAAAGGGGCGAATGCGGCGACGAGACCTGACCCATCCAGCAGCCAGGCCGCACTGCTCAACCTCTCGGGCACCGGCCCTGAAAAGCATCATCTGCTTTCTGGTGTATTCTGATTAGATCCCGGTTTTCCACCACTCAAAATTAAAACCCCAGCGGGAAGTTAACAAGGAAGCATTAGCCCCCCTTTAAACCTCAGTGTGGATGAGCTTGTCAGCTCCTTCCCTGAGAGAGCAGATTTGTCAAGGCAAAAAAGGCCACATGGTCCCCTGTGCTCGGCCCCTGGGAAGGGCTGGACTAAGTGAAAATTTGCTTTCATTTGGTGTAAGATCCACTCTCCTTTGCTGGGAGCCTCCAAGGGGAAATGGAAAAGTGATAAAAGCCTGACTTTTCAGTAAAAATGGGGAGAAATATATGATGATTCGTTGTCTTATTCTTTCGTGTTTCTGGCTGTATCAGGAGTAATTCTGCACCACAACGGAGCTGTTGAAAGCCTTCTCGTCCCCTCTCCCTCCCCCTGGCAGTACTGGACAAAGATTTCTCATTTCATACATCATTTATTCCAGCAGCAATTCCATCCAAGTCACTTTAGGTCCTTAGCAAACAAAAACGGCAAAATAAAATCATGTTGCAGGATGAAAACCAGGGATCCCGAGTAATGCGGGCGTCTGCGTCGTAAAGTCACAAGCCCTGGACAGAGGGTCTGATTCCCAACTGGGGGCAAAACCAAGAGGAGCAGACTAAATTTTTTTTCTCGTGAAGGGCAGAGGCTGTCCTCACTGTGCAGGAGAAGGCCAGGTACAAAAAGGCATTTCATGCCAGGACGCATCTCCTGGTCCGTAACCTGGGAATCAGCATCCGTAACACTGGGGCTGGTTTCCAGGGTGGGAATGAAATCTGTCTGGTCCAGTACTGTGGGTTATCGCTGCAGAAAGGAAAAACATGGCTAATTATCACCATGGACGAAACCAAGATCCGTTCCAGAACATCTGGCCGGTGAGGGAGGGTTAGTTCAGTTATCTTCCTTTTACCCAACCCTCTACGCTTCACATCCAGTTTGTCCTCCAAGATTAAATTTAATGTCAGCACACACTAGTCGCGCAAAATCACCTGAAAGAGACAGGCTGGCGCCCAGACTGTAGCCTGGTTGACTGTGTTAAGACATCTGGAGCAAGGAGCCTGGGCTCCAAAGGCCCATGGGCCAGCATGGAACCACCGAATGAGAGCCCCGAAGGCAAGACCACCGCCCCACAAGGCAGTACAGGTGCTCCACTGTCTTAGACTGCGGCTGTCACTCATCGATTCATCCATCTGGTTCGGGTTCCAGGCTCTCAGAGCCCACTTCTGATTATTCCTTGGCTTTCCATTGGTCAACAGAGGGTTCTGTGCGGGTCACACCCACACACGCTTTCTAGGCCTCGCTGCAGGGTCACCTCTCCTCGCAATTTCATCAACTGACATCCTGGGGTCCACTGCCGTTGAATGTGACTCTCAGCGAATGGGTCCCTTACGTGGGCTTCTCCATCTCTGGAACCTTCGGGATAGAAGATAGGCTGCAGATCCCATGGGAGGCGCAGTCTACGTAAGGGCTCCCTGGTCCAGCTCTCTCCTCTCTCCAACACTGACACTGCTCCCACTTCTGTGAATTGGGATGCAAGCCTAGGTGGTGGGCAGGGGCACTGCCACTTGCACAGCCCCAGCCCCAGGCTTGTGGACAGACTCCCCCTGTAGAAAGGAAGGTGAGGGAGCAGTGGGTGCAGTGGACAGGCTGCCAGGGCTCACAGCAGAACGCTGAGGGGTTTCTTCTCCCAGTGGCACTGACATGTAATTGACATGCACTGCTGTGTAAGCATAAGTGTCCCATCTCATGGTTTGCCCTGCAAATTCCATGCAATGATTACGGCAGGACGTTCAGCAAGCACCCAATATCTCATATAGACACAGTAGAAAGAAACAGAATTGTCTTCCTGGTGATGAGGACTCAGGATTTACTCTGGTCACAGCTCTCCTGTGCGTCACACAGCAATGTTAGCTGCAGTCATCACGCGTCATGCTAAAACCCAGCCTTCCTCCCGGTTGGGGGCGCAGACTCCGGCACTCTGCACTCAGTTTCCCTTTCTGTATCACAGAGTGTAACCTACCTCACAGCGTTGTTGAAATGACCCGATGACACACATGTGTGAATTTGGAATTCGCCATGGAAACGTATCTGCTCTTAAGCAGGTATAAAACCCCCTCGCCCTCCACTCCTGCTCCTTTTGCCTTCTGTATCTGTGTCCCTTCCTCCCCTACAGATCTCACTAAAATACAAGTTGCCTGGGAGCAGTCAGTGGAGACACAGCATGCTCTTAAAGGCTGTACCCCCCCAACTGACTGTGACCACCACGCCCCCGAGAGGAAGCCTCACCCTTGCGTGAATGAGATAGGCTGCTTAGAGCCAGGGGACAAGCAGTCTAATTTGGGGGCACAGACTATGGAGGCCTCCCCTCGGGCGTTTAGCACACAACCCCCGAGGGGAGGATCAGACTTCTACTCCCTTCACTTTTACCACCTCGGTCTCACGCCCCACACTCTTAGTGCTGGCGGACACCCACCGAGCGTCCCGGTGCCAATGGGTCTCTGTGGCAATCAAGAATTCCCCAGCGGGAACAGTGACTTTAGGCATAACTCAGGGAAAGCTAGAATGCTAAAGACCTTCATCTGTCCCAGGAGAGACCAGCCACCCAGATCCTACTTCCCCATCATTATGGACTGAACATCTGTGTGCCCCTCAAATCATAGGTTAAAAGCCCTAACCCCCAAGGCAGTGGTGGTGGGATGGAGATGAGGATACAGGGAGGACTCCCTCCCTCCCCCCCTTTCCTCCCTCCCTGCTCCCTCTGCCTTCTTCCTCACCGCCCCCCCACCACTGTGAGGACACAGCGAGAAGGCAGCCCTCGACAAGCCAGGAAGAGGGCTCTCACCAGAACCCGTCCACCCTGATCCAACATCTGGCCTCTGAGTCAGCGGTTCTCAAATCTCAGGGTGTGCTAGAATCATCTGGAGGCTTGTGAAGCCACCGACCACTGGCCCCCACCCCAGAGCTTCTGATCCCGTGTGTCTGGGTGAGGCCCAAGAGTTTATATGTGTCACAGGTTCCCAAGTGATGCCAACAATGGTCCTGTGGGGACCACACCTTGAGAACCAGCCCCACGTGACCTATCTTTGGACGTGCCCGTGTCAGGGGTTTACCCCACCTAAGACACACCCAAGGATGGTTCTGGCTTCCCCTCCTCCTTCCTTGGCAGGGTCCACAGGTCATAAGGCTGTCTACCTGCAGACACCCAAGTTCCTCTACAAGTCATGCTGTGCCGACACCGGTGGCTGCCTAACCCAGCCTCATTCCCAGCCCCGAAGTATGACCGTCCCAGCCTCCTCTGCAGCTAAGAGTGGCCATGTGACAGAACTATGACCAAGGGGACAAAGGGAAAGTCTGCTGGGGGCTGGGGGAGCTGAGAAAGCTCTTGCTCCTCCTGATGCTGCTGCCAACTTCCCTCCCTCTTTCTTGAATGTAGGCAGCACGCCTGGAGCTGTGGCAGCCTTCTTGTAGCAAGGAGGGAAGAAGCCCTGACATTCAGCTTCTTCCCAGGCAGTAGCAGCCCATTCCTGCATGCTTGGTCATGAGTAAAACAAACCCCTATTGAATTTGCTGTTAGTTGGTTTTCTGCGTCTTAAGGCTGATAGATCTCAACTGATGTACTATTACTCCACTTTCATTTTAACCAATTACCTCCTATTTGGTCATTCGGCATCGGTCTCATGGGGGGTAGGGAGAGGCACAGAGCAGAAGCAGCAGAGTTACAATGCAAGGAACACCCTCTGCTCTCTCTTCCTAGGTCCAGGCCCACTCCATCCACTTGTCCCTTTACCCGCTGGGCCCACTTGCCATGGTTCCTCTTCCAGCAGCCCTTAGTCATGGCCCCCAGCTCGGCATGGTTGTTCTCTGTGCTGGGTGGGGCCTCGGGCCTGCCAACCACGTCCCGCTGGCCTCTGGCTCAGTCAGTCCGAGCCCATCAGAGATGCAGGTTGCTGCTCTCAGCTCCACCCCGTTCTTCTCCTTCTGCTTGTGGGATGACCTAAGTGGGCACCTGCCCCACCTCGGGCACAGCTTGTCATGGACACTGAGCTGAACGAGGGGGGTGGGTGGCCCCGTGATTTCTCACACACCCCACGTACAGGTAGGGCCCAGCTACCAGAACAGACTTAATTTGCTGGGTTGAGTTAGGAACCTCTGGAAGAGCCAAGCCACCCTGTACCTCTCTGCCTGGACATCAGGGGCTGCTGGGGACAGCTGGGGGACTTCTCTCCACAGCGAGAAGAAGCACGGCTCACAAGAGGCCCTCAATCTGCCTCGCATCCATGGACATTCCTGATCTGATCGTATCCTTCAGAGGTACTGGCTCCCAGGCGTAAAGCTGAGAAACAGCACGGCTTGCGGCCAAACCATGTGGCCAGCAGCTGCTCAGAGGTGCTATGGCTGCCGAAAGAGCCAGAAACACACCAAGAGAGGACTCTGGGATCCAGCCGGGGCCTGTCGTGCCCTCGTCCCAAGGCCAGTGAGGGAGGCTGGCCTGTCAGCCAGGGCAGGAGGGGTCTCCCAAGTGAATTCTGGGTCAGTGAAGAGCTTTCTGGCTGCAGAGGGACATGGAGGCCAGCAGACCAGTCTGGGCTCTGGGTCGGATGCTTCACGATTCTCTTGGACACAGGCCCATGATTATAAAATGGCTACGTCACCTCCGAGGAGCATGTCTTCATGTAGCTGCCCCCAGAGCAGAAAAGAAGGCTAAGTGGCAACCTGGACACCCACTCTTGACTTGTCCTTTGCCTCGTGAACCAGACCAGCCAGACACAGAGGTTCCGGCCTCAAACTGGGGCCTTGGCAAAGAGGAAGGAGGACGGCTGTAGGCTGCAAAAGGCCCCAAAGACAGTAGGTCCTGATCCCTGAAAGCTGTGAGTGTTACCATATTTGGGAAATGGCTTGCAGCGAACATGATCAAGTTAAGGATCTTTTTTTTTTTTTTTGAAAGTGAGCAAAAGCACACACGTGTACATGAGGTGGGAGGACAGAAGGAGAGAAAGGTGGAGAGAGAGAGATCTCAAGCAGGGCCCACATTCAGCACAGAGCCCGATATGAGGCTTGATCTCATGACCCTGAGATCACGACCTGAGCCAAAATCAAGAGTCAGACGCTTAACAGACCGAGCCCCCAGGCACCCCTCAAGTTAAGGATCTTGACGTGGGGAGATTATCCTGGATTATGCAGGTGGGCCTCGAAAGCAATCACACATGTCCTTGTGAGAAAAGGCAGAGGCAGATTCAACTGACCTGTACTGGAGGCTAGAGGGACAGAGCAGGGGGAGGCGGGAGCTGGCCTTCAAGGAGGGACCAGTGCAGCCCCCAGCCAATGAGAGCTGGCAGCCACCAGCAGCTGGAAGAGGCAGAGGCTCCATTCGAACATCTGGAGGGAGCAAAGCCCTGCTGACAGCTTGATCTCAGTCCAACGGTACTGATTTTGGACTTCTGGCCTCCCGAATCCGGAAAGATTACATTTCTGTAGTCTGACACCGCTCGGTCTGTGGCGATCTGTTACAGCAGCCGCAAGAAACAAATACGAGGGAGAATGGCTTGGGGATGGGAATCCAGTGACGTAAGCCCCAGGTTCCTTCACGGAGACTCCGACCTCTCCTTCCCAGCCCAGCACCCAATACACACGTGTGCCTATGCACGCACACGCACATGTCAAGCAAAGCCCTCCTAATTCTCTGCCCTCATAGATCCTGAAGACGAGTCCTCGGAGCAGACGCCACGCTGGGGTTCTGTGGGACCACCAAGTCCTCCTCCATTGGGCTGAACATCCCCAAATGCTCCCTCCCTGGGAAAGGGAGCCCTGGGAATAAGGCATCTGACAAGCCACTGCATAGAAGCAAGCGATCGACCGTAAAGCACAGCGGGAGAGAAGCCAGGCACGCCGCAGCCAGCAGAATCTTGTCTCGTGTCTCACTAATCCATGTGCTGGAACGAGGATTCAGGCTCCCTCAGCCAAGCACAGGATGTTACCATTTGATGTGCTTTTCAGCAAATCACTCATAAAAAATTCATGGCTGCAGCTGACCCTCATTAGAATGTGTTTCATTAAATTAAAACATCAATCCCAGAACTATATGTTTGCTTAACAGGCAGAAATGATTTGGGGACGTCATGCTGCATGCCATCAAATCAAATCAAATGGTGGGAGCAAACGAAATTAAGCCATCAAGCAAAGGGGGCAGGAGGGATAACAGAGGTCTCTTGCCAAAGGAACATAATCATGGCTTATGAAAAGAGCTCGAAGCATCCAGATCATGGAGCCAGGCAAAGGAGAAGAATGGGACAAGGAGTGTGGTCAGGCAGGGCTCCTATGGGGGGCAGACAGGGTGGCCTGGAGAGAACCGGGTTCTCCCCAGAGCTCCAGGACCTACCATTTGACCTCCAGGGTCTCCCTTCTTGACTGCATGGGGGGAAGTTTCTAAAGAGGGGCTCAAAGCCTGGAGAGGACATAATGATCCCCCACCCTCCACTCCTTTCCATTCTGATGACGTGAGTTTCCTTAGAAGGCAGCACAGGACCACACAGACTCTCAGCCCAAGAAACACTGAGAGGCAGAGCCAACATCCCAGCTTCTGTCCCAAACAAGACATGATAGGACCTCAGAGCCTTTCCAAGGATGTTTTCCTTTAGTTTATAAGGCTCTTTCAGGTGTTTCACTGCATTTGTGACGATACTGCTATGAAGCAGAGAAATCCATGACCACGCCCCAATGTAACAGCTGAGGGGTTCAGACTAGACCACGAAGACAGGAAATGAAAGCCCCCAAATTAGAATCCAGGTCTCCTGCTTTTCACACTGACCTTTGCTGTGCTGCTGTCCAGAGGACGTCCCACCTCCTTGCCCAGGCTGCCTGAGCCAAGCCCCGGGAAGAGACAGGAGGGGTGGTGGGAAAAATATCCACGTCACAGACACGTAAGACCTTACCAGCTTGCGAATGACCAATTATCAAAGAAGCATGCTTCACTCACTGCTCAGACACAGAAGCTCCAGAAGGAGGGTACTAGTGTCACAAAGCTAATTTTGGTTTTAATTAGCTTTAATATATTACTCGAAAGTGGTGTGGATTTGATTTCAAAAAATTAAACACAAAAAAACAAAGGGATTTTAAAAATCTATAATATAACCGCTAATTTCTATGGGCATATACATGTAATTTTTGATGAAATGCAGTCATACTACACTGTGATATATGTGCTTTCTGTTTAACCTAATAGCACATCAGAAGCATTGCTTCATGTCCGAAAATACACGGACATCACTGTTCCGTGGCTGTGCGGTATGCCATTGCACAAATGTGCCGTAATTTACGGAACCAACTGCCCGTTACTGGTCCTTTATACCATCCCCAATTTTCTTGGGTTTTAACAACACCGCAATAACCCTCTGGCACGTTTCTTCCTTGTATACACACACTTCTCTACTTATTTCTTTGAGATAATTTCCTAAGATGTAATTGTTTGGTCAAAAGGCAGGTTGTGTCAACCACTGCAACAAGCCATTTGGGGAAGTCTCTTAGACAACAGAGTACAGGGCTGTTCCGTATGTGAAAATTAACAGGCAGCCCTACTAATGGACTGGACTTAATTTCTTTAAGTAAGTAAGTAATTAATTAATTAATCAGAGAGAGAGTATGAGTGGGAGGAGGGGCAGAGGGAGAGGGAGAATCCCAAGCCGACTCTGCACTGAGCACAGAGCCCAATGTAGGGCTTGATCCCACGACCCTGAGATCATGACCTGAGCTGAAATCAAGAGTCAGACGTGTAACCGACTGAGCCACCCAGGTACCCCCGACTGGACTTAATCTTAGCTTCTTAGGAGAATGGCTCAGGGCAGGGAGTTTATAGTCCCAAACATCTCAGCTGTCAAAGAAGCAGCTTCCACTGTAATCACCGTCCTCGTTACACAGCGCAAAGCACTTGCCAACCTGGAAATACAAAATAAGACTGTGCTTGCTTCAAAACATTTGTGGATCAATTGAGATCATTGTCATCTCTATTGCCTACGTTGCTTGCACATTTAAAGCAGTAAAGCACAACTTCTGTAAGAAAGAGATCATATTCGTTGGAAGTGAAGTTATCCAAAAATGATACACTGCATCAGTTTCAAAATAAAGGAAGTATTTTAGTTGTCCAAACAGAGGTCAGGTGGGGTTTTCTACAGTAGCAGCTCAAACAAAGCCCCAAGGTGCTGGTCCTTCTGGCCTCCCCTCCCTTCCTGGGTTGGCTTCACCCTCAGGCTCTACATGGTGACAGCTCCTGGCAGGAGCACCTGACCCTCATGGTGGCAAAATGGCTGCGGCAGCTCCAGACCTGATGTTTCAGAACACATCATCATCCAAGGAAAGGGAGAACCTCTCTTCTGGTTGTTTCTATGGAAGAAAGCGAAAGCTTCTGCTTCCCAACGCCCTAGAAAGGATTTTCTCGTGATTTGGAGGCTCTGACCAGGATGGAATGTGCCAAAGGTTTTAAACCGAGTAGGATCCTGGGCTCGAGTCAGGTATCATGTCAGTGCCAAGTACACCAGGCTAAGACTGGGGGAGGAAATTCAGGTTACAGTGTCTGGAAAGACAAGGACTGGATGTACTCCTTCTAACAGATGTCCGCTTCAGAAATTATTTAGACAACAGTGAATGTAAATTAAAATAACAACAATATCATAAGAAACAAAGAAAACCTTAATGATCATAAAAGTTCAGAGAAAGCATTGTCTTGAACACATGCTTCTTCTCTGCTTCCTTCGGAAACCTTATCAAAACAGAAGAAGAATTTTTAAAAAGTCTATGAACTCTACAAGATGAGCCTGGAACATCTTGCGGTGTCAGAAAGTGAAAAAATCCTCCAAAAAAAAAAAAAAAAGTTGGACGCACATCAAAAGGACACAAGAACCAACCTGACAAAGCTCCCAATGGCCAGCGCGAGAACAATCTGAGCAACAAAAGAAAAAAAAAACAGAGTACTGGACTTAGCCCCAAAGCAGAAAATAAATATGCATAAGTCCATCCCTATGGATATAAATAAATCCTTGAATAAGCAAAGACGTGGGGGACAAGGGACAACTTTTCCTTACAGAACTCCGATTAGGAAGTATGGAAGGCATGATAGAAACAGAAAATTTCCACCAGAAACCACAGTAACCATTGCTGCAGGCAATGCCCACAAATGCATGCTAAACATGGGTGGGGGAAAAGTTTAAGGAGAAATAGGACACTTGCAGAGGCTTCCAGTATCCCCCGAAGGCATATTAATTACAAAGAAGGCTTTACCCCCCCACACACTGGAACTTTATGGGTGGGGGAGGGGAACCTGGCAGGCATCACCTGAGGGGACACGTCCCCTCTGTGGTGTCCTTCCCCCAAATCCAAAAACCCTCCATCAAATCATGAGAAAACTCCACACCACACCAGCCCAAGGGAAGAGACCTTCTACGGAATATGGGACGAGTGTCCTTCCAACACAGGAGGTCATGAAGCACAAGGAAACCCTGAGCAATTCAAACTGCTTTGAAGAGACAACAAAAACCCAACAGCTGATCACAACGTAGGATCCTGGACTGGATCTTGCAATGGGAAAAGGGCTTACCAAAAAATCTGGTAAAATCTGGATCAAGTCTGTCGTGAGTTAGTCCATTGGATTATTATATTTCGTTGCGGATGGTACCAGCATGAGCGTCTTGGCTCTGACAGTCCTACCACCGTTTGCAAGATGTCCCCACTAAGGAGCTCGCTGTACTCTCCCTGCAACTCTTGTGTTAAGTCTATAGTTGTTTCAAAACCCAAAGCTAAAAAAGAAGCTCACACCCCAGGCAGCAGCACGGGGGATGGAAAGAGACAAGGCTGTCGATCAGATTCTTTTACTATAGAGGGCGATGCCAACTCATGCCCAAGGGTCTCCAGGAAGCAGGGGCAAGGCGTAGCGTTGAAAGAGCAGCATGGCTGTAATTCTATATAAGGTGCAGCTACGCCCCTAGTCCTCCGACCCCACCCTATGCCAATGCCACTCAGACAGCTGAGCGCCTCTCCCGCAGAGGCTCCAGTGCCAGGCTCCCAGGAGGAGGGCAAGGGGTCAAAGGGAACAGAGGAAGGTCACATGGAAGTCTAGCTCCCCGTCCTGAGCTCCCAGATGCTCACTGCAGGCCTCCAACCTGGCAGGACACCGGGGATTTTTCCTCTAGGGAAACTGATCCCAGAGGAAAGATCCACAGAAACTGACAAGTGGGCTTCGCCTGCTGTTGTGATCTCCCATACCAGGGGTGGGGGGCGGGGGGGGGGGCTCAAGCCGCAGAAACTCATTTTCTCCTAGTTTTAGAAGCTGGGAGTCTGAGATCAAGGTATCAACAGGGTTGGTTTCCTCTGAAGAGGGTTTTCTTGTGGTTTGGTGGCTCTGACCAGATGGAATATTTGGTTTTTTTCCTTTTTTTTTTCTTTCGTTCTTTTTTTTTTTTTTTTTAAATAATGTGCCAAAGGTTTTAAACCAAGTAGGATCCTGGGCTCGAGTTAGGTATCATATCAGTGCCAAGTGCACCAGGCCAAGCACAGGGGAGGAAATTCAGGTTACAGTGTCTGGAAAAACGGGGACAGGACGCACTCCTTCTAACAGATGCCCACTTCCAAGATTATTTATTTAGACGACAGTGGACATAATTAAAATAACATCATTAAGAAACACACACAAAAAATCTTTAGGACCAAAAAGTTTAGGAAAAACACGATACTGAACACAGGCTTCTATGCTTCCTTCTGAAAACTTACCAAAATAGAAATGAAAGATTTTAAAAGCTATGAACTGGGCACCTGGGTGGCTCAGTCATTAAGCGTCTGCCTTCTGCTCAGGTCATGATTTCAGAGTCCTGGGATCAAGCCCCTGCATCAGGCTCCCTGCTCCGCTGAGAGTCTGCTTCTCGCCCACTCCCCCTGCTTTTATGTTGAGTCTCTTGCCGGCTGTCTCTCTCTCTCTCGCTGTCAAATAAAAAAATAAACCTTAAAAAATAAAATAAAAAATAAAAAAATAAAAGCTATGAACTATACACATTTGCAGAAGATGCTCTCCTTGATTTGCCAACGGCCAACAGCCGTCTTCTCCCCGTGTCTTCACCTGACCTTCCCTCTGTGCCTGTCTGTGTCCTAAGCTCCACCCCTTATAAGGACACCTGTCGCATTGGATTAGGACCTACGCTAATGGCCTCATTATACCTTAATTCCCTCTTTAAGGACTCTACCTCCAAATAAGGCCACATTATGGAGGAACTGGGGGTTAAGACTTCCACATGTGAATTTGGGCTGATACACCTGAATCCTTATCACCCGGGGGAAACAGCTGCCTACCTGCTCGATTGCCCACCAGTGGGGACCCCCACTTGCTCTACCCCACCAGGCACAGAAAGTTCCCCAAGGCCTCAGTGCCTTCCTCCTACATATGAAAGAACAAAGTATCACTGGGCCTTAAGGAAAATTAACAGCATGAGGGCAGGTGTCAAAACAAACAAATAGATAAAACCACACGTGAGACGTGCAGAATGCGGACCCCTCGCAGAGCACAGGGCAAGCCCCCCGTGATCCTCAGGCAGTCGAGGGGAAGGCACTACACTCACCAAACAGAGCCAGAGTATTCAGAAGAAGCACACTACGGGATAAAGAAATGCTTTAGGGGTTCAACAGGACAGAACTTGTAAAATTTTAAGAGTAGAGTCAGGAGACCAAATCTCCCCCGCAAAATTGGACGAAAAGACGAACAGGCAAAAACACAAAATATAAGGGGAATAAGGAAAGTCAGAGGTTCCCTCAAGGAGGCATAGCACCTGATGGAGCAGCAGTTCAGAAAACCGGGGAGACAAAGATTTAAAATATATACACGGCAGAGCCGATGATCCCGAGGGAACAAATCAAAGAGAGAACAGAAGCTCCTGGAAACTCAGCCCTGAGCACAGGAGGAGGGAGAAGAGCCCAGGAGGAGGGCACTCAGCAGGCACTGTGGGGCCCCAGAGGACCGTCTCCAAGGAAAGAACAAAAACACAACAGAAAATGGAGCTCATGTGCTTGATCGTGTGGAAAAGAGCATCTAGAAGGTTTATCAGTTGGTGGCAGCATATGGGACAGTCGCCATAAGCACAAACAAAAATACCAAGAGCAAAGAAGAGGAAAAAAACAAGGTGATTATTAACCTCAGAAGTTGCATGCAATTATGAATGTGACCCCAGTTCCCTAGGTTATCAGGGAATGATACATATATAGTCCTAAGAGGGTCAATGCTAAGAGCTGATTGGACCAACCACTGAGGCACGCAGGTATCAGGAGAGGGCGGAGAGAGACCGGGGCTGGTGCAAAGTGCCAGGTACCCTGCAAGCTAGGGGAAGCGAGGACGGGCCAGCCATCGGCGCAGCCCATACAGGTGGCCGTTTCCTCCCTTTAGCCACTGTCTTGAAGGATGAGCAGAAGTCAGTCAAGAATCATCCACACAAAGTACCTAGAGAGAATGTCTGGCATATACTAGCTGCTCAATAAAGAGGCGTTGTTATTGCTCACGTTCTTATAAAATTAGTAACGATATGCAAGGACTATGGAGCCATTTCCATGCAGAACACGTGTACGTTATCTACACCAGGCCTGGACCACTGTAGACACTTCATTCAAGGATGACTACTGTTGACAGTGTTACTAAGTCTTTCAGATAATCCCCAGCCCTTCTCTATCAGATCAATTACTCGAGCCCCTCTGTTCCATTTCTCTACTGCAGCATTAGCTAAACTCCTCCAAGCCTAGCATTTTATTTATTTTTTAAAGATTTTATTTATTTATTTGACAGAGAGAGAGACCACAAGCAGGGGGAATGAGGCATGGTGAGGGGGAGCCCACTGAGCTGGGAGCCCGATGTGGGGCTCGATCCCAGGACCCTAGGATCATGGCCTGAGCCGAAGGCAGACGCCCAACTAACTGGGCCACCCAGGCGCCCGCAAAACCTAGTGTTGTAAAATCACCACTGTGTCATTACTTCTCATGATTCAGGGTTGGCTTGGCTCATCGGGTCTCCTGCTGGCTTGTTGGCCACAGTTAGATGGTAGATGGCGCTGGGGCAGCCACGGTCGCTTCACCCACAGTGTGGCACTGTGGCCGTGACGGAGAGAAGGCAGGGCTCGGCTGGACACTGGCCCAGCCGGCCCTCTCGTCCTGTCTGGGTCCAGGAAGCCTCAGGGCCTCTCCCTCCCACGGTGGCTCCGGGCACACAAGGGCACACGGTTCTTCTTAAGGCCGCTGCCCAGAATCAGCATGGCCTCCCTGACGCACGCTGTCCTGTCTAGAGCATGCCACTGAACACTGTGGATGCAGGGTGGAAGGGCATGGTACACAGCGGCAGCCGCAAGGCCTGATTCATCCGGGGTCACCTTTGGAGAGGGCCAATCAGCCCCTGTAGGACAATGGCAGGTGGCCGAGATGACACATTGGACGTCCCTCCCAGCAGGCTCCACGCACTCTAAGCACTCAGCAACCAGGATCCAAGCAGAAGAGGGACACTTTCCAGTTGGAAAAGAACACACATACAGGCACAGAGGCAGGAGACATCACCGAGGGATTAGAAAACACAAAATACTGGTTAGCTGAGGACAGAATCCAAGGAAAGGGCCAGATGCAAGGCCTTGCCTGCCAGGGAAAAGACCTCTGGCTTCCCCTCAGGCCTCTCCACAGGTCCGCGGGGATGACGCTATGTGTCACATGGGTGGATGACGGGGGACCCTAAATGACAAGTCCACAGACTCTGTTCCAGACACTAAAACGTTGAAAAGACACAAAAACACAGAACCACACAGAAAATCCTTGAAAGGGATGGAGCAATTGGATTGCAGGAAAAAAAAAAAGAGCAAGTGCCAAAAGATTAAAAACTACAAGCCACTGACCAAGCTAAAAGCCAAGCAAAACACCAGAAGCAAATAACTGCCCTTAAAATAAATGTAACGAAGGATTAATAGCCGGAACTCATAAATGGCGGCAGCAAACAACTGGATGGAAAAATGGACAAGGGACGAGAACAGAAATCCACGGCGTGGTGCCGCTTTGTGGGGAGAATAACGTGGTGATGCCCGTTACACTTCCAAACAGACGGGATTTTCTTTTTCTTTTTTTTAAATTTGAGACGGAGAGAGAGCAGGCGTTTGGGGGGGGGCGGAATCCTTAGCAGACTGCACGCTCGACACAGAGCCCATCGCGGGACTCGATCTCATGACTCTGAGATCATGACCCGAGCAGAAATCAAGAGTCAGAAGCTCAACCTACTGAGCCCCCCCAAGTACCTCCAAATGGACAGAATTTTCTACTGAATATTCCTATTTCTGGGTTTCTATGGGGAGAAACACTATAAATATCACAAACAGGGCTCCATGAGGATGTTAAGGATGGCAGTGGTTGCTGCAGGAAAAGAATGAAACACCTTAATGTCCATCAAGGGTAGGCCAGCTGGGCAAACCCTCTGTGTCTACACCCGGCCACACAGCATCTACACCCAGCCACGCAGCACCTCCAAGACACGCAGTCAGCTATTCTGCCAGCGTGGACGGATCTCCAAGACAGTACCGTCAGGTTGAAAGACAAAGAAAACGTGAGTTGCAGGAAAAAACGCAGGGTACAAACCCATTTATCATTCTTGAAAACCATCTTAAAAATGGTTCACAGCGCTAAGGACAGCATGGAATGCAGGTAAGTTTATGCAGGTGTTTCTGTTTCTCTACTTCCCAATTATGGAAGTTTCCAGTCCTAACGTATGTACTTACGACATCAGTGCTTTCATGAACGTGAAGGAGACTAAGAGAGGTAAAAATGAAATGGTGGGACAATTGGAGAGACAGAAGCTCTTTCAAATATAACAATCACCGCCCTGGATATAAGCAAACTGATTGGTCTGACCAAGAAGAAGGAAATTCTCCATCTGGAGTAAATGAAATGCAACAATATGCTGATTACACAGGGCTCCTGGAAACTAAACACACCTCAGATTAAAATGCAAAATATCAAAACGGGGCTAATCAAATGCAACTACAGCATTAGACCCACAAATGAAAATCTAAGACAAAAATATTAAGTGAAAACAAAAGCAAAAATGTTAAACACACACACACACAGAATATATATAACAGAGGACAAACTACATGAACAGAATATTAGAGTTGCATTCCCCCAAACAATATTGTAGCAATATATATAAAAGGCAAAAATGTCATAAATTCCAGAAAAATTCTTCTCACAGACATAGTGTCAAATCATAGCACCCAATATCATAATATGGTAACCAAGTGAACAATTAAAATACTTAATTTAAATAAAGCAATTGAGAAAGCAGAACTAACTAACTAAAAGCACATAAGAGGAGAAGCAGGATACACATCGCTCTCAAACGTACACGAGATCTTACCAAAAACTGGGTCAGATTATATATGGTCTTCCCTATAACCATGGATCCATCTCAGCATCAGTGACGGGGGACAATCAGTCCTCACACCCCACCACATGGGATGCAGTAGGAGAACACCGTACCATCTGAGGTACCCTTGCTCCCCCAGCATCCTGAAAAAGATGAATCCGGATGGATTTGAGACCCTAGATGAGCACTTCTTTCATTGTGATCTGGGACCTCTGGAAGCCCCTAGGACCCTTTTACAGAATCCACCATATCAAAACTCTTTTCTTAATAATCCGAGGACATTATTTGTCTTTTATGCTCTTGTTCTCAGCCAAGTATATGGTAGTTTCCAGAAACAGCAGGACATAAGATGATGTCATCTACAACCCATGGAGAGTGAGCTTAGAGCTAACTTGTGTTTTATAAGTTGCTCAGGTTTAAATGTCTAATACAGCAAATATCAGTAGATTTCACCCACATAAATAAAAGCATTTGGGGTCCTCAATAATTTGTAAGATTGCAAAGGGGTCCCAAGGCCAAAAGCTTGGAGAACCCCTGCTCCTGCTACAACTAACAGTTTAGAGGAAATACAGGGTCTGGAGAAGCAAGTTCAATGACACCATGAGAAAGCATCAGCCATGCCCAGGACTCTGATATGTGACATTTACAGGTGAAATGACACACTATCCGGGCTTCACCCGAAAATACTAATTATTACTAAAGCCAGGTGATACCTGGGTATCAGGGTGGGATACACGAGAGAGCATTATACAAGCCTCTCTACTTTAACGTAGAATTTTAAATTTTATTATCACAATACAACTAAAATAAAAATGAATAGAATAAAGTCGCAATGATTCACAAACCTACATCAGGGAAATAAGTGAAATACAATAGAAACCATTTTGAAAAATGGTAATGAAAACACTCTCCAAAAATTGAAGACAACAAAACAGGCTCTTCCACTGAAAATACCAATAAAAAAGAAAACAAATTGAACAGAAAAATAAATTTTAACAACATTAAAAAAAAAATCAAAACCCCGGGATGGATGAAAATGTATTCCATGGCAGAAGCTCAAAACCCTGGGAGATGGCCTGGGCGGGGGGGTGGCTGGGAACAGCACTTTGATAACCAAAATGTAACAACTACCAGAATAAAAAATGGCATTCAGATGACAACCGCATCCTCTCTTGAAAATCAATCAAGATTAAACTGGGGATAAAAAGAAGACTACAGTAAGATGGTAACAATTAGAAACATCCCAGAAGGGGTCTCTGGGTGGCACAGTTGGTTAAGCATCCGACTCTTGGTTTTGGCTCAGGTCAGGATCTCAGGGTTGAGAGATCCAGCCCCGCGCTGGGCTCTGCACTGAGCATGGAGTTTGCTTAAGATTCTCCCTCTCCCTTTCCTCCCCGCCTCTGCACTCTGTCTCTCTCTCAAATACATAAATAAATCTTTTTTTAAAAAATCTCAGAAATGCAGACAAAAGCCACACTGGTTCTGCAAAGCATCACATCAATGAAACAATATTCCAGAGAATGAAGGAGATGTAGAAAAAAAGGAGGAGAGACGCAAGTCTACAGTGGGGGACTAACCTTTAAATTGCAAGAGTGCCTATAAAAGCTGAATCAAGAAATGAAGGGAAAACGTGCTCTGGAAGGAGACCGTTTTCCTAGATTGTTTAAAAACTGAGTTTGGAGACCAACAGAATTCATGACATTCCTTCCAGCAACTTCAAGGAGGAGGAAGACCCAACCTCTCCCAGGAAATGCCTTCCTAATACACTGAAAAAGGCAAGAAGGCGTTACAGCTAAAGAAACACAACAAGTAAGGCTTTTCTCGGAATGCTCATCTTAGAGCTCGGCGATACACATAAATCTTTAGAAACAAAAGCAGAGACTTTCAGGTATTGTTTACCCTGCAAAGCTGTCACTTCAGAGCACCTGCAACACAAGACCTAAATGTGTCCAACTCCTGACGGAATTATTTATTGCGCGCAGCACTACTGACAAATTTCACTTCTGAAATTACTTCAAAGCAGCAACTGAGTTTAAACGCCAACTCCAGAAGATAAATAAAGGACACTAACTAATGCGAAGGGCTGCCACACTGAGAAAGAAGAATCAATACAATCGCAGATCAATGGGAGCCATATAAAATATGGGATCAAAGACAAAAACCAGCTCTGAGCTTCTCAAAGTTTCTGCAGGTAAAGGAAAAGCTGGGAACTGGGTGAAGGGTTGAGGTTGGGGCGGGGGGAGGGGAGACACACCCACTCTTCTTCCACCTAGAGGATCCAAAATTATTGATGTTAAGTGAAATAAGTGAAACAAAGAAAGAAAGAAAGAAAGAAAGAAAGAAAGAAAGAAAGAAAGAAAGGAAGGAAGGAAGGAAGGAAGGAAGGAAGGAAGGAAGGAAGGAAGGAAGGAGAAAGTAAGAAAGAAAGAAAGAAAGAAAGAAAGAAAGAAAGAAAGAAAAGAAAAAAGAAAGAAAGAAAAAAAAAACTGCATGATCTCACTTACATGCACGATCTTAAAAATTTGGCAACGCAGAAGCACAGAGCANAACGCCAACTCCAGAAGATAAATAAAGGACACTAACTAATGCGAAGGGCTGCCACACTGAGAAAGAAGAATCGATACAATCGCAGATCAATGGGAGCCATATAAAATATGGGATCAAAGACAAAAACCGTCTCTGAGCTTCTCAAAGTTTCCGCAGGTAAAGGAAAAGCTGGGAACTGGGTGAAGGGTTGAGGTTGGGGCGGGGGGAGGGGAGACACACCCACTCTTCTTCCACCTAGAGGATCCAAAATTATTGATGTTAAGTGAAATAAGCGAGACACAGAAAGAAAGAAAGAAAGAAAGAAAGAAAGAAAGAAAGAAAGAAAGAAAGAAAGAAAAAGAAAGAACACTGCATGATCTCACTTACACGCACGATCTTAAAAATTTGGCAACACAGAAGCACAGAGCGGAATGGTAGTTAACCAGGGGCAGGAAGGTGGAGAAATGGGGAGACAGGGCAGAAAGTCACAGTTACGCAAAAAGAATAAATCTAAAGATCTGATGTACAGTAGCTAGTTGTTAGTAGTTAATACCATAGTATTGAATACTAGAAATGTGCCGAGAGTAGATTTCAAGTGCTCCCATCATACATACACACGAAAAATGGTAACTATGTAAAGATGCAATAGGTTAAACTGGCTTGACTATAATAACCATCTCACCATGTGCACGGACATCAAATCATCATGTAGCACAGCTTAAACATACATAATTGTTATTTAACATTGTTTTAGGCGCTTGGGTGACTCAGTCAGTTAAGCATCTGCCTTTGGCTCAGGTCGTGATCCCAGGGTCCTGGGATTGAGCCCCACACGTTGGGCTCTCCACTCAGCGAGGAGTCTGCTTCTCCTTCTCAGTCTCCCTCTATTCTTTCTCTCAAATACATAAATAAATAAATAAAATCTTTTAAAATTTTTTTAATAAAATTGTTTTAAACCAGAGTTGTTGGTTTGCATTAAGCAGTTAAAAACTTAAAGGTATGTACAAAGATACAATGTTTGCTGACCAATTTGGTTTAGTGATATTATAGTAGAAAGAGGCTGGTTACCAGAAGAATGAAATCAATGTAACGGGAAAAAAGTAAGGAATAAGGCCAGTGAGGAATGGCCAGGATTCTGCAGTCATAATTAGAAAGAAATGTCAAGGGGCGCCTGGGTTTAGAGGGTGGCACAGCGGTTAAGCGTCTGCCTTCGGCTCAGGGCGTGATCCCAGTGTTATGGGATCGAGCCCCACGTCAGGCTCTTCCACTGGGAGCCTTCTTCTTCCTCTCCCGCTCCCCCTGCTTGTGTTCCCTCTCTCGCTGGCTGTCTCTATCTCTGTCGAATAAATAAATAAAATCTTAAAAAAAAAAAAAAAAGAAAGAAAGAAAGAAATGTCAAAAGAACTAAAAATATGAAAATAATAATTAGGATGACAGAAGGTGATCCAAATGTCATGTCAAATACAAAAGAACTTAATTATTATCCCTTGAGGGGAAAAAGGAGTTTCTAGTTGGATTAGTAAGCAAAATATATTACACATGAATAAAAAGTAAATATAAAAGGATGTGTACAGATTTTTTAAAACATAAAAAAAGTAAAAGTCATAAAGAGTTCAAATAAATAAAACCAGAAATGGAGGAGAACTAAAAACCAACACCACAGAAATACAAAGGACTGTCCTAGAAACATATAATCTTCCAAAACTGAATCAGGAAAAAAATAGAAAATTTGAACAGACTGATTACTGACAATGAAACTGAATCAAGTAATCAAAAAAATTTCCAAACAAACAAAAGTCCACAACCAGATGACTTCACAGGTAAAATCTACCACACATTTAAAGAGTTAATACCTATTCTTCTCAAACTATTCCAAAAAACAGAAGAGGAAGAAAGGCTTTGAAGTTTATTCTATGAGGCCAACATTAGCCTGATACCAAATCAGATAAAGACACTACAAAAAAAAAGAGAACTATGGGCCAATATCTCTGATTAACACAGATGCAAACGTCTTCAACAAAATATCAGCAAACCAAATCCAACAATACATTTTTTAAAAAATCATATACTGGGGTGCCTGGGTGGCTTAGTCATTAAGTGTCTGCCTTTGGCTCAGGTCATGATCCCAAGGTTCTGAGATCAAGCCCCTCATTGGGCTCCCTGCTCCACTGGGAGCCTGCTTCTTCCTCTCCCACTCCCCCTGCTTGTGTTCCCTCTCTCGCTGGCTGTCTCTTCTCTCTCTGTTAAATAAATAAATAAAATCTTTAAAAAAAATCATATACCATGATCAAGTGGGATTTATTCCAGGGATGCAAAGTTCGTTCAATATTTGCCACTCAATCAATGTGATACATCACATTAAAAAGGAAAAGGGTAAAACAGGTATGATCTTCACAACAGAAGCAGGAAAAGCATTTGACAAAGTACAACATACATTCATGATAAAAACTCTCAACAAAGTAGGTTTAGAGGGAACACAGCTCCAAATAATAAAGGCCTTATATGAAAACCCACAGCTAATATCATCCTCAGTGGTGAAAAACTGAAAGTATTTCCTCTAAGATCAGGAAAAAGACAAGGATGTCCACTCTCACCACTTTTATTCAACTTAGTACTGGAAGTCCTAGCCACAGCAGTTAGACAAGAAAAAGAAATAAAAGGCATGCAAATTGGTAAGGAAGAAGTAAAACTCTCACTATTTGCACGTGACATGATACGACATGTAGAAAACCCAAAAACTCCACCAAGAAATTACTAGAACTGATTAATGAATTCAGAAAATGGCAGGATACAAAATTAATATACAGAAATACATTGCATTTCTATACACTCATAATGAAGAAGCGGAAAAAGAACTAAGAAGACAATCCCATTTACAATTGCACCAAAAAGAATAAAATACCTAGGAATAAACTTAAGGAAGTAAAGAGCTGTTCTCTGAAAGCTATAAAACATCAATGAAGGAAACAGAAGATGACACAAATAAATGGAAAGACATCCCATGCTCATGGATTGGAAGAACCAATATTGTTAAAATGTCCATACTACCCAAAGCAATCTCCAGATTTAATGCAATCCTTATCAAAATACCAACATTTTTCACAGAACTAGAACAAATAACCCTAAAATTTGTATGGAACCATTAAAAAAAAAAAGACCCTAACTAGCCAAAGCAATCTTGTGAAAGAAGAAGTGGTCATAATCCCAGATTTCAAGATATACTACAAGGCTGTAATAATCAAAGCAGTGTGGTACTGACACAAAAACAGACACAGAGATCAGTAGAACAGGATATAGAGCCCAGAAATAAACCCAATTAGTCTGTGACATTGGAGGTAAGAATATACAATGAGGAAAAGACAATCTCTTCAACAAATGGTGTTGGGAAAACTGGAAAGCAAAAGGATGAAATTGGACCATTTTCTTATAACATACACAAAAATAAACTCAAGATGGATTAAAGGTCTAAATGTGAGACCTGAAACCATAAAATTCCTAGAAGAAAACACAGGCAGTAATTTCTTTGACATTGGCTGCAGAAACATTTTTCTAGATATGTGTCCTCAGGCAAAGAAAACAAAAGCAAAATTAAACTTTTGGAACAACAACAAAATAAAAAGGTTCTGCACAGTAAAGGAAACCATCAACAATACCAAAAGGCAACTTACTGAATGGGAGAAAATATGTGCAAGTGATATATCTGATAAGGGGTTAATATATAAAATATATGAAGAACTTCCACTACTCAACACCAAAAAAACAAATAATTCAATTTTCAAAATGGGCAAAGGATCTGAATAGACAGTTTTCCAAAGAAGACATACAGATGGCCAAAAGACACATGAAAAAATGCTCCACATCACTCATCATCAGAGAAATGCATATCAAAATCACAATAAAATATCACCTCACACCTGTCAGAATGGCTAAAAGAAAAAACACATAAGAAACAAGTGTTGGTGAGGATGTGGAGAAAAAGGAACCCTCTTGCACTGTTGGTGGGAATTCAAAGTGGTGAAGCCAGTCTGGAAAACAGTATGAAGGTTTCTCAAAAAAAATTAAAAATAGAATCATCATACGATCTGGTAATTCCACCATGGGGTATTTATCCAAAGAAAACAAAAAACACTAATTCAAAAAGGTATATGCATTTTTATTGCAGCGTTATTTACAATAGCTAAGATATGGAACCAACCCAAGTGTCCATCCATAGATGAATGGATAAAGAAGTGGTGTGTGTGTGTGTGTGTGTGTATCACAATATATATTATAGAATATAGATTCCATTATATATAATGGAATATTATTCAGCCATAAAAAAGGATGAAATCTTGCCATCTGCAACAATGTGGGTAGATCTAGAGAGTATTACGCTAAGTGAAATAAATCAGGAAGAGAAAGACAAATACCATATGATTTCACTCATATGTGGAATTTAAGAAACAAACAGATGAATAAACCGAGAGAAAAAAAGACAAACAAAAAAACAGATTCTTAAATACAAAGAACTAACTGGTGGTGGCCAGAGAGGAGATGGGGGGGGTGAAATAGATGAAGGGGGTCAAGAATTCACATACCATGATGAGCACTGAGAAACGTATAGAAGTATACACCCTGTACGTTAATTGCACTTCAACTAAAAAAGTAAAAATGGAAACATTACAGAGTGTTTGAGTCAAAATTCACTTAACATATTACATATGGCCATTCCAAACGTTAAAGGCATATAACCACTGAAAACCAAAGAATGTTGAACATTTCTCAAATAATAAATGTCAGCGAAATATATAAAGACTGACTGACTGCCCGACGTAGAGAACTTGATGGAATCACGACTGTAGCGATTTACTATAAAGCCATGCTGTTAGAATTTAGTAATCTGGTACATTAAAAGCAATGGCAGGCATCTTAACAATAGAATTAATAAGGCTTAATTAATCGAGAATTGGAACAAATTAAATGAAAACAGAATGTTTCTCCTTTTCAAAGAAAGCGATAGAATAATAATTGATAAGACAGTGCATGCCATTAAGGACAGAAAGGTAATTATTATAGGAGTCAAATTCTCTGATCACAATATAATAAATGTGTTAATGAAAGATAAAAACGTTTGGGGAGTGATGAGTAAAAGGAAGAACTTCTCCCCGCCCCCCGCCAAAAAAAAACTCTAAAAAAAACCCCAGAAAATCCTCAGGTAAATTTAAACAAGAAATAAACACAAATGCACAACATTATAAATGAAAAATCCCAATGTACATGATGGAGAAAAATCATTTGAGAATGCTCTGTATAGATGGATTGCTTAATCTAAGGGTAATTTATAATTTTCTACTAAAGTTTTAAAATACCAAGCCAGAGAACTATAAAATTTAAACAAATCAAAAGCTGGAGGAGGACAAGCAATTACAAAAAGGAAAAAAAAACAAACAAACTAGACGCATATACTCACAAACACTCCCAAATCTGAAAGACCTAGAACGAATTTTAATAAACGTAACGGTTTTGTTAAGCGTTGCAAAGTAATTTTAAGCATAGGAAAAGAAGGTATGCGATATACTTCATCCTGAAAGAAGTCATCTGCAATCACAAACATTTAATAAGGACGATGGACAAAAGGAAATTCTGCAATTTCATTTTTGAATGCAGGGAAAATATACTGAACAACTATACGAGTCCATAAAATATCATCTCCTTTTTTTTTCCCAAAAGAAAGCTCACAAAAATAGAATGGGGAGCATGAGTTTTAAACATAGCTATGGGGGTTTTAACTTGACTCGAAGTTCAAAATAGTAACAACAGCTCCCATTTAATGTGCCAACCACTTAGCTTATCCCGGCTCATATAATCCTTTGGACAACTCCCCGGTGTAAACCACTATTTTTACTTGCATTTACAAATAAGGACACTGAGGCAGAGAGAGGATAAATAACTTGAAGGTCAAAGAACTTCCAAGCGGTGGAGCCAGATTCACACCCAATTTCTCCTCTCTCCTAACTTAAGCGTTATGAAGAGCCAAGGACTAAAGTCATCCTAGGCTTTATTTATTCGTACGTTGGAGTTAGGAATTTGCTATCGGCTGAATTATAATGACCCTGTGTTACAATTCCAAAATTGTTCAGCTGCCCACTCTCTTCCCCACAACTCTGAAAATTCTTCAAGCACAGAGATTTTACAGTTCCAACCTAAACTCAGGCAGATCTCAGTTCAAAATGCCACCCCTCATGCATTCATTCCATGGCTACTCCTTCATCCTGGGCACTCAGGAAGCCTTGGTCTCCCCACCTATAGATACATAAGTAGGATTCAGAGTTTCATGGGAATTATGTGAGCTGATACACGAAAAGTAAACAGCACAGAACCTGGCACACAGAGTGTTACATAAATCACAGCTATCCAGACAACCCTAAAGTATGACCTAAGCCAGGCGGGGGGGGGTCAGTAAATTAGGGCCCAAATCTGGCCCGTGGCCTGTTTTTGTATAGCTCATAAGCTAAGAATATTTTTACATCTTTCAAGGTTGGAAAAAATATCCAAAGAAGAATATTTTGTGATACATGAAAATGATACGAAAGTCAAAGATTACTGGCTACAAATAAAGTTTTATTGGCACACGGCTCCACTGGTTTGCTTACGCAGGTGCCTGTGGCTGCTTTCACACTGCAGAGGCAGGGTTGTGTAGCTCTGACAGCGACCATCTGGCCTGCAGAGTTGAAACGATTTATTCTCCAGCCCTTTCCAGAAGAAGTTTGTCCACCCCTGACCTAATCAATGACTGGACAAAAGTAGCAAGTCCAGTAATCATAAATCAATTATTTGTTTCCTGTGAGTATAATGTTCCTAACAGAGATTCCATTTCTGGAAGTCTGTATCATTACCACGAAAATACTGAAACTGCTTACATCAGAAAGGAAATACACATACTTTATGTGATTTATAAGCATCAACCACATTGAAACAACCCCAACGTGAAAGCCACGCCGCTAATGTTTCTTTGGCGGCATCTGTCTGTGCGGGCCAGTCTGGCCGAGGCTCTCTGGTTACAGCAGTCTATGGAGGGGAAGCTACCTCTCCCCTGATCAATCTTCCTTTGGGAGCAGGTATGTGCTGTTTTCCTTGGACCATCACGTTTAAATCAAAATTATGGCCGTGTGTCCATCTCATACCTGAACATATATCCATGGTTCCAAAGGTGTGTTTATGACAAATACCCAGGCTAAAGCAATGGCCAGAAAACCTTCAACGAACTTTAGCTCCACCATTTCAGAAAGACACTGACGGCTTAGCTCCAATAGCTCATAGCGATGTCAAGATCAAGTTCACACTCATCAATATGGCACGTAAGGCCCCCAAAAACTGTTGACTGGTTGTCAGCTCATTTCTCACCACTCTCCCCCTAACGTCCAGGCACTGGTGACACTTCCTTATGGTGGCATGTCATTTTTTGCCTTGGAAAAAGCCCTTTCTCAGAAACTCCATGTGCCATGACATGCACTCTACCCTATTCCCCACCCTCACCCCAACCAGCTTCCATCATCCTTGCTATCCACTTCGGCAGATGAAATCCCTGCAGCCCTCAGTGCATATTAGCAGAAGAGTTAAATAGGGTACCCACCTTCCACATCACTACAGAAGATGATGGTAAATAAAATTATTCTGATTTCATAGAACAGAAGATAGGTGGCAGTTCTGTACGTACATAATGTCCAAAATCAAACCCAAAAAATAAGGTATGACAACAAAGGGGCAGTGGCTTAAAATTACAAGTTAAAAAAAAGAGAAATTAAAACTGGATCAAAAGCTAAATATATGTTGTTTACCAAAACCAGAACACAACTGATGATCAAAGGCAAAATTCAGAGAAGGGCTCTCTTTTCTGGGAGGACAGAAAGGCTTCACAAAGTTAGGCTGGTAGATTCCAGAGAGACCTCTTGCTGATCAGTCTTGAGGACAAGAGGGGACACCTGAGCAGAGGGAACAGAACAAGAGGCAAAGTGGGAGAGACCAGAGATGGTGCGCCTCCCCTGGCCACAGAAACAAGAGGACCTGGCCCAAGGAGAGGTCTTCATCAAGGCTGCTCTGGAAAGCTCCCACCTTGGTTGCCCTGACAACAGAACCTCTCCCTATACCTCACATGAGCAACGGAATCACGCGAGAGTATCCCACAAATAAAATAATACTAATTAGAATCAGGGCTGCCTATTGTCTGCTTCGTGCTGCCACGAGGGAATCTCTGGGAAGGAACTTGGGGAGTAAGTAATACCACAAAGGGGGAGAATTCGACGTGGTGAATTGGTGTCACTGCTTCTCCCACTGCCCACTGCCAAGTCATGCAGTTTCAGGGTGCTTACAGGGTCCCCTGGTCTGTTCATCACTACTGTGATGGGAAGGGATCACGCAGTGGGGAAGGTGGGAAATCTGGGTCTGGTTGGGTGCCCTGCCATGTGCGGCCGTGGAGCAGAGTTCACTTCCCAAATGTGGTCTTTCTCCTGTTTGTTGAATCTCTGCGTCCCCTCCTCCGAGGGGGCAGGGATCCTCGGTGCTGTTTTGAGCAGTGTCTCACATGGCCCCCAAGGGGTGCTCAAGAAAGCTCTCTGGAATGGAAAAATTGGACAGGGGACCCAACTCCTACAAGAAGGATCATATAAATAAACAAAATGGAGAAATGTTCGACCTCAAAGAAATAGAAGTCGAAATTATGTGTCCCCTTGTATTCATGAAATATACATACTGCTAATTTGAGGAGAACAAGGTGATTATACACACACACACACACACACATACATACACACACACGCACACACATATATAAGAAAGCAAAGCTGTAGTAAAATTCACCAAGCATTTGTTTACATTATACAATTTGCACACATTCTCAAGCTGGGAAAGCAACTTGGCAATTTGTATAAACACCCATATGTCTCTACTCTCTGGCCTAATGACCTCACTGCAGTGAAATAGCTCAAAAAATCCTTTGCAATGAGAAAAAGCCATAAGCACTACAAAGTTTATTACTATGTTATCTGTAATGGCAAAATGCTAGAAACAGCCTTAATACTCAACAAAGGAGTTGGTTAGATCAATTATTAAACACTGTCTCGATGCAATAGAGTTTACTGAGTCACATAAAACAATACTATTTAAAACATAATAATACAGAGAAATCTTTGTGATATAAAGTTAACTGGATACATTTAAAATAGGAAACCATAAAATGAAAGGTTGGCTAGAATTAAAAACACATAAAACTTCAGATACTTTTAAACAGAATTATGTGCAAGCTTCAAAAAAATATTATAGGTAAAAAATAAATTAATAAAAAATAATTTAAAAATTTAAAAAATATAGGTGACCATGGGTGATTTTTTTCACTTTATTTTCTTTACTATAGTAAAGCAATATTGTCTGTGTGACAAATTTTTTTTATTAGTGAGATACGATTGACATTCTAGGTGTACAACATAGTCATTTTCTGAAAATATATGTATATAGCAAATAGATGGCTACAGTTCTGTGTGATGAATTTCTAAAAAAAAAAAAAATGTATAACTAACACCTTTCTAATTATATCTCCCTGGAACTACAGAGGGAAGGGCTGTTCTTTAAACTACCTTTTACTCCATTAAGCTTTTCATTCCTTGCTTATACTGTTGTATGTAAAATGAAATTAAAAACAGAAAAAAGGGAAAAATATTACCTTTCAGAGGAAAAGGATGAATTAATAAAAAGGATTTTTTCCATTAAATATTAGAACATGTTCAAAACAAGCATATCATGACCAGTAATAAGGACTCGAAACCAAGCCACAGATCACAGAGGCACAAGAGGAACCCCAAAGATGATCCAAACTTTGAAGAATTATAACAACGGGAACAGGAAATAAATGTAATTGCATACATTATGACAGAAACCAAATAATAAAATGGAGAAAAATTAGCTGAGATTCATACCCAATCTGAATTTGGTGGCAAAAACTGCTCAGTATAACAAATCAAACCCACCATTAAAACTAAAATTAAAAAAAATGACACTTGGGGCGCCTGGCTAGGTCAGCCGGTGGAGTGCGTGACTCTTGATCTTGGGGCTGTGAGTTCGAGCTCTGCGTTGGAGGTAGAGTTTGCCTAAATAAAAATTAAGAGTTTATAAGTCATGGAAGTGGAAAATACGGCACACAGAATAAAAAACATAGAAGTAGCAATAACATTCTTCTCCCAAGAGGTTCTTAAACTTATTGTAATAGGAGAGACTTCAAGTGAAAGATAAATGTTCGTCCATTCAATAAATAGTTCCAACAGGCAGAACTTAAACTATTTTATGTATTTTTATAAAACCCATCAACTTTTATGAGGCCAAGCAGGCCTAAATGAAAAGAAAACATAGCATTGGAAAATTCAGATGTAAGTATGATTCACACACACACACGACCATGGGCGTGAACTGAACTCCTTTAGTAAACCAATAACTGAAAGTAGGTTTAATGGTATTAGCAATTAAAGAATTAGAAATCAAAACAGTGGGCATATGCTTTAAAATTCATTAGATTGGAAACACAAAGAAAAATTATTAAGCTCCATTTTGGCAGGGAGATAGGCGGTTCAATTCCTTGGGAACAAAGTCTCACGGTATCAAGAGTAATTACACTATAGCAACAAGAACAATAACCCAATCATCACAATGTATGTAAATAATTCAAAGGAAGAGGTAAGAGTGTGCTTGAGTCTTTTTTCCCTCTCTGTATATAGATACTAGATGTAGAAACATGCAGTTATATTTAAGAAAACACAGAAGTGACCTGATATTCAGCAAAGGAAAACAGAAAAGTAATAAAAGTATACTAAACTGTGACTATCATGAAGTCATTATGGCCACGTAGGAGCAAGAAAGAACATTCACCAAATAACGCCAAGTGGGGAAAGCCAAAAACTGAATATCTTCAATGATTACAACCGTGCAAAGAGCTCTATTTGTTCGAATAAAGATGGGACGAGGATAAGAAGAGGTGAAAATCATTTGGCTATTGTAATACAACTTTGTAATGCAAATTTTTGACACTTTTGCAGGATGGGGGGACACATGGAGCAAAGATACCATTTTAAATGCTTCAGAAAAGGCCTCTAGGAAACATAAGGCAGTTCTTACCCATGGACAGGCACTCACCTGAACCACCTCACCCGGCAGGGAAAACCAAAGTGGTACCTGGTCAGAGCAGAAGACATGAGCAGACATTTCTCCAAAGAAGACATCCAAAGCCGACAGACACATGAAAAAATACTCCACGTCCNGGAGGAGCCTGATGTGGGGCTCGATCCCATAACGCCGGGGTCACGCCCTGAGCTGAAGGCAGACGCTTAACCACTGTGCCACCCAGGCGCCCGCAAAGATACCATTTTAAATGCTTCAGAAAAGGCCTCTAGGAAACATAAGGCAGTTCTTACCCATGGACAGGCACTCACCTGAACCACCTCACCCGGCAGGGAAAACCAAAGTGGTACCTGGTCAGAGCAGAAGACATGAGCAGACATTTCTCCAAAGAAGACATCCAAATAGCCGACAGACACATGAAAAAATACTCCACGTCCCTCGGCATCAGGGAAATACAAATCAAAACCACAATGAGATACCACCTCACACCGGTCAGAATGGCTAAAATTAACAAGACAGGAAACAACAAATGTTGGCGAGGATGTGGAGAAAGGGGAGACCCCTTACGTGGCTGGTGGGAATGCAAGCTGGTGCAGCGACTCTGGAAAACAGTACGGAGGTTCCTCAAAAAGTTAAAAATAGAGCTGCCCTATGACCCAGCAATTGCACTACTATGTGTTTACCCAAAGGATACAAACATAATGATCCAAAGGGGCACCTGCACCCTAATGTTCATAGCAGCAATGTCCACAATAGCCAAAATATGAAAGAGCCCAGATGTCCATTGACAGATGAATGAATAAAGAAGATGTGGTACATAAATACAAGGGAATATTACTCAGCCTTCAAAAAGAATGAAATCTTGCCATTTGCAATGATGTGGATGGAACTACAGGGAGTTATGCTAAGCGAAATAATTCCGTCAGAGAAAGACAAATACTGTATGATTTCACTCGTATGTGGAATTTAAGAAACAAAACAGATGAACACAGGGGAAGGGAGGGAAAAATAAAATAAGATGAAATCAGAGAGGGAGACAAACCATAAGAGACTCTTAACTACAGGAAACAAACTGAGGATTGCTGGAGGGGCAGTGATGGGGTCATTGGGGGATGGGCATTAAGGAGAGCACAGGATGGAATGAGCACTGGGTGTTATATGCAACTGATGAATCACTAAATTCTACCTCTGAAACTAAAAGAGAGAGAGAGAGAGAGTCCCCAGGAAGATGTTCTAGAATTATTTACTGGGGCGCTCACTAACAGTTTGAGTACATAGTGTAAGGAGACTCAGCGGGGGTGCTCCATCCCTGCAAAACCCCTTCCACAACCATCCTGCTCAGAGCCACTGGTGAGGCTTGCTGAAACAGACACAGGTCTTTCAATATAACCTGAGAACATGGCAGAGGTTTCCAAAAAGCAGCATCCTAATTCAAAGAAAGCCTTTCTGTCATTATCACCAAGAGGCTATGAAAGGCTTCCTTGAGCTGCCTTTCCAATAAGGTATTGGGTTAAAAACATTTGTACCTTTACTTCAAGAAATCAGCAGATTTCTCACAACATTTTCCAAGGAAATGAATGCTTGCAGGGAAGGGACGGTATTAATCTAATGGATTCAACTATTATTGCAACTCACTAGGAAGAAAGAAATGCACAATTGCTCTGGGGAAGACAAGAAAGAGGAGTTTCTATTACAGTACTATAAACCTCTTGAGAGCAGGAACATTGTCTTATTTTTCTTTATAACTCTACAGCCTATCAGCACATTATGTTAGGTAAATGGCTGGCTGGCTGGATGAATGGCCAGGTGGTTGGCTGGCTGGCTGGGTGGGTGGATAGATGGCTGAGTGGACAGATGGGTGGATGGATGGGTGGGTGGTGGAAGAGTGAGTGGATGAGTGGCTGGGTGGGTAGGTAGATGGATGTATGGCTGGATAGAAAGGTGGGTAGGTGGACTGATGAATGGGTGAGTGGGTGGCTCGCTGAATGGGTGGGTACATAGGTGGATGGGTGGATGGATGGATGGATGGATGGATGGATGGATGGATAGAAAGGTGGGTAGGTGGACTGATGAATGGGTGCGTGGATGGATGGCTGAATAGGTGGGTACGTATGTGCGTGGATGGATGAGTGGATAGATGGATGGATGGATGGATGAGTGGATGGATGGATGGATGAGTGGATGGATGGATGGATGAGTGGATGGATGGATGGATGGATGGCTGATTGTGAGTCTTAATCCACACGAAAGGAGCTGCTCAAATCACTTATATATACCAGTGGGTTACAAAAGTCGCAAGAGTAGTAACAGTGGTATTCTGAACACAAGTCAAACAAGAGAGCAAACAAGACTTAAAATGTCATTCTGTGAAAAAAAAACTAGATGGATTATTTGTGAAATCATTCAAGGAAAAAATTCAGGGTTTCTTCCCTTGTAAATTAAGCTTAAACTCTGAGGCCATTAATTAAGGTGAAAGCAGCATAGTGAGGAGCTTGAACGAGTCACTCTTGACAGAAAGAGAGACATCCCTCAGCCAGAGCCAGCTATGCCACCACAGAAGCTGCAGGCTAGTGCAGAACTTTCCAGAGTATGACGGGGGCCACCAGCAGCAGCAGCAGCAGCTGGGAACCATTTAGAAAGGCGAATTCTCAGGTCCCACCCAGACCTATGAATCAAAAACTCCGGGGGGAGGTGCTCGCATCCTGTGTTTTAACAAGTCCTCCGGGTGAGGCTGAAGCCCGCTCAAGTTCAAGAACCCCTGCAGCCAACACGTAAATGAAGGGAACTACACACTTCATTTTGACCCAGATTTCTTTTTTTAGGAAGGCAGAGGGGGGCACGCGCACACACACACACACACCTTTCTCTGATGGAAAACACAAGAGACTTTCCAGATGAAATGCAGACATAGAAATTCCTTCTACTGAAATTTTCAGCCACCCCACCCGCAGACGCCAGGACTAACATGGCTTCTTGGCTAACGCGGGTGCCCACCTTCCCAAGTTACATAAGCTAGAGTACGGGTAGCTGTGAGGCTCTTCATTCTTAGGGTTCTGTGTTGGCATTGGTTGTCTATCACTAGTCCAGACTCGGCAGAGAAAATTCTGGGAGTTCAAAGTCATTTGGTGTCCTCTCAATCTCTCTGGTACAGGGCAAGGCTAATAGGTATATTCCAGATCAACAGAGACTATGGAACATAACTCAGCAGATGGAGGAAATGAAAACAGGAAATGGAAGGAACCTGAAGGCCTTTCCTTTCCTGCAGCAATGTCCACTGACTCATCACTCCTTCTGGTTAGTTACTCCATTTGGGTGGGATGGCAGAAAAGAACTAATCCTTGAAGGCTACCATGTGCATATGTCTCCTTGACCCCAGATCCTACCCAGTTGAACTGGTGTTTTCATCCCATTTTACAGATGAGGAATACGTTTATAACTTAAGCAACAGTCTCAAGGCCACACACCATGAAGTACCATAACCAGGTTTCAAACACAGGTGTGTTGAGGGTCACCAAGACCACCTCCAAGTGGAAGACTCAGTAAGGGACTCACAGGACTCAGTCTACAGTCATCCACACACTATGACTTACTATAGTGACAGGAGACAAAGCAAGAATCAGCAAAGGGAAAAGGCACATGGAACAAGGGCTGGAAGGAACCAGGCGCAAGCTTCCAGAATCCTCTCCTGGTAAAGTTACACAGGATGCACTCAGTACCTCCAGCAAGGAGTTGTGACAACACATGTCAAATATTTCCTACCAGGGAAGCTCATTAGAGACTCAGTGCCCACCGTTACCATTGGGGGTTGTCACATAGGCCTACCGTGTACTTAGACTCCAGACGCCCAGAAGAAGCATAAACCGTATTATTTGCATAAACAGTTTAGGCACGGTGAGCCATTCCTATCAGGAAAGGGTGGAACTCTCTCAAAATCCAATTTCTCATATGCCAGCCAAGGACCAACCTTGTAGGTCAATCTCTGCAAAGATAACAGTCTCAGCGCTGCTCGGTTAAATCTTTTCTGCCCACCAGGGAAGCCAGGTACAAACCCTCTTCTCATCCCGCTGCTGTGCCAGACAAACTGGTTCCTCAAATATCTCCCTAAAAACCCAATGGACCCTTTTGCAAATTTTTAAATGTATACATGCCCAGAGTCAGCGACTCCATTCTCCAGAACCAATCTTTGGTCAGCAAAATGTAACTGATGGTCTCAATTATACCATAGGATTTTGATTTATGGAAGTGACTGAGTGACAACAAGACAAGCCAATGCCTTTGAAAGAAGATACTGATTGCTTACATTTCCTGAGAGCAAGGGGCACACCACACCACACAGGGCCATTTAGGGACATACCAGAAGTCGTTCAGGAGACAGAAGAAGGAGTTGAGGCAAAAGCCGGGGCCGCAGCAAAGCAGAGCAGGTGAACAGCTCAGGACCGCCTGGTTTGAAGAATTCCAGCACACCTGGGGCAGAGGGGCTGTCCCCAGTTGGCTGGTCCCCGGCCCTGCGTTGGTTTAAAGCAGGGGGAATACTGGCCTGGTGGGTGAGAGTTATATAACAAGGTGGTTCAGAGTCTGGGCTCTGGATCACAGGGGAGAGAAGGACAACTCTGACCATTAGTTTGGTTCCATGACTGATGGATGCCAAAGACACAAACCCAGAATTGAAGAACACCAACAGAGTCCCCTGCCCTTGATCTGGCCCAGCCTGCTCGCCAACAGCTCCCCAGCACATGGACAGTTCTTTGCACCACGCCTGGCCAAAAGCAAGAGTCGAGAAACACTGGCTTATTGATTATCATGTGGTTACTCATGAAATAATGGTTAAGATCACAGGCTCCAGGGGCGCCTGGGTGGCACAGCGGTTAAGCATCTGCCTTCGGCTCAGGGCGTGATCCTGGCGTTATGGGATCGAGCCCCACATCAGGCTCTTCTGCTATGAGCCTGCTTCTTCCTCTCCCACTCCCCCTGCTTGTGTTCCCTCTCTCGCTGGCTGTCTCTGTCTCTGTCGAATAAATAAATAAAATCTTTAAAAAAAAAAAAAAGATCACAGGCTCCAGATTAGACAATCAAGGTTCAAATCCCACCTCTGTCACCTTCAGTGTATCACTTAAAGGTTTTAGGATGCGGGGCGCCTGGGTGGCACAGCGGTTAAGCATCTGCCTTCGGCTCAGGGCGTGATCCCGGCGTTATGGGATCGAGCCCCACGTCAGGCTCCTCCACTGTGAGCCTGCTTCTTCCCCTCCCACTCCCCCTGCTTGTGTTCCCTCTCTCACTGGCTGTCTCTATCTCTGTCAAATAAATAAATAAAATCTTTTAAAAAAAAAAAAGGTTTTAGGACGCGTTCATTTGTAAAATGGCATTAATCGTAATATCCGCTCCATAGGGTTGTTGTAAGGATATATTATAAGATAATGTATATAGAGTTCTGACACAGACTCTGTGCGCAATATGCATTAGCTACTGTTGCCTCCCCCATTTCGCCCCTCTACCCAGGCCAGGGCAGGGCAAACACCTTTCTATATCAACTCACAGCCCTGGGACCTAAAGGTGGCTGTAACAGTCAGCAGCTGTGGCCAAAGGCCATTACAGTATCTCCCAACACAGGAACAGACAGCTCTAACCCATTCCTTGTTCCCTTTAATTCTTTAAGGACCTTGCTCCAATAGGACCGTACAAATCTGAGACAGCACTGGACACTGAGGGGTGCTGGTGTTTTGCTCGTAACTCTACCAAGACATCACTCCTTGATTCAAGAGAGTAACTAAAATGAAGGAAACTTATTTTAGGTAATGAGCAAAGTTTAGAGCTGGAAGAGAGAAAGAAGATCGTATCCAAGAACCCAATTTTACAAATAAGAAAACAGAGGTAACAGAGGGATTCAATGACTTAGCCAGGGATGCAGAGTTAATCAGAACGTTCTCCTCAACACCCAGGCTGTCACCCCCACCACCTCATGTCCCCACCAGTCAGCCTCAATGCCAGGCGTGGGCTCTGTCTCAACACATGGCTGAATCTCTAGAAAAAGTTCTCTTCCCCCAAATCCACCTTTCTCTCTCCTTCCTCTATTTTCAATATTGAACCTTCCTGGGAATACAGTTATTTGAACTTAAGGATCCAAAAGTTGTTTTGTTCTTTTCCTAAAATGCCTTATCTCTTTTTCCAAGGTGGGGAAAAAGTATTCACTGAAGTATCTTATGACAAACCAAGTCATTTGCGATTTCAAATACTTATTCAACTAAGACCACAGTCCAAGCTAAGTGACCTTGGGCATGTTACTACATTTCTGAGACCCTCGGAGCCCTCATTTATAAAACAGGCTTCATAGCTGATAAAACTGCTTCACAGGGTTATTTTTATTAGTGAATAAGAAAGGAGACACAAGAATTCTCTATGCCTCTAAAACACCACACTGATAACAAGAAACCAGTATGTCTTTTGTCAATACACACCAAAAGAAAGTAAAACATTATTCTTTTTTTCTACTGCACATGGACCAACAACACATTATTTTATTATTTACTTGCTATTTCTGTAGCTAATTTCCCAGCTTTTATCCTTTCCTTTTATAAAAGAAGCAAAAAGGAAATCAATGAAATAAAAACACCGCTATTTTCTGACACAAATCAAACTCTGTATCCAAACACAAAGAGAATAACCCACAGCATACGGGTCTGTTTTCTCAATCCTTCCCCTCACCCCCAGGGAAAATCAACCATATGGCAGGAAGGAGTCAACTGGGTGTTTCAATAAATGGGGACCAGCCTGGTCTTAAATCTCTACAGGAGGAAAGAGCATGGCATTTGTAAAACTAGGAATGACATCATTGCCAACACCCTTCTCCCAGCTCTTCTGCACAAAAGAAGACAAAGGGGTATTGGTGTAAAATCTGATTCTTGGGGACAATTAAAGGAGATGATGATTAAAGACCAAAATACATCCTGTTAAAGACTGAATACACACAGGCCATTTACTCATCGAGATTCCATGTAAAGAGAAGCTATTAAATGCTTGGACGTTGATCATAGGAAGAGGCATGGCCTTTCCAGCTACCTCAGAAATAAAGACAATTCCTGGGATGGAACTGTACTAATCAAGTATTCACAGCATGACGGGATGGCCCTCCATACCCACGATTACGACTAAAATGAAAAAGACTGACAACACCAAGTGTTGGCAAGGATAAGGAGCACCCGGAACTCTCATATGTTGTTGACAGAAGTACAAGTTGGTACAATGACTTTGTAGAACTTTCTGGCACTTTCTTTAAGAGTTGAACATACACCTACCCCATGACACAGTCATTACGTGCCCAGGTTTTTATACGAGAGAAATTAAAAGGTAGGCTCACAAAAGTCTTCACACAAAAACATTCATAGTAGCTTTATTCATAATAGCCCAAAACTGGAAACAGGCTGGGTGTCCATTAACAGAAGGTCAAATAAACTGTGATCTATTCATACACAGAATACATCTCATAAATAATAAAAAGAAACTTCTGGTAAACAAACTAACATAGATTAAGGGTCAGCAAATTATACCAGCAGAATGGCCACCTGTTTTTTGTAAATTAAGTTTTACTGAAACAGAGTACTGACCAGTCATTTGTATAGTGTCAGAGACCTTATGATCATCGAGCCTCAAATATTTACCATTTGCTTCTTTAAGAAAAAGGCTATAGACCTCTGACAGAGATAAATGCAGAAAGGTTACGCTGAGTGAGAAGGGGAAAAAAACAGAAACAGAAGAGTATGAAGTTCATGATTTTGTTTCTATGACATTCTAGAATAGGCACAACTAATCTATGGTGAAAATATCAGAATAATGCTTATTTCTGGTGGATGGAGAACTGACTGGGAAGGGGTACAGAGCACTTTCTGGGGTGTGGAAATGGGTCTATATATTGGTGGAGTGTGGGTTACACAAACGGAAGCAGTTTGTCCAAACTGATCAAAATTGTACAGTTAAGGTCTATACGTTTCACTCCATATGTAAATTAAACATCAATTTAGAAATACTAAAAAAAAAATGTTTTACTTTTTGAGAAACACAAGGGTGGGATCTTACCTCTAAACTGGGCTTTCTCTTAGACTCTATGCATTTTTCGCTTTACATCTGAAATTCAAGTTCAAGCTCACCTTGTACAGCTGTTTCTTCTTAATGACCAGCTCTTCCTAATGACCAAGCCTCAGGCCCCTTGGGATTCCTCAGAGGCCGTGGGTTTTAATCTTATTTCATCTACGGTCTTTGTTCCAACAGTCCTACGGGACATGCCCAATATATAAAAAGGTCAAAGCAAAGATGCTGTGGTTGAGGGAGAGCTAAGGCCAGGCCAATCCTTCTCCTGACATCCCCACCCCCGACCCCCACCAACCCAAGACATCCCTACACG
>NC_048227.1:13274065-13280133 GCF_002007445.2 Ailuropoda melanoleuca | reverse complement strand
TTGGCTGGGTCCACCCGTCAGAGATTTAAGCTTTGCTTTTAAGTACAAAATCCAGAGGAAACAGGAAGGAGATCTGGGGAGCAGAGGCGAGGGCAGCTGTCTGCCTGTATGTTTACCTTTGGGGAGAAAAAGAGAAAATAAGAGAAACACAGGCTCTGTCCCGAGGGAAGGAGTTGCAGGCTTCAGCAGCCTCAGCCCTCCTTGCCTTAGGGGAAATATTTATTTTCCCATTATAGCATCAGCCTTGACTTACGCAATTAGGTAAGCTGAGTTTGCTTGTAGAGGTCCAAATCCCACTTTCATTTTGGGACTGGCTAGGGAAATAATGGCTGTGAGAGCCTTAGTGAGGGAACCAGGTTTGGAGTTTTGATGACATTAGGCTACTAACCTCTGCTTTCCACCATCCTCTTGAGGTTGACCAACACCCAAAGGGCAATGGCAAATGTGATGTGAACTCTGATTGATTCGTGGAGCTGAGGGTCAAGCTCTGCAAGTCTCTGCCACCTGCTAAGCCCAAAACCAAAAGGCAAGCTCTTACTCTCTCCACTGAATATATGAAGGCAATGGAATGCCTGCAAAGAATAGCACAGATGGCAAGAGACTTGGGCTGCCCCAGGAGGCAGGGCCCGGCTCAGCTTAGGGCCACAGCGTGGGTGAGATGAAGGAAAAAAGGACACATTCCCAAGCGTGAGGTTTTCACAAGCCGTGGCCCTCCCCACCAGAAACGTGGCCCCATCTGGGTCCTCAATTCTAACCCAAATAGATAAGTGTTCCCTTCTCTCGGAGAGGAGCAAGGGAGCAGGGAAATTAGAAAGAGATGCGATTTTACCTTCTCGTTTTAAATAACAAAAGGAAATTAACCAGGAAATAGAAACCTTAGGACTCACAGACCCACAAAAAAGCAGAATTCTCTTTGTTCAAAAATAGGCTACATACACAGTTTCTTTACGTGGATGACCATTTTGGAGAACCTATATAGAGTAACTCTTACATAAAGATCATAAGCGACACCATTATTCCGTATATCTAATGGAGTGTATGTCTCTTTGGATATAGAGGACACACAGGAATCTTGAATTATCTTGGTGGTCCTCACTATCAAAGAAATAATTCTAAGAACTAAGTAACTACTCCTTAGTGTTCACTCCAGATAGAGTATCGGCTTCCTACATTGTATCTCTACACGGCACGATGCCCCGACTGTCTGCAATTCTCACCCGCATCTTGTAAATAGAGAAACAGAGTTGTAGACAATTAGATAATGCCCCCCCCAGTCCCAGTTTGTATGACAGGCTGATTCCAGATTGAGAACTCACATGCACTGCCCTAAACCCCCTCCCCATCATTTCCCATATAATTTTTAGTGCTGCTGTGAGAGTTAACTTAGAATTCTGGTTAATGCCCACTAACCTGGCGTTTGCAGGTGTGGCTACACATGGGATAATGTAAAATGGGCCTTGAATAACCCACCGCGCTGTAAAACCAAGAAGGGAAATGAGTGCATAGCCCTTTTGAGGTAACCAGCTGTTTACCATCTTGAGCGAGGGAAGTCAAGTTGGAGGGTTGAGTCCAGGAGCTGGCAAATTTAGCCAGAGAGGGCCTGTTGGGTCTGTCCAAAGATGGGAAGTCTTTTAGGTGGCTGAGCCGAAGATGGGAAGGATTTCCCTGGGGTAAAGTGTGTCAATGAAGACAGCATCCAAAAGACAGGCTGGGTCTGATTATAAGCTTTCTACAGTAGGAACAGAGCCGGGGGACAGGGCCGGGGGAGACTGTGTGATGTGGCCACGGCCCCCAAGCTCAGAGAAGGGATAAACCATCTAGCAGATCTGCACCTACCTCGCCAGCGGCTCGAGTACCACGCCGGGTGGCTTAAACAACAGAAAATTATTTTCTCAGTCTGGAGGCTGGAAGTCTTTGATCAAGATGCGGGCAGGGTGGGCTGGTTCTGAGGTGTTCGCATTGCTTTGGAGGTGGTGGCCTTCTTGCCATATCCAAATTTCCCTTTATAAGGACTCCAGTCACACTGGGTGGGGGCCCACCCTGAAGACCTCATTTTAACTACCTCCTTAAAGACCTCATCTCCAAATACGGTTATATTCTGAGGTGCTAGGAAGGGAGGACTCCACCATAGGACTTTGTTGGGGGGCACATTTTGGCCCTTTACAGGCTGTGAGGCACTTCTTAGCGAAGGTGGGGTTGTTGCTGGTTTCTTTTGTTCGGTGGTGTTTACAGACAAGCAGCAGACACTACATTCTAGCCTGGGAGGGAGAGGAGTTCTCGAAGGAGCCAGACATCAGGGTCTGGGTGAGCGATACCCAGAAGCAACTTTCACCTGGGGAAACTGCTAAGGGGAAAATCCCTTTGGGGGAGGGATTCAACACACTGTAAGGCCCCTGGGTTTCAAAAATGTGGGAGTGGGGAGCTTTGTAAAACACATACCCTGTGAGCGCAGGGGTAGGAATTAGGGAAAACCTCCACGTCCGGGTGGCATGCCAGGTCCAGGCCAGTGGTGTGAGCTCAGGGGGATTCCTCCCACCTTCCAGAGCTGGGAAGAGCGTAGGAGAACAAAGCCATCAGCCACAGCAGACCAGATGAGCGAGATGGTTAAGCGTCCGGCTAGAGAGTGGACAGGATCCCAAGCGCTCAGAGTCAGTTCCTGCCATGAACTGACACTATGCGGGGGGAAAAAAAAGCTAAACCCCGTCACTTTGCACAAATCCCTCAAGGTCCACAACACTCCGAGAGCCTGGCACTGACACGAAATGCACATGGTTTGTTCTAGGAAACAACTACCCGTGGCATCCAAAGGCCCGGCTTGCAACGCCTGAACACATTAAGGGCTTCATTAATAGAAACATTCCCTTCTTTGCAATCCAAGCAGAAACTCAAGAAGACCCCTGACAAATTGGAGAGATGCCCAGGGTACCCTACCTGACGATACGTGAAGTCATGATTCTGCAAATTAGCCAATAAGCAGAACGTCATCCCAGGAGTACCACCCAATCTGTCTGCTGCTGAAGCCCGCCAGCTCGGCCCTTCCCAGGACACAGGATCTCCTGTAACATTTGGAAAGCCTCCGCGTTCGCTCACGAAGAATTTGTGGCAGAACATACAGTGCTCTCAAAATGTTACCCGAGAGGCTCCAGAAACAGGGCTCTGGAGTTGAAGGGAAGTAATAAAGTAGATTTCTTGCAAATGTTAAATCGTGATTAATGACCCCAAAGACACCTCTCTGTCAATCCCAGCAGACAAAACTGAGAGAAAAACATTCCTATACAGTCAGCCCCCAAAGAGGAAAAGGCAGGCAGCAGAATTCATAAAGGTTCTCTTGACTTTGAGCAGTGGGTTCTCTAAGTGTGGCCCTGGGCCAGCAGCATGCATGTGATTTGTTAGAAATGCAAACTGGGGGGACCACTCCAGACCTACTGACCCAGAAATTGCCTTCCAGGTGATTCTGATGCACATGCAAGTTAGGGAAGTGTTCATTTAGTGGCTTGTAAGCAAGCTTCACCCCGTCACCCTTCTCCCCATTGCCATTCACGTTATTCCGGCTAACATTTGTTGGGCACTTACGCAGTGAACGGCACAGGCATCAAGAATGAATAAAGGACCTACCTTGGCTCCTTCCTTTGCTTTTCTCCCATTTTCCCTACAATTCTTCCTTTGAAAAGCTCTTACCTGCTTTCCTTTCCACTTCCACAGCCAGGCTCAACATATTACACCACCTTATTGCACACGCTTCCCAAACCGGGCTCCTTGCCTCAGTTTCTCCCCAAGCACTACTGCCCCCCTTGTCCCAGAACGCCTCTGCTCAAACACCACAGTGTTCCCTACCGCACCCCACATCTGGTCCAAACACCCCCACTTGGCTTGCTGGTCTCCAAACTCTTGGCCCCAAACTCAACTGGCCCTATTCTGAGCAGCTCTCTCCTCCTACATGAAATAAAATCCCACTCCTGAAGGCAGGACCACAATGGATGTGTCAGAAAAACGGGTGTGTGGTGGTGTAAGGAAGCACGGCAGGTATCATGAAAAGGGCAAACCACTTAACACATCGCCTCAATTTTTCATCTGCCGAAGGGTGGCATTAAGAACCACGGTGCATTCACTGGGTGTCTTTGTTCAGGACCAAATGACCACAGACTGGGTGCCTCAAACAACAAACATTTATTTCTCACAGTTCTGGAAGCTGAGAAGTCCAAGGCCAAGGTGCCGGCAGATCCAATATCTGGTGAGGGCCCACTTCCCGGTTTGCAGATGGCCAGCTTGTATCCTGACGTGGCAGGGCAGACAGGAAAAGCAAGCCCTCCTGTCTCTTCTCATAGGGGCACTAATCCCATTCAGGAGGGTTTCACCCTCATCATCTAGTCACCTCCCAAACGTCCCACGTCCTGATACAATCACATCAATGGTTAGGATCTCAACATATGAATGGGGGAGGGGGGAGGCTGGGGAAACAAACGTTCAGTCCATAACACAGGAATATTATGAAGATCAAAGTGAGATATTGCATTTGAAAGCAATGTGTAATATAGAACACGTGAGACAGCCTTTCCCACTATTCGTTTCATACGACTTCTTAACAAAACTCAAACACTCAGTGTTATTTTGAAAGTAGTGATGGTATCAAGGGCATAAACGTATATGAGAACTTACAAAGTTGTATATCTTTTTTTTTTAAGATTTTATTTATTTATTTATTTAGTGCAAGGGAGCACACATGCACAAACAGGGAGAGAGGCAGAGGGAGAGAGAGAATTCCAAGCAGACTCCACATACAGCGTTTGGAGCCCGGCATGAGGCTCAATTTCACGACCCTGAGATCATGATCATGACCTGAGCCGAAACCAAGAATGGGAGGCTTACCCGACTGAGCCACCCAGCCCCCAAAGTTGCATATTTTAAATATGCACAGTTTATATCAATTATACCTCAATGAAACCGTAAAAAAAAAAAAATCTCAGTGTCGACCTTTCAGTAACGTCAGAACAGCTTGTACAAACTAAGTCTTCAGCAGGTAATAATGATCAAATCCAGACAGAGTGTAATTTTTTAAAAGATGTATTTAAAGGTATGGGAGAGGGACCGAGAGCAGGCTGAAACTGGACAGCAGTCGACCTTTGAAAAACAGCGGCAGAAGGTAAAATCTGTGACTGTGAAGCAGCCTTTTACCGGAAGGCCCTCTCCAGCTTGCATGCATCTGGCAGAAGGCCACAGCCTTAACCTGCTTCAGTTAGCAGAGGAAAACTTGGTCGCTAGAAGACATCAGAAAGTTACAGGTGAAATCCTAGGAGGGAGGCAACTGCAGTTGGGATGAACCCATCAAATGGATATATGAAACCCACCCAGATCCTGGGCTGACTACCAGACTACACACAGACATGAGGGACCATGATGGGGGCAGGGGAGGGGGGTGGTTGGTGAAGAAGAGCATCTGGAAGCTGAAAGAAATAAATGGAGATGTCACATACCACCTAGTGCAAGGGACTGAGCTTGGAGTTTAAGTCCAGCCAAGTCAACGGTCTGTTAGAATAAGAATCCTATTGAAAGGGACTTAGCAGGATCCAGAGTCTCTAGAACATATATTTAATAACATCCGGGGCCTGATCCAAAATCACTAGACATGAGAAGAAAAAACAGAACCCACTTTTGAGAAAAAAAATAATTTTTAAAGCAATTCAGAAACGATCCAGAAATTCAAATTAGCAAATAAAGGGGGGCGCCTGGGTGGCTCCGTCAGTTAAGCATCTGACTCTTGATTTCGGCTCAGATCACAGTTTCAGGGTCCTGAGATTGATCCCCACCCCCGCATCGGGCTCTAAGTGTGGAGCCTCCTTGAGATTCTTTCTCTCCCTCTGCCCCCACCCTCCACACTTGCCCTCTCTCTCTCTTTCTCTAAAAATAAATTTTTTGAAAAATTAGCCCACAAAGGGACACCTGGGTGGCTCAGTCGGTTAAGCGTCTGCTTTGGCTCAGGTCATGATCCCAGGGTCCAGGGATCGAACCCCGTGTGGGGCTCCCTGCTCAGCGGGGAGTCTGCTTCTCCCTCTCCCACCCCCCCCCCCCCT
>NC_048227.1:13258378-13274048 GCF_002007445.2 Ailuropoda melanoleuca | reverse complement strand
TGTTCCCTCTCTTACTGGCTGTCTCTTTCTCTCTGTCAAATAAATAAATAAAATCTCTAAAAAAATAAAAATAATAACACACAAAGACTTTAGAGCAGCTATTATACATATGTTCAAGAATTTTAAGGAAAATACATACACAATGAATGCACAAATGGCAGAATCTCAGCCCTGAAATTAGATGTTATAAAAAAGGAACCAAACGAGAATTAGAAATAAAAAGTACAATAACTGGAATGGGATTAATAGATTTGGAGATAGCAGGAGAGTGTCTGAACCTCAAGAAAGATCAATAGAAACTATCTAATCTGNACACAAAGACTTTAGAGCAGCTATTATACATATGTTCAAGAATTTTAAGAAAAATACGTACACAATGAATGCACAGATGGCAGAATCTCAGCCCTGAAATTAGATGTCATAAAAAAGGAACCAAACGAGAATTAGAAATAAAAAGTACAATAACTGGAATGGATTAATAGATTTGGAGATAGCAGGAGAGTGTCTGAACCTCAAGAAAGATCAATAGAAACTATCTAATCTGAAGAACAGAGGGGGGAAAAAAGATCAAAGAAAAATGAACAGAGCCTGTATAACAACATCAATCAGTTCAACTTATATTTGGAGTCCCAGCACAGAGAGGAAGCAGGGAGCAGGCACACACACACACACACACACACACACACACACACAAAAGAGGAATTTTAATAAGCCTACAATTTCTAGCTTTAGTAAAAACAAGCATAGATGCACAAAACTCAACAAAACCTAAGCAGAATAAATAGTTTAAAAGTTACAGCCAGGCAAACTGCAGAAATACAAAGTTCAAATCTTGAAAACAGCCCGAGAAAGGCGACACATTACCTCCATGGGAACAATAACACAAATGCGGGTATACTTCTCATCAGAAACCACGGAGGCCAAGAGACAGTGGAACGGTATCTTTAACCCGCTGAACGAAAAACCATAAACCCAGAATTCATTATGCAGCAAAACTCTCCTTTGAAAATGAAAATGAAACAAAGACAATCTCAATTAAACAAAACCAGAGAATTTTATCACAAGCAGATCTGCAGTATAAGAACTCCTAAAAGAAGTTCTCCAGCCTGAAGAGAAAGGACTATGGGTGGTAACTCGAATCTACAGGAAGGTGTGAATGTTAGTGAAAATAAAATGTACGAAGTGGTGTCTGAATTTTAAATGGAGGGTCGCAGGGCATTTGGGTGGCTCGGTCAGTTGAGTGTTCAACTCTCGATTTCGGCTCAGGTCATGATCTCAGGGTCATGAGATCAAGCCCCACCCTGGGTTCCATGCTGAGCACGGAGCCTGCACAAGATTCTCTCTCTCCCTCTCCCCCTGCTCACACTCTCTATCTNGCCTGAAGAGAAAGGACTATGGGTGGTAACTCGAATCTACAGGAAGGTGTGAATGATAGTGAAAATAAAATGTACGAAGTGGTGTCTGAATTTTAAATGGAGGGTCGCAGGGCATTTGGGTGGCTCGGTCAGTTGAGTGTTCAACTCTCGATTTCGGCTCAGGTCATGATCTCAGGGTCATGAGATCAAGCCCCACCCTGGGTTCCATGCTGAGCACGGAGCCTGCACAAGATTCTCTCTCTCCCTCTCCCCCTGCTCACACTATCTCTCTAATAAATAATAATAATAATAACAACAACAACAGCTACTGGAAAATACACATTCCAGATCACCTACGTCTTCACACAAGCAAACTTTACCTTCCTGGTTTATTGTTCTGAATCTTAATAGAAATAAATATACATTCCATATAAAACTCCAGCATTGATTTTAAAATGCTAGAACTCTCTCCAGAACATTTCAAAAGTTCTGACTCAATCAAAATGTTTCCAATTTGCTGACTCTGTTCACATCACCGATGGTATAGATTCAGCTGGAGGGCTCTCCTTAGGTTTTCTTGATAAAAGTAAATGTCTGCATGTAGGCAGGGGGGAATAATGAACTAATTTTAGTACGAATTTTAAGCCAGAAATAAAGGTAAATAGCTCCATATGAACCGTATGCATGCTCCTCGAAGGAGATGGCTGATAAAAATCATTTAGAATAAAACACACCTCTGTCCCGTTCCCTGTTTTTTCAAGCTGGGACTCTAACTGGAATGTTCTTTCCATCATCTCCATCATCTCTGTGGATGCTGTTCTAGCTGACTTTCAAAGTACAGCCAGAATGCCCTCTCCTCAAATACACTTGCCCTCTTCTCCCCAGGCAGAAGGGTTCCTTCCCTCTGTGCAAGTCTTTCTGCATTTCAGGGCTTTCTACCTTGAATTATAGTCGTTTGTGTACAACTACAGGGAATCGGATTTTCAGTCGGGGTTTTCAGAATAAATCGTGTCAGAACCACCCAGGCAGTGCGACACTAAATCAGAGCCCAGACACAGGAAGCTGGGAGCGAGGGGTGGGGCGGGGTGTGCCCAGGGAAGCAGGCTTTCTGGGACACTAGATGCCTGGAGACAGCAATACCGGTCAGGGTCATCTGGCCACCAGCTCTGCCTTCTGCCCCAGGGCCGGAGGGAGGGGATGCTGTCTTGTGGAGGCTGAGTTTGACTCAGGAACCAAGAGAGTTCAGTGTGGATAAATGTCCCATAACGTATGAGGACAGGTGGCTTGGTCTCTCCTCTCGGACAGAATCTTCTGGGCTCCAATAGAGACACCAGCAACAGTGCACCCCAAAGGCAAGGAAAAGCCCAGGGGGCACATTTTACATCTGCCCTGCTCACAGCTCCATATCCTTGGAGCTTAGCGGTGCATGTGTGGCCCCAGGCACCGTCTCCCCTTCTACAGACAAACCTCTTTAGGGCTTCCGTTTATACTCAAATTCTTTAGGTCAGAGCATACCACAGGTGCTCAGTAAACACCTGCTAGATGAATTCATTAAGTCCTGGGTACTGACTGGCTGATCCAACCACCCCGAAGGAAGCGAATGCTGAGGGCCCTCCATTCCCAGCAGGCAGGGAGGCCAGGAAACCCGACTCAGCCCAAAGCTATCAGAAAACAACTAGAACACTCACTTGTCTGCTCCCAGAATAATGCTACACTCATGGGTTTGTAGCTTTTGAAGCTGTTCTGATGCAGGATTTACTAACAAATCAGGGGGACCCCAACCAAACGCCTTCCTCATCATCTCCCCTTTCCTGGCAGAGCCTGTCCCTCTGCTCACATTGCCCTTTCTGTGCAAGACCCTCCCTCCCCTCACCCTAGAGGTCTGAGTGTGACCTCAGAGTCTTTGTACGTCCAAATACAAATCCTGCCATTTTGGGCCCTGGACAGGCTGTATTTTCCAAACAGCAGTATTTCCAGATCCACATACTCTTCTAGAATCTTGCCACTCCCCATCAAGTGGTGGAGACTATTTTCTCTTCTCTTGAACTTGTGGCTGCCTTGATGACCACAATGGGCTGAAAACAATGGGACTTGACTTTGGAGGCAACACCATAAAATCCACTATCATTCCACCTAGTGGAATTCTCTCTCTCGACACTCGCGCTTATAATCCAGACACCCTGTTGTGAAGAATCCCAGCCACGTGGTGAGGCCACACCCAGGTGTCCCCATCAGATCCTGGACAAGAGCCAGCCATCAACCAGCCAGATGTGTGTGACTGAGGCTTCAGATGATTCCGTGGACAGATGGATGGATGGACAGATGGACAGGAAGATGTAGAAAGACGGAGACAGCAAATATGGAAAAACGTGAATTGTAGAATCTAGAGGTTGAGTTTATGGTTGCCATACACTATCCTTCCTACTTGTGTACATGTTTGAAATTTTTCACTTAAAAGTTTTTTAGGAAATGAAAATAAAATAAATCTTCAGGTACTTCCCACAGATGGAAATCCAAATTCCTAGGCATGGCACACAAGCTGCTTCTTCATCAGGCTTCTGCTAAGTTCTGTTCCATGCCTGGATCCTCCCCAGATATTCTCCAGAGCTCCAGACACACCTAACCATGTGCGGATCCCTGGCTCCAAGGTCCCACAGGCTGATACCAGTGCTCTCATATGACGTCTGCATAAAGGAAGCCCCCCCCCGAGGTTCTTTCTCTGCCATCCTATGAGGGTATCAACCCTGAGCTCAGAGGTCCCTTTTGGGAGGCCTCCCTGACCCTGGAGATCCTACCAGGATCCCCCCAGCATCTGCAGCAGACCCCCACAGCAGCCCTATGGCAAAGGCTTAGTTGCCACTATACCTCTCCTTCTTAAGAGCTCCACGAGGGCAGGGCTGGGCCTTACCCATCTGTCTTGGGACATAGCAAGCACTGAAGAATCTCTTATGTGGCCTCAGAGAAAAGACTGCCAACAGACACTAGTTCAAGCACGAGGGCATTCGGTCCTCCTCTCCCTCTCCTTCCCTTACCTGACCCCCAGGCATTACGGTTATGCCATCTCAAAATGCACCTGCTATCTATTGAGTGCTTACCCTGCACCAAGCACTGCCCTAGGTATGGAGGATACAATGTGAATAAAACAGACAAAAGCCCCTGAGCTTGTATGGCTTACTTTTAATAAGAAAAATAATAATCATATTAGAAAGTGAAACTATTTAGTCATGTCATTAGGCTAAACCCCCCCTTTCTCCATGACGCAAGGGTACATCTCATCTTATCGAAATATGCGCAGCCCAAGAGCTGAAGTCTCTGGTCATACCATGACCCCAGGAGTGCAGTCCACCATCTTGTTTCCCACTCACATGGCTAGGGGATTCCAGGAATCATGCCCATAACCATTCCGCCAAGGCCTGAACATTCCAGAGGGCCCTACACGCACTACCACTACCACCTCTGAGGCTCATTAAAACCACTAAAGGACTGCCTGTTGCCTTCTCAGGTTCGGCCGGAATGGGCATGACGGTTTCCAGGGCCAGTGGTCAGCAGCCACACAACGCGGTGTGTTGTGACAGGAAGGACAAGGGGAATCGTAACCATGACAGTGAAAACGACACGGCTGCTTTGCAGGGATCCAAAACCCACACCCCACTCCAGCATCAGCTCCTTTCCTGGCGCCAGCCCCTATCCCTGGTTTTTCTTTTCCTGCTATCAGTTTTCCAAAATCCCTCTTCCGCTCACCTTTAGGGTGCAATGACACCTTCATTTCAAAAGAAAGCTGCCAGGACATTTCAAAGCCACTCGATACAGCTTAGCTCAGCAATCAGGTTACCGTATTTATTTAAAAATCATGAATTGTAGTGCAATTTCAGGGTAAGGGACTTTGATGTATTTTGTAAGCATTTATTAAGCTACTATTATGGGCAAAACATTGGGAAAACTGGGAGATGGTGACACATTTGCCCTTAGGTAGCTTTCACTCTAGAGGGTTCTGTCCTTGTGGGGTCTTCGGTCCTTCTAAAGAGCAGTCCAAGATGGCATCTAGCCATCGTTCTGGGGAAAACCAAGATTCTTAGATAAGACTAGAGGCAGGAAAGGATTATTTCAGGGCTCTTACAATTCATTCCTAAACCTGGTTGACTCCGTCAATAGTTCTGATGAACACATACCCCCTCGTCTCCCTCTTTCGCTTCTTCACCCTCTTCCAACCCCTTCCATGAAATCACTCTCACGTTAGCACACCCAGGTAACCCCAAGGACCGAAAAGAGTCAAGCAAAATACCAGATCGGTATTTTGGGGACGGTGTATCTTTTCCTGAAAATAAATCTAAACCGAGTGGAAAATCAAAAACAGTCAAGGAAAACACTCTAGAAACTTTCGATCAACGTGTCCTAGCGGTAAAACTCCCATAACCTCACATTCTTCACACTGTTGACTATCTCTTTACAAATAGGATCACAACTACTTAAAGAAAAGCCATACCCAGCCCCACAACGGCTCTGGGGATGATTCACAACATATGCAGCTATACTTCCACATTCAACCACATCGCGTGTATTTCTAATGTAGTTGCAAGCAATTCCCAGTTGTCTTTGGCAATGTCCCAGAATCTTTTTCAAATAAAGCAAAAGCAAATAGCGCAAAAACTTCAGAATCAAAAAAAAAAAAAATCCTTTGGCACGCCACAGCGAATTCCATTACAGTGGGATGCAAGTTTCCAAATTGTTCAAATAGATTAAAAACCCAGTCTGCATTTGTTTTGCATTTTGCATTCTGCAACAGCCACAGGCGCAAATCATGGAGAACGGAGCAGAGTACATTCCAATAAGAATGAGTAAATTTGCCTCCCCAAATTAGTAACTTGCAAGTAATTGGAAATCAAAAATTTCTAATGAGAATATTTCCAAGACCCACGTTTTCTTTCTAGAAGAGTTGTTTTGTAGAGATAGATACCCCTTCGGCGGAGTTTTTTCACTAGTGCCACTCCTCCTTCTCACTGACTAGGCCCCTCAAAAAACACCAAATTCCCACAAGGGCTTCCTATGAATCATATAGTTTTGCAATTCTGTCTTTATCCCATTTAGCGACAAAAGCGAAATAAGAAAAATGAATTAAACAGCACAGATTATATAGCTATAAAGCATCATGGCATTTGTTTAATAAACTTTCATTGAAAAGCTCAGGAACATATGGCCCCAGACCTGTATCTCTTTTTTTTTTTTTAAAGATTTTATTTATTTATTCAACAGAGATAGAGACAGCCAGCGAGAGAGGGAACACAAGCAGGGGGAGTGGGAGAGGAAGAAGCAGGCTCATAGCGGAGGAGCCTGATGTGGGCCTCGATCCCATAACGCTGGGATCACGCCCTGAGCCGAAGGCAGACGCTTAACCACTGTGCCACCCAGGCGCCCCCAGACCTGTATCTCTTAAAGAGAAATTCACCATGAATTATTTCGGGGCCACTCTGACTTCCAATTAGCCAGCCCTTTACAATAGTAAAACACCAAGCATCCCATCACTATTGGACCCATGCAAGCACATGAACACACACTGGAAATTCCAAATAAGCTGAATTTTAAATAAAGCTTCACCCTTCCAACAGAGTATATCCTTTGAGGATCTACTTCTTTGAAGGGGGAAGGGAAAAACAGCAACCTATGCATCGTTATGGAAATGGAAAATTTCATTCACTTTCATTCACTTGTTCATTACATAAACCAACATTCGCTAGCAAGGCAAGATGTAAATAAAATTCAGCTATAATCCTCAAGGAGACTATGTGGAAAAGAGAAACAATAAAAAAATGACAAAATTTTATAGGGGGTGTTATAAATTCAAGACAAAGGAAGGGGGGACTCTAGATGGAAAGAACTTGCCCTCCCCACAAAGAAGGTCGGACAGCCTGGCCAGGGTAATGTCCCATCTAAAAAGGAGACCAAACCAAGAAACCATTACATAGGGGTGCCTGGCTGGCTCAGTTAGTATAGAACACAATTCTTGATCTCAGGGTTGTGAGTTCAAGCCCCACAACAGGTTTAGATCTGAAGGTAAAACTAAAACTTAAAACACATAAAACGTGGAAGAAAGCCTCTGTTACAGTGGGTCAGGCAAAAAGTTGTTAAATAAGATACCAAAAGAAATGATCCATAAAAGAAGAAACTGATAAACTGGATAAACTTCACTGAAACTGAAAGCCTTTCTTCGAAATTCACTATTAAGAGAATGAAAACACATGCCACAGACTAGGAGAAAAGATGTGTGAATCACATATCTGATAAGGCGACTGCATCAAGAATACACAAAAAACTCTCAAAACTCAGGAACAAAAAATGAAAAATAAAATACATGCAAAGATTTGAGCAGAAAAACAACATGAGTCATTAGGGAAATGCCAATTACAATTACAAAGAGATACCACTACACACATTAAAATGGCTCAAATTTAACTTTAACTTTCATATACCGTTGGTGAGAATTTAGATGGAAATCGTTTTGGTACTTTCTAAAGTATTTACCTACGATATCTCCTAGCCAATCTGTGTCTGGTTATTTACCTAAGAAAAATAAAAGCCTATATCCATACAAAGACTTATACACGAATGTTCATGGCAGTCTTATCTGGAATAGACAAAATTTGGAAACAACCCAAAGCCCATCAACAAGAGAATGAATAAACAAACTGTGGGCTACTCATACAATGGAAAATACTCAGCAATAAAAAGGAATGAATTATTGATAGACACCACAACATGGATGAGCCTCAGAACAATTATGCTGGGTGAAAGAAGTCAGCCAGAAAAGAATACGCACTATATTATCCCCTTTATGTAAAACTAGGGAAAGATGCAAGCCGATCTATCATGCCGGAAGGCATACCAGCCGTTGTTTAGAGAAAGGCAGATGGGAGGGGTGGGAAATATTATTACAAAGGTGCACATGGAAACTTTTGGGGGTGACAAATGTGTACATTTGCTTGAATGCAGTGGTGGTTTCCCTAGCGCATGTGTATTTCGAAACTCATCAAAGTGTACCCTTTAAACGTGCAGTTTATTGTCTATTAATTTTATCTCAATAAAGCTATTTAAAAAAAACTTCTAAAAAGTCCAAGTAAGTATAAAGAAATGGAGACTTCTGAACAAATCTGATGGGCATTTTATCTCCCTTCCAGTTGTATTTATTTTAGAGAGAGGGACAGACAGACAGACAGAGAATCTCAAGCAGACTCGCCACGGAGCGTGGAGCCCAACGCAGGGCTCGATCTCAGGACCCTGAGATCATGACCTGAGCTTAAACCAAGAGTAGGCGCTCAACTGACTGAGCCACCCAGGTGCCCCTCCCCATTTTATTCATGAGGAAATTCAGTTATTTGCCAGGTAAAGAGAAAACTTTTCTTTGGCTCCATACGGATGCACTACGTTGAACGCCCACATTCATTTGCAACAGAAAAATCGACAGATGTGCACACTGAACTCCAACTATGAAAGCAGCACAACTCTCAAAGGACAACTCTTCAGGAGGCAGGAACTTCATCACCCCGAACATTTACCTGTGTTGCGACTCCAAGCTCAGAGAGCCCCACAAGCAGGAGGTAAGGAGAGTTTCAGGTGGGGAATGAGTGGCCTTCCCTGAAGCCTTTGCCCATCTCGTCAAGGAAGGCTGTGGGTCACGTCTGCAGGGACATTCACTCCCCATACTCAGCCCCTCCACGCCAAGGCTCTAGCTGGGTCTAAATTCCTCGTTCATTGTTTCACCTAAAAGAAACTAAACACGCTTAATTTCACCATCCAAGTCAAGCCAAGCCAATTTCATTTGCAATGCAAAGGAACAGTTTTCAGGGTGGAAATGAAAAGATGTATTTGAAATAACGAATCAGCAGCACCAGAACTCAAACCCAGATCAGAGTCCAAACTCGGGCTTCTCTCCACATACCTCTAAGGTTCCCCAACACGGTGCCTGCCCAGCCTCAGTCAACCCGTCTTTCCATTAGGGTTCCCTGTTATCTTTGCGCTTCGGTCCATCAGTGTAAAGCGAATTATTTTTCAAGCTTTTCTGATTTTAAATATTCATCCTCTTGAAGTAGGTCAATCTTTCATGAGCCTTCGCTTCTCTTTGAACTGATTCCCTTTTGCTCCATATCTCCCCTAACAGGGACGTGTACCGCATTCAAAGTGTGAAATCCAATTCCAGTTAATTTTATTGATTCCTTTCAGGGCCTCCTTATTTCTTATGCTAATTCATGTTTATTTCAAAAAGAGAAAACAAAACAGCCTTTTGGAGAGAATGCCTTCAAAATCTGTAAAGAGCCCCCGCGTTTTTTTAGTCAATTATAAATGAGCGATCCAATATTTAAATCACTCGCTGGAAATAAAGGCAGGTTTTAACCCATTTTGGAACACAGCAAATGGCCTCAGAGAACTTTCTCTTTGCAAGTGAGTATATGAGATGGTGATAAAATACACACCTTGTCACACCCACACACGCACACTCACCTGGTTCCCAGGTTGATTAAATGGTCCTCTCTGCTGTCCCCGTCTCCTCACTGAGTTCCATAGTGACAATAGACAAGGCAAGTCCCACGTAAGTGTACTTCTCTGCAAAAACTCCTCTGAATGTTGAAAGGGGAGGAGTAAGAGCTGTGTTTTCCCCACCTAGTGTACCACCGGGCCTGGGAACGAACACTCAGACCCTGGAAGAACTGTCTCATACGGTCAGATCAGAATGGCCTGGAACCCCCTTGAAAATGTTGTTTTGGTTCCAAATCCACGGATTCTAGAGAGCCCTCCTTTCCCCCTTCCTAGTAAGACACTAATCCCATAGTAACGGATTCTAGGAGCAAAGATGGGATTCTCAAATGTGCTGAGCATCACAAGCGAACTCATCTTGGACTTCCTTCCAGAATCATGACTGCGTGAACCCAACCCAGAGAAGGTAATCACCGCATCCTTTTAGACGTGCATCGACACGCTAGGCCTGTCGCTGAAAGAGGTAATTTACTACCTGGCCTCTGTCTAACATGCCTTCGGGATCGGTGTTTCTGAAAGAAGTCATTTCCTCCTGAATCATTAATAATTCAACATTTAAGTGGCAGCGATTTTCTCTTCATCGTAAGTAAATATCAAGAAATTACCTTTATCATCTCCTACAGGAATGTGAACTGGAAGAAATACTTACGAGACTGGCTCTCCCCGAAAGAAAGAACCATGACTTCATATTCCAGAATCCCTGTTTGGTTCATGAATGAGGGGGAAAGAGGCATAAAAGCCAGCCAGTCAGTGTCATTTTCTAACTCTGTTTCCTCCTTCTCTATGTCGAGTCAATCACTAAGAACTAGTTTAGTCGGAATGGCTAAAATCAAAAACACAAGAAACAACAAGTGTTGGTAAGGATGTGGAGAAAAAGGAGCCCTTGTGAGCTTTGGTGGGAACACAAACTGGTGCAGCCATTATGGAAAGCAGTATGGAGGGTCCTCAAAAAAGTAATATGATCCAGTAATTCCACTACTGGGTAATTATCCAAAGAAAACAAAAACACTAATTCGAAAAGATATATGCACCCCTATGTTTACTGTAGCATTATTTACAACAGCCAAATCATGGAAGCAGCCCACGTGTCCATCCATAGATAAAGAAGTTGTATATATATTTATATATATTGGAATATATATATGGAATATATATTTTATATATACACAGAGGAATTTATACTGGAATATATATTTTATATATTTGTATATATAATATTACTAAGGCATAAAAAAGAATGAGAGCTTGCCATCTGCAACAACATGGATGGACCTAGAAGGTATCATGCTAAGTGAAATAAGTCAGTCAGAGAAAGACAAATACCATATGATTTCACTCAAATGTAGAGTTCAAGAAACAAAATGAATAAACAAAGAAAAGAAAAGAGGCAAACAGAAAACCAGACTCTTAAATACAGAGAACANAACAGTTTTCAGGGTGGAAATGAAAAGATGTATTTGAAATAACGAATCAGCAGCACCAGAACTCAAACCCAGATCAGAGTCCAAACTCGGGCTTCTCTCCACATACCTCTAAGGTTCCCCAACACGGTGCCTGCCCAGCCTCAGTCAACCCGTCTTTCCATTAGGGTTCCCTGTTATCTTTGCGCTTCGGTCCATCAGTGTAAAGCGAATTATTTTTCAAGCTTTTCTGATTTTAAATATTCATCCTCTTGAAGTAGGTCAATCTTTCATGAGCCTTCGCTTCTCTTTGAACTGATTCCCTTTTGCTCCATATCTCCCCTAACAGGGACGTGTACCGCATTCAAAGTGTGAAATCCAATTCCAGTTAATTTTATTGATTCCTTTCAGGGCCTCCTTATTTCTTATGCTAATTCATGTTTATTTCAAAAAGAGAAAACAAAACAGCCTTTTGGAGAGAATGCCTTCAAAATCTGTAAAGAGCCCCCGCGTTTTTTTAGTCAATTATAAATGAGCGATCCAATATTTAAATCACTCGCTGGAAATAAAGGCAGGTTTTAACCCATTTTGGAACACAGCAAATGGCCTCAGAGAACTTTCTCTTTGCAAGTGAGTATATGAGATGGTGATAAAATACACACCTTGTCACACCCACACACGCACACTCACCTGGTTCCCAGGTTGATTAAATGGTCCTCTCTGCTGTCCCCGTCTCCTCACTGAGTTCCATAGTGACAATAGACAAGGCAAGTCCCACGTAAGTGTACTTCTCTGCAAAAACTCCTCTGAATGTTGAAAGGGGAGGAGTAAGAGCTGTGTTTTCCCCACCTAGTGTACCACCGGGCCTGGGAACGAACACTCAGACCCTGGAAGAACTGTCTCATACGGTCAGATCAGAATGGCCTGGAACCCCCTTGAAAATGTTGTTTTGGTTCCAAATCCACGGATTCTAGAGAGCCCTCCTTTCCCCCTTCCTAGTAAGACACTAATCCCATAGTAACGGATTCTAGGAGCAAAGATGGGATTCTCAAATGTGCTGAGCATCACAAGCCAACTCATCTTGGACTTCCTTCCAGAATCATGACTGCGTGAACCCAACCCAGAGAAGGTAATCACCGCATCCTTTTAGACGTGCATCGACACGCTAGGCCTGTCGCTGAAAGAGGTAATTTACTACCTGGCCTCTGTCTAACATGCCTTCGGGATCGGTGTTTCTGAAAGAAGTCATTTCCTCCTGAATCATTAATAATTCAACATTTAAGTGGCAGCGATTTTCTCTTCATCGTAAGTAAATATCAAGAAATTACCTTTATCATCTCCTACAGGAATGTGAACTGGAAGAAATACTTACGAGACTGGCTCTCCCCGAAAGAAAGAACCATGACTTCATATTCCAGAATCCCTGTTTGGTTCATGAATGAGGGGGAAAGAGGCATAAAAGCCAGCCAGTCAGTGTCATTTTCTAACTCTGTTTCCTCCTTCTCTATGTCGAGTCAATCACTAAGAACTAGTTTAGTCGGAATGGCTAAAATCAAAAACACAAGAAACAACAAGTGTTGGTAAGGATGTGGAGAAAAAGGAGCCCTTGTGAGCTTTGGTGGGAACACAAACTGGTGCAGCCATTATGGAAAGCAGTATGGAGGGTCCTCAAAAAAGTAATATGATCCAGTAATTCCACTACTGGGTAATTATCCAAAGAAAACAAAAACACTAATTCGAAAAGATATATGCACCCCTATGTTTACTGTAGCATTATTTACAACAGCCAAATCATGGAAGCAGCCCACGTGTCCATCCATAGATAAAGAAGTTGTATATATATTTATATATATTGGAATATATATATGGAATATATATTTTATATATACACAGAGGAATTTATACTGGAATATATATTTTATATATTTGTATATATAATATTACTAAGGCATAAAAAAGAATGAGAGCTTGCCATCTGCAACAACATGGCTGGACCTAGAAGGTATCATGCTAAGTGAAATAAGTCAGTCAGAGAAAGACAAATACCATATGATTTCACTCAAATGTAGAGTTCAAGAAACAAAATGAATAAACAAAGAAAAGAAAAGAGGCAAACAGAAAACCAGACTCTTAAATACAGAGAACAAACAGGTGGTTGCCAGAGGGGAGAGGGATGAGGGGAAATGAATGAATCAGATAAAGGGGATTAAGGGTACGCTTAACATGATCAGCATTGAGAAATGTATAGAATTGTTGAATCGCTATACTGTACACTTGAAACTAGCATAACACTGTATGTTAATTATCCTGAAAAAAAATAGTAACAATAAAAAACATTTTATTGGCATTGTCTTATTTATCTTCTCTTCTCCAACAATCTCCTTGCAAAGCCTCTTCACCCTCTTGGGTCAAGCCTGGATCCAGAAATGCACATCGAACTGTCTACTCAATGTCTCCTCCCAGATGTTTAATAAGCATCTCAAATCCAATGTATCCAAAGTTGGATGGTTCATCTCCCCTCAAACCTGCTCTCCCACAACTCGTGCCCATCTTAGTGAATGACAACTCCATTCTTCTAACTGGTTAGATTAAAACCACAGAGTCCTCTTTAACTGCTCTCTTTCTCCCCGACCTCTTATCTATTCCATCCACAGATGAACACCGTGCCATCTGCAAAACCTACCTGGGACGTGACACGTCTCACCACCTCCACTATTCCAAACAGATCCAAGCCACCCTTTCTGTCTTCTCTTGCCTGGATCACCACAGTGACCTTCCCCTTGCTTCCACTCCTGCTCTCACCCCGTCGCCTACAACGGCATTTCCGCACAGCAGGGTGATCTCTTGAAAACGTCTGAATCGGAGCGTGACTCTGCTTTAAGCTCGAAAACTCTCCCAGCATCCCTCAGAACGTGAGTATGTGTATCAGTGTATCAGCTCTTCCAGAAGCCTTCTCTGGAAGCTAGGTCTGGCGGAGTTCTCTCTCCTCTGTGCATCCACAATATGCCGTGCACGCCTCCATCAAGTACTGATGATACCACAACTGAGTGGCCCACGTCCCCCCAGTGGACTGCACCTTGAGGGCTCTTTCCCTCAAAGCACGCAACACGTAGCGCAAGCACAGTAAGCATCCATGATATGAAGAAGCCCTGAACTTTGAGGGCCTTGCCCTTGGTTTAGCACTCTGCTGTCACCACCTTGAAATGTTTCATGATTGTCGAACAAGGCCCTTCTCATCTTCACTTTTCAATGGGCTTCACAAATTATATAACTGGTCCCAGATGGATGGAGGGCTTGATCCATAGATCAGTGGATGGCCGGACAGACAGACTCAGCTTAGGCACCGCAGTACTGAACGTCGGAATATGATGCCACAGCTTGCAGGGAAAAGATTCCAACAAAGAAATTTTGCAGTTAGCCAAGCCCTGTATGTAAAAGCAAAGAAAAAATACAAAACGAGATCTCTGAAAATCTATCACCGCCGTATCTTTCTTTCAGAAATGTTACTGTCTGGAAAAGACAAACAAAATTACGAATCCCAGTATGTGGGGGCGCCTGGGTGGCTCAGTTGGTTAAGCATCTGCCTCTTGATTTCAGCTCAGGTCATGATCTCAGGGTCCTGGGCTCGAGCCCCGCATCGGACCCCACACACAGCGCCCGGTGAGGGGCTTTCTATTTGAGGACTCTCCTTCTCCCTCTCCCTCTGCCCCCCCACACTCTTTCTCCCTCTCTCTCAAATAAATAAATCTTTTTTTAAAAAGAAGAAAAAGACAGGGGCGCCTGGGTGGCACAGCGGTTAAGCGTCTGCCTTCAGCTCAGGGCATGATCCCAGAGTCCTGGGATCGAGCCCCACATCAGGCTCCTCCGCTATGAGCCTGCTTCTTCCTCTCCCACTCCCCTTGCTTGTGTTCCCTCTCTCGCTGGCTCTCTCTATCTCTGTCGAATAAATAAATAAAATCTTTAAAAAAAAAAAAAAAAGACAAACAGAAGATAAATGATGGAGCCTAATATGAGCATATAATTAATACAACATGGCATTGATTCAAATATAGATATAACATCAAAGCAGAACAGACATCTCAGAAACATCATCGTTCTTCTCTGTGTAACAATTGAGAGCACGACAAAAGAGAAGCATGAGTCAGTGGGAAAGGCAGCATTACTCAACCAACGGGGCTGAAATAACTAAAATAAGTGGGAAAGATCAAGCTAGAACTTCAACTCCCAAGTATAACTCCCAAGCATAATTCTCATGTGTATTTTTAGTTACATGCTAAAAATTCAACTTTTTAAATAAAGCCAGAAAGAAAAAAAAAACATGTGGATATTTTTTTAAACACCATATCAGAGAACACTTTGTAAAATTAAATGTTCTCGGAAAATGTAAAGCCC
>NC_048227.1:13251932-13256787 GCF_002007445.2 Ailuropoda melanoleuca | reverse complement strand
ACATGTGGATATTTTTTTAAACACCATATCAGAGAACACTTTGTAAAATTAAATGTTCTCGGAAAATGTAAAGCCCATACATCCCGTCCAAAAAAATTATCCACATTAAAAGGTAAGCAATGAGTTTGGAAAGCATATTTGTGATAAATACTGAAGACAAAGATAATTTCTTCACTACATAAAAAAGTATGCAAATCAACAATTCAATTAATCAACAGATAAATTGTTTTTAACAGATCAATCAGAGCTTAAAATTTGAGCAAAACGTATATGCAAATAAATCATATTTGGAAAAATATTCAATCTCACTACCAATCAAGAGAATGTAAGCTAAAACAAGAAGGAATGATTGTTTATCAAATTAGCAAGGTTTCAGAAATTGTAACGTCTCTTCATTGTGAAAGAAGATAAGGGAGCACAAGGACTGTCGGGTACTATTGTGAAAAACAAACTCGTACAAACCTCACGGAAACCAGTTTGACAAAATATATCAAAAGTCTTTAAAAAGCCCATACCTTGTGGTTTACTAATTCCACGTGACACTGACCCTATCTGATACTGGATATAAAGTTCTACAAATGAAGATGTTCATCACGCCATTATTTATAATAAAAATCTGAAAGGAATCATGAGATCATAGAAAATACATATTTGGTTTCTGGCTCTTGGCACAGAGCTCCTCAAACTCTTGTAATTTCCTAAGTGATAAGAGCAGTAGGAACATCTTTTGTTCTTTGTGTTTGAACTTTGACCTTGGTTCCCGACATAGGGCTCCCAAAACCTTTGGACTTTCCTGGGTGATAGAGTATCTCGTTCTGATGAGGTGACCCTAGGTGGGCTCCTGGATGGGAGCTGGTCCCCGGGAAGATGGAGCCATGACTAGGAGCTTAGAATTTTCAGCCCCGCATCCCATTCTGAGAAAGGAGAAGGGGTAAAAATAGAGTTAATGATTGATCATGCTGTGTGATCTATAAAGTCCCAAAAGCATGGGATCTGGAGAGATTCTGGGTGGGTGAACATGGAGGGCCTGGGAGATGGGCATGCCCAGAACGGCCATGGGAGGTCCCACATTCCTGTCCTACATATCTCTTCCATCTGGATATTCAACTGTACCCTTTACCACATTCTTTTATAATAACCCTGTAAAAGTAAGTAAAATGTTTTCTGCACTCCATGAGGTGCCCTAGAAAATTAACGAAACGTGAGGAGGGAGTCCTTGGAAACTCTGGCTTGTGACTGACATCTGAATTGGGTGGGGACAGCCTTGTGAGATTGAGCCCTTAACCTGGGGCATCAGACACTATCCCCAGGTAGACAGGTATCAGAATTGAGTTGAATTATGGGCCCCCCAGCTGGAGGCACAGAGAATTTCTAGGTGTGGGGAAACACCACAATGTTTAGTGACCCCAAGTGTCAGAAATGAAGCGTTCTCTGTGCGTCATGAAGGACACACACAGGAGAGACACAGGAGGGAAGAACTGGGGTTTTCCCTACAGAGGAAGGAAAAACAATGTTTTCCTGATGCAGCAATCTGTATCTTGCCTACAGGGAAGTGAGAGAGAGACTTAAAACCACTGCATGAAAATACTATATAACTACAACGAATGTTGACGAGGTATTTAATAACACAGGGAAATATTTATATAAAAACGTTAAGAGAAAGCCCAGGACACAAACATTTATATGCAAGCATGCAAGAGTGTTTACGGGGAGGAAAGAAGATGTTCTTATCTTCATGCTATGGTGCTGTAACAGTTTTATTTTCACATTTCTACTGTTCCCGGTTTCCCGACTTACCACAGTGAATGTCTTTTTTTTTTTTTAAAAGATTTATTTATTTATTTATTTTACAGAGAGAGAGAGACAGCCAATGAGAGAGGGAACACAAGCAGGGGGAGTGGGAGAGGAAGAAGCAGGCTCATAGCAGAGGAGCCCGATGTGGGGCTCGATCCCACAACGCTGGGATCACGCCCTGAGCCGAAGGCAGACGCTTAACCGCTGTGCCACCCAGGCGCCCCCACAGTGAATGTCTTAAGTTGATACCAGAGATGCAGACAGACAGACCGACCCCGGCGTGCGGTCACCAGGCTGGTAGGGATGCCTCGATCTCGCGGGCCGCCTGCCTCTGCTCTCACCAGTTGAGTCGCATACNGAATGTCTTAAGTTGATACCAGAGATGCAGACAGACAGACAGACCCCGGCGTGCAGTCACCCAGGCTGGTAGGGATGCCTCGATCTCGCGGGCCGCCTGCCTCTGCTCTCACCAGTTGAGTCGCATACCTGCCAACAGTCCCTTGTGTTTTTCCCAAACCTCTTCATACCAGCTGTGCTTGTTACTGTAATTATGTAATTCTATTAAATTACATAAATGGATGACATTATGAGTGAGAAAAAAAGAGGGTGACTGTCTCGGTGAAAACCAAGTTGAACGCTTTAGAAAAACCCGGGGCGGGGGGGAGAAAAAGCCACAAGCAGGCAAGGATGCCATTAGAGGTGGGCAAGACAACCACATAAGATTAGGGGGGAAAATTCATTATCTCTAGAAGGTTTGTGCACACTGCAGAAATGTGCCTTCTTAGAGTCTAAGCTATCACGTCCAGACAGACGCCCTCACTTTCAGGAACTCGGAGATGACAGGTGGCTTTCTTCAGGAAAGGCATCTTGGTGCTAAGGGGTGAGAAGCATTGCTGGGGATGAATGGAGCCCATGGGGTGGCTGGGGACCACGGTGGTGGCGGCCACGTGCAGCACAGACGTCTCAGAGCAGAACCTCGAGGTGGAAACCTTCCAGAGCCAATTCCCAAGTCCCCGGTAGGACGTGGGGCCGCACCAGGAAGAGGGAGCAGAAAGGCAAGGGGGACCTGGGAGTTCTCAGGAGTCCGCTATGGGCAGGTACTGTGTCTGAGAACAGAGACGGAAAGTAGCGCCTTGTAAAACCAGAAGATCGATACTACAGTAAACCGATTTAGCAAACACCAGACGACAAGCAGGTTTTACATAAAAAGGCAACACTGTATTCCCAGCAAACAGAATGAAATATATTCAACCAGATCCGGCTTATCCAAACCAAATATACCCGGATGGAGTGAAATGTAGGCGTGGTGCGGGTAGAACGGGGGGCACCGTGAGCCCCCAAAAGGCGTGCCACCTGCTGGGGGTCACAGCAACACTCGCTGATCATGAGGATAGATCTCATGTTCAGTGTTCTTGCCATAAGAAAAAGAAAAGATCGGTTTTGAAGGTACATTTCTGCATCTTGAAATTAAGAGGCAAATGTTGGCAATAATGTTAATTGTGTTGGGAAGTTAAAAAAAAAAAATCGACTAGAAGCCAGGAATGTATCAAACATCCCGCGTGAATGAACTCATCCAAGCTTCCCAACAGCCCTGTGGAATCAATGTTTTTAGAGATGCAGACATTGAAACGAGGGGTGCTATCTGCCCTCCACGAAGCAGGCCACAGGTGTGAAGGCATGGAAGCTTCTGCCTCCAGGAAAAGGGAGGGAAGCACTTCAAAGCACAGAGGGCCACCAGCTGCACGCCCCCAGCTGCTCATCAGAATCCCCCACCGAGCTTTTGAAATAGAAGGATTTCCAAAGCCAAGTCTGACCAACCAACCAGTATCTGCAAAGTGGGAACCTCCAGGTTGAGGGAGCTGGGAACTGGGACTTTTCCCCAAAATTTCCCAAGTCAACATGAACCTCACACAGGCATGGGAACCACTAACTAGCCTCTGGGTCTCCTGCTTCCTGAGTAAGTGATACAGCCATAGGCACCATGTGTCCAAGTTAGGACGGAAATACAGTGTTCTCACCCTGGGAAAAGTGAGATGTTGATTTGTTTCTTCGTTATGAGACCGGAGTCCAGACAGGCCCCCTACTTCCCAGTCTGCTTCGCTAGAAGAAAAGCAGCTTACAGTATTTCTTTCAACTTCTGGGGACTAAGGTGCTCTGAAGGGTTGCAGGGTGTGTCCTCTTTGTAGAAGAACGTTCCAGGCCCCCCCCCCAAAGTAGAAAGTCATTTGTCTCTTGCAGAGACAGGGGACTCAGGCAAATGTATTCTTGTATCTCCTCAAAGACCTGAAACAGTGGGAACTTGGGTGCGAGGGTCCACGAGTCTGGACACGATGCTCAAGGTGAGCAAAGCGACGCCCTCGCGGGAGGGGGCCACGGCAGGCCCCCCACGCCCCCCTCTCCCCCCCGAAGCACAGCAGGGGTGCCTGGCAGTCCTGGCCGAGTCAGAAACTCGGCTACAAGACAGACGTCTGATAGTCTTGGCCAACCTGACCCCCTCTGCAACAGTTAGGCTGCTATCCACAGTCTATCGGTGGCATATAACCCAAGACTTAGAAAAAAAATTCGTGACCCACTTTCACATCCATATGAAGTCTTCAGCACAGTGCTGGGTGCTTTAAGAACAACATTAGCTACTGTTATATTTATTCCTGTGAGCACCATTGTCTTCATCATCACCAGGAATCCCCTATTTCTTGCAGTTAGGAAGGGGAAAAAAAAAACAAAACACCTTATTGAACTCAAGGGTACTGGCCCGGCATTCCAGGTATTTATTGCTGTTTAACAAACCAGCCCAAAAAGTTACTGGCTTAAAACAACAACTACATTTATTTTGCTCATGAATCTGCAATTTGGGCAGAGCTTGGGGGTGGGGACCGCTACTCTTAGCTCCACTTGGCATCAGCTAGGGAGGCTTGAAGGCAAGGTGGCATGGGGTGGGATGGAATGGGTGGGGTGGAATAGGTGGGATAAGATAGGTGGGGTGAGAGATAGGTGGAGGGGGGATAGGTGAAGAGGGGGGATAGAGGGTGGGGGATAGGTAGAGTGGTGGGATAGGTGAGTG
>NC_048227.1:13159972-13251913 GCF_002007445.2 Ailuropoda melanoleuca | reverse complement strand
GGATAGGTGGTCTGGAGGCATGGGAGGGACAGGGAAGGGGAGACAAGTAGGGTGGGGGGCAGATGAGGAGAGGGAACAGGTGGGGAGGGGTGGATCAGTGGGAGGGTTAGGTGGGGGGAATTAGGTAGGATGGGGGGATCGGTAGGCAAAGGTCGTGGGGTGGGGGGATTGAAGCTCACTCACTCACATGTCTGGCACCTGCCCTGGGAAGACAAAAGCATCTGGGAGCAGGACCAGCTGACACTCTCTGCCCTCCCCTTCCCTGCTCCTGCCCCCTTGCCCTCTCTCTCTCCCAGAGGTCCCTCCAGCACAGCAGCTTCAGGAGAGGCTGATCTCTGACTTATGGCTCAAGGCTTCAAGATGCACATCCCTTGAGCCTTCAAAGATGCACATCCCCAGAGAGAACGCCCCGTAGACACTCTATCATCCTTTAGACCCAGCTTCCGAAGTCCTGCAACATCCCTTCCATTGAATTCTAGCTTCTAGAAGGCAGTCGCTAAGGCCAGCCAGCAATAATCAAGGGGAGGGCAATTACTCCACCTTTTGCGGGGAATGGCATCAAAGAATTTGCAGATACATTTTAAAACCACCACACCTATAAAAATCCTTTCTCATTCCTTTTTTTTTTTTTAAGATTCTATTTATTTATTTGATAGAGATAGAAGAGAGAGCAAGAGCAGGGCAAGAGGCAAAGGGAAAGGAAGAAGCAGGCTCCCCGCAGAGCAGGGCCCCCCCCCAACTTGGTCCAATCCCAGGACCCTGGGATCAGGACCTGAACCAAAAGCAGACGCTCAACCCACTGAGCCACCCAGGCACCCCTTTTCTTATTCCTTTAGACTGACTTTTTATTGCTGCCAAAAAATGCATATCCAACCAACGCCGACCAGCCACCGCTCACGTGAAAAGGCACTTCTGAATCACCCATCTGATCCATAAAATTACAGAACGTGAACTCCCTTTAGACCCCATCTAGATTTCGCTGGGGAGAGCGCAGTCCCAGCGAGGCTAACTGTCTTGGCGCAGGGAGCCACCATGGCTCTGCCCACCACCGCTACCGTCTTCCCAGGATCATTCACCAACATTCTCCGATGTACACGCACTCTTCAAGGTATTCTGCAAATGCCATCTTGTCCAGCCTTTATCACGCTTATAGGAGCAGTTGCTGTTTTCCAGATGGGTCAACTGAGGCTCGGCAACACTGAATGGCCCAAAACCCAAGGTCTGGCTTGGCTTTGTTACGTAGCCAAAAATCTATCGACCTCAAAAGCTCATGTTCAGTCCACTGTGTGGCACCCCCTGGGGATCGGCTGGTTGGGGAAGTAAGGAGCTGGGCTGGGGGGGGCGGTGGGGGGCGGGGTCACGTTGCTGGCTCTTACCTGAACTTGGCAGCATCGAACTTCCTCTGCTGAAGAAGCAGCCTTCAGAGAACCGTCCCTGCGAGGCAACCAGGAACTTACACTCTAACAAAAGGGTGCACCATGACCATGACCGTGAGATCTCTTCTTGTGGGGAAGGGGAAGGACGAATGTGGGTTTTCTGAGCCCTGAGGAGGAAGCCGGAACACCACCTAGCTGCCAGGCTGTGGGGACCACAAGCCCTCCGCTGGCTGAGGCTGTGCCAAGCTGACCTCTGAGAGAGGAAGAGGAGGACGAGAACATTCGGGCTGTCTACTCCTCCCCAAGGCTCTAGCACAGGGGCCGCTGAGGAGCCATGAAAGACTTTCTCTAACCACCCACTTCGTAACTCCTGTTTGGCTTTTGTTTGCTCCCCAAACTGCTCTGTGCAAGTAAACACAGCCCAAGGGTTCTTGTCTCTTCCTGAGAGCTCACTTTCAACTAATGAAGAAAGACACAAAGCTCTTGAAAAGATATTTCATAAGATTTGTGCATTTTTGTGCAAGTTGCAGCCCCTTCCTTCAACCTTCTGGAATCAGTTCAATTGCAGGAAGATGGGGAGGCAGAAAAAAAAATGAAGTGGATTTTAGAACAACTTGGCAAATTAGCAAAGTTTGTAACATCATTAAAGAGTTCTTAAATATTCTTCCCTGAACTCCATTTTTATCTTGTGAATGCAATTCAGTAATTGCTCTAAAGGAAATTGTGGAACTTTGGCACAAACATAAATGTTTGCATGATTTAAAATGCAGTGGCAGCAAAGATCATGATTTTTTAAATTGCTAATTCTTAAGCTAACCTTTTCGGTTTGTCTCATCTTGAAAAATGCCAGTTCCTATCAGCAGAAGCTGTAATAGAGACAATGCATATATTATTTAGTTCTTTATAATTGCAAACAACTTAGCTATATTTCAATACTCATCCCTCAGCTCCAACATGGAGCATAAGTAAGGTGATTACAATCATTCCATCACTCTGTAAATAGAACACCGGGGCACTGAGACACAAGACTCTTTTCTTAAAGCCAACAGATCAGACAGAGAAGTTCGTCCAGAGCCAGGTGGATTTCAATCTGACCACCTTACCCCAACCCACTTATCGCTCAGCTCCATCCGTACTTGTCGATCATAGGAATCAAGGGCCGAGACCTAGAGCAGATAGGCCGGCCTGTCACTTAGGCAGACTAGCGTTCCGGCCCTGCCTAATTGAATTAGTCAGGACAATTAACACTAGCTGCTGTAACAGAGAAGCTCCAAGATCTCGAAGGCTTAACACAATAGTCCCAAGGCCCAGGGACATCAAGAGAGAGCTGCAGAGGGGGGTGCTCTGTTCTACACAGTCATTCAGGGACTGAGGGTCCTTCCATCGCAAATGCCACCAACAAGTGGGCTCCAAGGCCACCACTAACGGGTAAAGAGAGAAAGTATGGGGGACCCCACAGGGGACTAGGGGAACCAAGCCTGACAGTGACGAACATCGCTTCCACCCACCTTCTATCCAGAACTCAGTCACACGGCCCCCACTTCACTGCAGGAGAGGCTGAAGATGAGCTCTGTGTCCAAGAGGAAAGGGAACTTCTTTGGTGAACAAGAGTATCAGCTCTGCCAGCCCAGCAGGAGACAAGGATAGTTCTAGGCTGCCCGATGTCAGCTTCCCTAAAGCAGACCCTGGTCCAGTATAAACAGTACCATCAAAAAGACTTGTCCCTGCCTCCTAGAAACTCCAAACTAAAGTTCTACCCCACATACTCACCCGCAAGTCTCTCGCAACAGGTCAGGATGGTGAACAGGAATGAGAAGGGTGCGTTGGAGCCAAAGGGCTTACCTTCTGGACTCAAGAACTATGTATCAGCTCGGGGCACTGGCTTCCAGAAGCAGGTGACTCTATAACCCTCCAAAGCCCCACACATCCTCTTGGGCCTGAGCCCTCCCTGGATGGTGTGGCTCCTACCCAAGGCTTGGCTTCCACTAAACAATGACCCTCACAAGATTACACTGATCTTGCCCAACTAAAGCCACCATGAATACCAACAAATTGGAGACTGGACCGTAGAGAGGGCACAGGGCAGAAGCCAAGAACAAAGCTTGCCTCAGGCCTGCTGAGAGTTGCCCAAACGAAGAAGAAATTAACAATGTGCACTTGTCAGCACTCTTGTTGTGCTAATTTCCTTGCAAATATAAGCAAAGCCTTTTAATTAACTTAATATCAATTTCACTTTTCTCACATTTTACTCTAATTATGGGCTGGATTTAAAGCTCTCGCAGCATAATTTACAGCCCTAGAATTAACAGCTTTACAAGTTTACACACTAGGCACTGTTAACCTGACGGAAGTAAGGTTCCCTGCCACCATCCTGTCACCGAAGCCCCATGCCTGCCCCTCTGCAATCCTCGGGGCCAGCCATCAACGCTGATCGGGACTGGGTGGCGCACCCAGGAGGCAGGGAGCACCAGTCTCACAAAGGGAGACGCAGAGAGGGAGCAGGTGGGTGTCTCCGGACAACTTATTTGCTTCTCTGAGTTTCAGCTTCCTCATACGTAAAATGGGCATAAGAGTATACGTAGGCGTGATGCAGAATTCAGGTGCACAAAACACTTGATTATATATTAGGTGCTCAATAAAACCACTGTGCAGGGTAAACTATAGTATACATATTCATGTGCAAATACCACATACTGTATTTCACCAAATCTAAAATGCCTCCAACTATAAGCTGTACCATTTTTAGGGGGAAAAAATGCTACCTATTAAACTGTGACACATCACCTACCCTAAAATGAATGTTTCAGAGACACAAAAATGGCTATTGACTAAATGTGGCTACAGTCTCAGTCCTTGAGATGACTTCAAGACAAATCTCAGGTAACCAAAATGCCCCAGGACTTGAGTATTCTACTCAATGGATTTCCGGTTAGCAAAGAGTCTTGCTTCATTTTAATATTCGTTGAAAATACACTGGGGGTGTGGAAGGGATAGCAGACACCGTGGATTCATAATGTAAATGCCATTCCCTCTTTGGTCTTTTGCCTCAGCCATACTCACTTTCTCCAGAAAGCAACTCTTCTCCTGAAGCAAGACTGGTCATGTGACCATTTTCTAGCCCACAGGCAGGGTATGCCAGAGACACTTCTGGAAAAGATTTTTTTTCCAAAAAAAAAAAAAGATTTTCTTTCCAGATTAGAGAATAGTAGATGCGGCCACTTCTTTCTCTGTACAAAATGCGATGACTGGAATTACAGCAGCCATCTTGTAATCACGAAGACCAAGAGAAATATAATATCATAAAATTATATCATCATAATGACCTCATGATACCAAACCAATGCTAGCTACCACTACTTCTGGGCTTGTCACAAGAGAACCAGTTACTTGATGAGTTAATTCCTAAATGACACAGAGAAGGGTTTTTAGAAATGAATAAAATGTATTCTCTTGCAAACCCTCGGTTCTGACCGCGTTAACAATTCGTTGCAATGCAAGGGAGAAACAAACAGGAGCTAAAAGCGACCCATGCAAAGTACCATAAGAGCCCAGAAGATGGGACAAGAATTCTGACAAGGGGATAGAAGGTTTCAGGGATTAAAGGGATTCTGAATGGTTGTTGGAGAATACGTGAGATTTTAATAGGATTGGGGGAGGGGAGGGTGTTACTCATAATCTGAGAGTTAAAGGACCCTAAAGTCATGTAGCTCTCAGTTATACACACATAAACTTTGCTCCCCCCTAGAAAGAGGGTAGAACTAGAACCCCAGTCTCCCATTAGTTCAGTGCTCTTTCTGCAGGAATGGACAGCACCGAACAAGGCATGTATAGCCATTAGACACCCCTCAGTTAACACTAATCACACAATTAGCCATTGTGTCTGAGGCTGGGAGGGAAGGAGGCGCTTGTGGAACCTTGCTCTCTATTAACTGTCAGCACGCTCACGTGCTGGTGTCCGGACGTGGCCGCCTGTAATTATGGCGGTGGTTTATTACTCATGCATGGCAGGGCTGAGGCTCTGCAGTTAGCAATGACAGGGACATTATTAAAAGGGAAAACTTCTCTATCAGTGGCTAAGCCAATTGTCATCCTTGTGTCGGAACAGTCTAAAGACCTGTGAGGAGCAATAACTAAGACAGAAGAAGGTCTTTCCACCAAATGAGTCCTGCATTTTTTCAAGTGCTGCAGGCATCAGGAAAGGAGGATAGGAGGGAAGGAGGGAGGGAGGGAGGGAGACCCCCACACAGGGGCAGCTCCTATTGTCCCCCTAGTCAAAGGCCATTCCATGGAGAGCTGGCTTTCCTGGACTTCCAGCTTCGGCAGCGGCCGGGGAAGCGGGTTCTGCCCTGCCACAGAGCATGACAGCTGAATCCAGAAGGGGAGCAGGACCAGAGGCCAGGTGGTGGCCTCAGGAGGCAGACCCAGGGGAGTCTCAGCGGGGACAAAGCCTGCCTGTGGTGGCAGCTGGGGTAGAAGAGGCTTCTATGTCACCTGAGAGCAGCGGGGGCAGGGGGAGCCTCAACCCCTCATCCTCACCGTCACCCCCTCGGGGTCCCCCAGCCCCAAGGCCACCTGGCTTCCTCTTTGGCTGGGGAACAGAAAGGGAGACCTGTCGTAAGTGCTAGACAAGCTGGGGGCCCAGCTGAGACTGCCCGGGGTGCAAGCGTCCTAAGGGCACCAGCCCCTTGCCGTGGTGGGACTTCTCCTTGGAATCAGCTGCCCCAGGATTAGGGAGACAGCAGGGAAATGGAGCAGAGGACACAGGGAGGAGGAGGACCCTGGAGGAGCTGGCAGAATCCCTGACAGGATGGCCATGGGAGCAGCTGTCCGGCTGAATGGGGAGGGATAGAGCCACAGGGAGCCAGAGAAGGCTGGGGGGCAATGGGGGCATGGCTGGGAGGGCCTCAAGGAGGTCGAGAGCAACAGGGATGGGCAGGGGAGAGCAAGCTCAAGGGTGCACAGGGCAGAGCTCCGAGGGCTGATTTAGATTTTCCAGAGGGAGCCATTCCAGGTGCTGACCCTCAGGCCGGGATGTGGCCAAGGATGTGGCTCCAAAGTGGGGTGCACTGTGATCTTTGAAGCTCAGAGGGCCAGCTGCGTCCTGCAGCAGGGGCACGGCTGGGCCGGTGATGCCAACATGCACCCTGCCACTGGATTTTAACCCACTTTCCCACCTGTTTGTGCCTACACTGAACCTGATGACATCAATTCCCTTATGTCACTGTGGTGCCCTGATCACGCAGTGGCCCCCCCCCCCCATGTCTGCAGAATTGAGTCTCAAGTAGCCTGGGACTCGAAGCAGTGCCCACTTGCCGCTCCAGACAAGCCCCTGCCTCACCAGCAAGTTCTCGCCGCATAGCCTCCCCTAGGTTCCCGCACACATTTCTGCCTCCGTCCCCGCTGCTCCCCAGGCCGGCCACCCTGAGGATTCCCAGTCCTGGGCCCAGACCAGACCATCGTCTGTGACTTGCTTCCCCATCAGGTCCCCGGGTGGTGGGGGTGAGGTGGGGGCTGCTGCTGACCACCTGTGTCCTACAGTGCACGTGTCAAAACTTCTGAGTTCTCGGGTTCAAGTTCAATACTCAATGGCTAAGCACGTCCCGCGTGCCAGTCCAGGCCTCAGCCCTTCCATCCTCGTGCTACTAACTCTTCCATGACCTCATATGCACCAGGTAAAACCACAGACACACCTTTCCAACGAGACCACAGCTGTCTGCCCCCTCCCCATATCCTGGCCCCCAGCCCACGGCCGGCAGTGAGGAAGCGCTCAGAACACCCATGAGCTGCTGTCGCGGGGTCTGACCTGTAGAGGCTGCTGTTTCTTCTCCTCTGCCTCACAAGCGTCCCCCAAAGGCATCATCTTTATAAGTCAAGTGGAAGAGGGAGAGGGAGAGGGAGAAAGAAGAAGGAAACCGAATTTGGCCTTAGACAAACACGGGAAGGAAGGAGGATCCCCATTCATTCAGAGTCCAAGCAAGTTAGAAGGAAAGGACCTCCTCTTGCCCCTTTGGAGGTTCACATCGCAGACAGCAATGACCACGCTCCGCCACAAAGCGTGGCTAGCTGCTCATGCACTCGTGCCAGAAATATCTGCTAAGCCATCTGCTATGGGCCAGGATGGTTCTCAGCATCCGGGATGCGATGGGGGGGCAGGCCAGCAGGGTCCCTCCCTTCTCCCAGCGGCCACACGCCGGGCTCTGGGGCTTGGCCTGTCTGCTCTGAATCCCATTCCATCCTGCCTTACAACGACCCCATTTCTCAGTGGAGGGGTGAAGTGATTTGCCCAAGGTCACAGAGCTAGTAAGTGCCAGAACCAGTCATCCAATCCAGTCTGCCTGACGCCCAAGTGAACAAACTTTATTTTTCCCAATCTTAGATTCTTAGAAGAGACTTGCAGGTTATCTGATCTCAGATTTTCTTCGTCTGCCATGCGCCTTATTGAGCCCATGCCCTTCTTCCCGTTGCCACTTCTGGCTCTAATTACGGAGCCTTCTTCCTGTCCACAAAGAACACTCCCGATTTGGCAACAGCAAAGATCAGGGGGTTGGATTTCTTCCTCGAGAATAACATGGTGGCCTCTTCCACCGCCACCTGGACAGGCGGCAGCCAAGCCCTCTAGCAGGGTGCCTGTTGCCCACACTGCCTCTGAGGGTTCCCCACCTCTCCAGGAGGGGTGGCTACACCAGGTGCTAGTGGTCCATCGGAGGGAAAGGAAGTGAGCCTCCCTCCAGTGCCCAGACCCTGGCTCCTCGGATGGAGCCTGGGCCCCTGCCTGCCACAGAGGCCCGCTCGCAGCACATGGAGGCTCGAACTACCCTGGCCTCCTTCTGACGCTCATTGCAGTGACTGATTTTAATACAAACATTTGCCCTCTCCTCCTTCCCCCTTCCCTCCATCCCACAGCCAGTGCTGGTCCCAGCCAGCTCTGGAGTCTCCAGGCACACAGCTGTATCCTGGCAGCAGGAAGGGAACAGCTCCAGGCCAGCTCTGGTGTCCATGAAGACGTTCTTTCAAAATGCCATCCCTCTCTTTGTGACTCCACCTGGCGGCCTCCAGGAGCCCATCTCCACCTCTGTCCGGCTGTCCTCCCGCGTCAGGCTGGGTGGCTGTGCCGGGGCTGCTGGGAACCTGTTGGCTTTCTGCAGCTCCGACCCCAGCTTCGTCTGCCTCTGCGGCTTGGGGGCAGGACTCGGATAGGTAATTTTGACTTCTCCCTGTTCCCACAAAGATTTTCAATTTCTTCAAGCCACCCGGCTTCTACTCAATATCCTTCTGAGATCTAAATTTGGAAGCTAACCTGAATCGATTGCATTTCCTCTTATGACAGAGCTGCCCTGGGCTTTACTGGAGCAGTGACGTGCGTCCTTGTGACTCACCGCACAGGGGCTCTCGATGAGGGTGGGGGTCGCCAGCCAGAGCTCTCGGGGCTGGCATGGGGCAGGTCACACAGGGAAACACCGTCTCTACCCTGAGTCCTCGGGAGGGCGCTGGGCAGGGGAAAAGTACCGAGTCTTCAGAAAATCTTGGCACTGCCCTTCCCTGGCTATGTCATCCTGGCTTAAGTCACACAGGATCTCTGTTCCTCACCTTTTTCTCAGCTCTAAAATGAGAGAAACAAATAACTTCCTCAGAAGGTGACAGAAAGTCACAAGTCATGTGCAGGGATCCATGAGAATTCCAACAAGAAATCCGTCTGTCCCTAGGTCCACTGTTCCTAATGTTCGTACTAAAGCACCAAGGCACCATTTTGTAAAATATTTTAACACAGCATTATTTTCTCTCGTGTAACTCTTTTTTTTAGGTTTTCCAAATTTCCTACAATAAATATGAATGAATTTTCTTCTACCAAAAAAAAAAGACTATAAAACCCTATTCATATTATAAAAATCACACATTCAAAGAAAATATACTGAAATGCATTGTTCCCTATGCCGGACAACTGCTTCCCTTCCAAGTTCCCCCAAAGGATCTGGAGCCCTTCCATCGGGAGAGTGAAGGACCAGAACAGCCTAAGATGGCTCAGGCAAGATGGTGGAGACAAGATGGCTTCCTCACACTCTGTCTCCCCAGCTAAGTCCTTGTTGCTCCCTCCCCTTCACCACATCCACCCAGCCCGACCCAGCCGTGACAGTGTCGAGACTATTTCCTCCTTGTCTATCATTTACCTCCTCAAACTAGCTCCCATCCAATTAATCAACCACATTGTATACAAGGTGCTGTGGGTGATGCTTGAAGGATAGACGTGGTATTCGAAAGTCCAAACTATAGTTCAAGCCCTTGAAAAGCCTACCATCCAGTTCTGGGCTCAAAAGACAAACCCACAGAGGCACAAGAATATAAGCCATGAGTGCAAAGAGTCACTGACAAGAAAGCTTGTAGCACCTCGGAGCAGGAAGAACTCAGACATGCGGCCTGGCACAACCCCACTCCCACCCCCGGGGCAAGGACCTTGAGCCAAACTTGAAAGGATGGAGGAATAGAGAAAGGGAGCAGGGACGGCAAACCCTGACAACTTCCCGAAGGCTGGGGCTGAACCGTGGAGGCCACAATCCCAAGGCAAATGCTGGGAATTCCCATGAGCAGATGGGTCTGGCCGGAGAAGGCAGAAGGCACGGGCAAGGTGGGAACCTGGGAGATGCTGGTGGCAGCTGGCTGTCTCCAGCCCTGACTATCAGCCTTCAGGCCTGACCGTGATTCCTTAGGAAACAGAAAGCCACTAGAAGCTGGGCCCATGCAGACAGCTGGAGCCACGTGTGATCAGTGGAATGCCAGCGTGTGAGACCAAGCCCAGGGCATGGGGCAGAGCGTACTGTCCAACGACCAGGGTCAGCAGTGGGGGCCTTGCAGAAAGAATGGAAAAGCAGGTGCCAGACAGAGTCTGGAGGGAAAAAACTAACTCATCTCTGTGTGCGTCTCTACTTTCTCTTTAAAGCGTCCTTCTAAGTCTGTAGTAAGAAAACCACAACAGTAACAACAACCTGTAACTGTTTTTCCAAAGGCAGGATTCGAGATTTGGGCAACGAGAATCTTAGCAGAGAGGCTGATTCTAAGGAAGCCTGGAGCCCCCTCTCAGGACACCCAGAGAAACCTGTTCCACAAGTGAGCAGCCCCTTGGGTTGTAGGGCTTGTGGCCAGGAAGGGGTGGAGCACTCCAGGACTCCCTCCTGCCAGAACTTCCTAAGAGTCCACAGGAAGGTTTGAGAAATCTGAGCAGCCTTGAACATGCCAGCTCCCACTCTATACCCGGAGGGCTGGACCCAAGTGGCCTTGTCTTACAGGCCCACCATTAATTCCTGAGGAGCAAAGAACACCAAGGGCAAGGTTTCCTTCTCCTTCAGGAGCAAGGGATAGAGACAGGCTGCAGAGCAAATGGACACCGGAATCCGGGCCCCAGGAGTCCTCGCCACGCTCAGCCACCCTCCCCCTGCAGCAGGCAGCCCCAGCGGGCCTCCTGAGTCAACAGGTGGGACGTACAATGCCCAAGGCAAGCACAGGCAGGCATGACGCCCTGGCAGGTGGGCTGGAGACGCGGGTCCTCTCCATTTCCTGACTCTTCCCTGCCCTCTTCCTCCGGGGTTCCCATCGCTCCAAATTACACTCAGCAGCCAGGAAAACAGCACCCACCTAGTCGCAGCTAGAATGCCTGGCTTGCCCAGGAAAAGCTCTCATGCTAGTCTTCCTGCCAGCTCCTCCTCAGACGCAAGTCAAGCAAGCTCCATCTTCCCACCCCACAGGGTCCAACCCAGCCAGCCCCAAGTGCCAGGCACGTCCCTCATCCCCCAGGGCATTGCTTACATGACAGAAGAGCACATATGCAAAGAAGCTCAACACTCCCCCCCCCCAATGTGAAGCAGGCTCTTGGCTTCTCAGAAGTTCCCACCCCCACCCCAGCAAGCTGGCACCGTGGGGAGAATGGGTTTTCCTCTTTGCTTGCTCAGTGTAGGCCGTGGGCCACGGTGCAGGCCACAGCTAGCCCAGATGCAGAGTCTCAGGTCCCCACCCCAGCTCTATGAATCAGAGACTCTGGGGCTGAGGTCCAGAAGCCTGGGACTTCACAGGCCCTCCATCTGACTCTGACACATGCCAAAGACTGAAGCAGGCTGGTGCCGCAGCTAAGAACCTCAATTCCGGAACAGACCCCTGAAGTTCAATTCCCAGCTCCACCCCCTGGCTAGGGGACTGAGCAAAGCTCTCAGCGGGCAGTATCAGCACCTATCTCCTGGGGTTGCTATAAAGACTAAATGAGTCCCTGCATGTCTGTGCACTTAGCAAATACCATTTAGATTGTATTATTCCTCTTTGGGGCATATGGGGGTGTGGCTATACCATATTTCGTTTCCTAGCTGAAATCAATACTAAAACGACTTGTGTCCCTACATGCAGGTGAACAGTGAGACCCAGGCTATCTTGCACTCTCTCTTTTGGGTCCTATGGGTGGGTCTTCGGCAGGTATCTGAGTAGAACCAAAGGCCCACCCCATAAGCTTCTCATTTATCCGCAAACGAACTGGGGATTGCAACTACCCAGGGCAGATACAAGTTCAAAGCCTCCCCTGGATACTTGTGACAATGACACCAAGAAGACCAAGGCGATCTTTTAGAAGGTGCTCAGAGAGCACATCCCACCTAGAAGGACTCAGCAGGGATCACTGGGGAGCAAAAATTATACCAACTATTATTATCATTATCTTTATGATTATTTGTAGTTCTAGAACTATCAGGAGCACAGGAGTCAGAAGCTCAGGAAGGGAGGTGGCAGCCTTGGATCTGCCTTGCATGCCAACCCTACAGACCCGGGAAAGCTGCTTGTACTCAAGTAGGTGATACTCACTCTGACCTTGGGGACAGCAAGTGTCCAATGACCCATCCGTCCCTGGGCCAGATGTGACCAGGGCACCTCAAAAGTCTCCCCCATCTCCAGAAGCACTGAGAACATTTTCCACGGGACAGATTCGGACAACTGCCATTAATTGGATGGCACCCCTCGCTTTGCTACACTCTGAAACACTGCTTCCCCAACCCACCGCGAACTGTAAACAATCGCCCGCCCGCAAGCAGCTCTCCGGCGAGAAACCGGGTGTGTTTCTAACAGCAGCCTCCACCGGTGGAGCAGGAAGGGAGGAGTGTGCAGCCCGCCTCCCGGAGAGATGACATATTCATCCAACTTACTACCGAAGCGCATTAGCGCCAGACCTGAGGCCTTGACTTTGCAGACATTTCAGCGCGCTCGTGTCCCTCCCTGTCTGACCCCCGCAAACGTTGAGCTGCAAGAGCTATTTCCTCCAAGTCGGCCGGCCTGCGCCTCCAGTCCCATTTGGCCGCGCGACTAGTTTCCGCACTCGGGCTGGAGTCGCCCGGTAATGACTCCCGCACGCGGGCACCGGCTGTACTGACATGTTTCCACAATAAAAGCAAACTTACAGCTGGGGCACAGAAGAAGCAGGTCATTCTTTCCAGCAGCCCCAGCCTCCTGGCCCAGACAGAGCAGAAAGGATAAGAGGGAGCCTGCGGGAGCCAGAAGGTACCGGCTCCCCCCGCACCGCGCGCAGGGCCCCAGGGGGTGACCGGTGCCCGGCACGCCCGCGAAGAGCTCCGTGGGCTCTCGCGCGTGTCCTTACCATTCAGTTGCCGATAGACGATGTCCTCGAGCAGCGAGAGGCGCTTCAGGACAGCATCCTGGATGGGGCTGGCGCTGTGCGCGCTAAGGTTGGCCGCCTCGGCGCGCGGCCGAATCTCGTGGAAGGCGTCTCCGCTGCGCACCGAGATGGGCCGGCACTTGGCCAGGAAGAGCACGAAGCCGGCCACCGCGATCAAGTTCAACACCAGCAGCACTTTGACTCTTCTCAGTGAAGCCATCAAACAAGCCCGCCCGGCCCTCGCCCCGGACCCGCGCCCCCTCAGGCTCCGGCGAGGCGCGGGGCAGCCGGGGACCGTGCGAGCCTCACACTCCGGACGGCCGGCGGGGAGCCCAGAGGCTCCCGGCCCCGCAGCGCGGATGCTCGGGCAGCGGAGACGGCTGGGAGGACGGGGCGGTCGGGGGGAGCGCGAAATCGCTCACATGGAAGCCCACGGTGTGCAGAAGTGCTCCCGGAGACGCCTGCTCAGTTCCCGGCGCGCGGCCCGTTCCGGGCGCCTCCGCTTCTCGGCGAAGCGCCGGGGGCCGTGCGTCTCTCCGCCGCACCAGCGAGCGGCTCGCCGCTGGACCTCGGGTCGCCGGGAGCCGGGCGGGTGCGGCGCGCAGGTGCCGGGCTCAGGGTTTGCAGCCCGCCCGCGGGGGAGTGCGCCGCGCCTCGGGCCGCACGGCCACCACCCTCGTCCGCAGGCGGCCGTCGCACCGCGCGGCCCACGGTCTTCAGCCCAGGACCCAATCTCCGGGGCGGGCGCCTTTGTTCCGCTCACCGACCCGCTCCATCACGCCCGACAGAGGGAAAGCCCGCGCCCGGCGCCCGCATCCTCGAGGCTCCGCAGTCACGCTCAAGTCTCAATTACTCTCAAAGTGGGGGCAGCACTAGGGGGCGGGCCAAGGGGCAGAGCGCGACGTCCTCTCCGCCCCTCGCGCCGGGGACACCCCACACCGCCACCAAACTCACCAGCGCGCACAGCGCCGCGGGCGCCCGGACACGTTCCAAGCCCCAAGCCCACGCAGGGAGCCTTCGGGGCCTGCCGGTCACACTGGCCTCGCTCCGAGCTGGCGCGTCGCGAGGCTGGCTGGAAGGAAGAGTCGGACCTCAAAAGTCACAGCAGTTCTCTACCCCCTCCTAAAACGTCGCGGGGAGTGCAGCGGCAGGGACGCGCGCCGGCGCCCCCTCCGCTCGCCAGAACGGGCAGCGCCGCTCGTCCCGCGCGCCACGGAGCCAAACGCCGAGTCTCCTAATTGGCGGACGCAGTGATACTGCCGCTGCGGCACCGAGAGCCCACAAGGCCCTGGCCCCCGGTTTGGAGAGCCCGGAGGGGACGCGCAGGTGGCGGCGGAGGGCGGGGCGTGGCCGGAGGGGACCGGCTGCAGCACCAGCTCCTCCTCCGCCGCCCCTGACCACCCCTCTCCCCGCGAGCCTGTCGGCCGCCGCCGCCCGCAGGCTGCCAGGCGCACAGCTCCGCGGCTCGCTGGCTCGTGCGCGCGCACCCGGAAAGGGCGGGGGCGTCTGGAGAGTAGGGACCGCGCGGGATGGGGGCAGTCAAGTCATGTTGGCTGCTGCTGGCGTCGGAGGTACCCTCTGGTTCTCAGCACTCCCCGAGCTGGCGGGTTTGTTCCATCCTGGGAGGCGATGAAGACATCCCTCTCTGTGTGCTCGCGGCTCCGCTTTGCGTGGCCGGGAATGGCTAGAGGGAAAATCTGGCCTGGAGACTCGGATTCTGTTACTTTGGGAGCCAGGCCGCGCGCTGGTGGGTGGGCTGGGTGGGCCCTCTCCGTGTGAAAATTCGAACCGTCCAAGTCACAGTTTTTGCGTCCACCCACATTTTATCATAAGAAACAGATTCTGGCTACTGGATTTCCACGATCTCTTCCTCTTTCCAAAGCCAGGCGTTTGAAAGGCTGGAATTCAAAGACCCTTCTCGATCCACTTAATTCCTTGGGCCTCAAAAAGAAACCCGACTGCCAACTAATAAAGATCAGGCAGTAAGAGCCAATGAATCTGGTGGTTTCCACCTCACCATTTCGATCTCACTGAAGTTTTTCTTTGTGCCCTTGGGTTTTGGGGTTTTCAGCTTTTGTTGCTTATTTATTATTTTAACTTGATTTTTAACAGAAAAGTGCATGAAAAAAATATAACAATTTTTAAAATTTTTATTCCCTTGGAACTCGGTGCCTAGTTCAATCAGATCTTCTTGGTTTTTTGCTTTACTTCGCCTACAAAAAGTGAATACAAAAGAGTTAAACGAAAAAGCCATATAAAAAGCCCCAAGGGACCATTTCTAGCCAGGAGTGTTGGGCAGGAAAGGAGCCAGGGGACTAGAAACCTGAGTTATTGGGCAGTTGTGACATGACAGGCAAGGTCCCCGCAATATCTCACCGAGGACCCAGATAGAAGCTATCACAATCAGTGGAAATTTCTGCAAAAATAATTTTCCAACATTTACTCAGCCATAAAACTGAAGCCAGGGTGGCTGAGACACAGGGCTAGGGTCCCCCAGGAGTAAGTGGCTGCAAACCCAGGTGGGTCTGACTCCGAAGCAAATGCCTATTTGGGAGTAGAACACGGGAAGCAAAGTAGAGGGAACACCCTCTGGGCAATGGAGATGATTCCAGAAAAGAAGCAACTTCAGAGAGATTTATTTTCCCCCTCCAAAGCAGGAGAGGTCCCTGGCCCAAATTACCTGATGATCTTGTCATGCATCTTACAGGCTTCTCTCCTCACCTTCCCCAAGCATCCTGGAGAGCTACATTCCTAAATGACATCTGACATGCTAGAGTCCATGAATGACCCACTGTCAGGCTCATACCCTGAGCCCTGTCATCACAGAGAAGTGATCCACTCCTGTAATCCTTCAAGAAAATTTCCCACTCACAATTCCAAACAAACGTATTCTCCAGCCACCAGCAACCCCTGTCCCCTCCCAAGTAGCCCTGCCATCCCCTCTTGAGCTCCTTCCCTACCCTTCCTGGTTACTCTTTAGTTCTGATTACTTGTTTATTTCAAACACTTTCCCAGTAGTGTCCACAGTTCACACACTCTCTTATGCATATGCTTCCACTGTCCCCAGCCCAGCAATCCCCACCTCTGACCCAATCTCACCATCTTCTTTCTCGCACCCATGCATCCAAGCAAGAGAGTGCACTTAGGGAAAATGCCATCACCCAAAGCTTGGAGACATTACCAGTTGGTGGTTTCTAACCTGACCTGGATCCTTAATTCTTAATTCCATGATCCTAACCAGCTCCCCCAGAGGTGCCCAGGGTGGACTTCAGAAGTCCATAAACACCCTTCAATCCAATACAAAAATGTATACGTGTGTGGGCATTTTTCTAGGGAAAAGACCTCCAACTTCCAGCAGATTCTCAATGGTGGTCAGAGACATCAAATATTTTAAAACCTGCCTGGGATATGTTAGCTACGCAAAAACATAATCAATTCAATATTTATTGTATGCCAGTTGCTTAAAAATCAGTGGCTCCGAGGCACACCAGGTTGGTAGAACCCTCTGGTTTTTGTATATGTCGATAGAAGAAAGAACACTCTGGACAAAGGCCAGCAGCTTATATGGATGAAAGTTGAACCCAAATGAAGGAACTGAATTGAACAGGTTCTGTCTGCTAAGGAAATTGTCAGGCCTGGAAGGAACACCGTTAGCCATTTAAACCACACACACAAAGACGGAAGGACCCATTTACAGAGTCATCAATTGTCCTGGAACCAGAGGCTCCCAGAGGGGTGGGCGACCTCCCTCCCTCAATGACTGCCAACCGTCTACACACCACTTGCCTCAATCCAGCTTGTAAAACCAACAAAACGACAGCTCCGAGCCTCTGGGGCCTGCTCACCAGGAGCCCCTGGTCCTAGCCCACCCATTACCAAGAAGCAAATCAGTTCTCGACTTTTGGAGGGCTCCCAAAATCTTTCCCAATCATAAAACTCAGTTAAACTATAAATACTTCGAAAAAGAGGTTTATTGGTGTGTTTGTTTGTTTAGCAAACTGAGAGGAGGGCGAGGGATGTATTTCTGTTCACGGCTCATGAAGGATTTTGATTCCACATACATTTTTTATTCATCGACCATGGTTCACATGACGTGCAGCTCTGACTTCTCTGTGTCACCTTTCTTTGCCTGTTAAAAATCTCTCACATCTCACCTGGCCTGTCACAGAAGCTAGAAAGAGTTGGAAGCTTATCAAGGAAGAACTCTCTCTCTACAGAGGTTTTGCCAAGCTACTTAATCTTTCTGGAAGCAGAGAGGTGGAGCCATTATTCCCATCAAGCCCTGAGCAACAGAAACTGGAGGTTTTATTTGATTTCTTTAATAAGATAGAATTGACTGATATCATCATTTTACTTTTAGGTGTGCAACCTAATGATTCGATATTTGTGTACGTTGTGAAACGATCAGCGCAGTAAGTCTGTCACCTGTCACCATACAGAGTTACAGATATTTTTTTGGGTGGTGAGAACTTTTGAGGCACCTGGGTGGCTCCGTCATTAAGCGTCTGCCTTCGGCTCAGGGCGTGATCCCAGAGTCCTGGGATCGAGCCCCACATCAGGCTCCCCCGCTGGTAGCCTGCCTCTTCCTCTCCCACTCCCCCTGCCTGTGTTCCCTCTCTCGCTGGCTGGCTATCTCTGTCACATAAATAAATAAAATCTTTAAAAAAAAAAAAAGAGAGAGAGAGAACTTTCGAGATCTCTCTCGGCAACTTTCAAATACACAACACAGAATTAACTACAGCCAACATGATGTACGTTACATCCCCGATGATTTATTTACTTTATAACTGGCAGGCTGTACCTTTGGACCCCCTTCACCCATTTTGCCAATGTACAGCCCATCTCCCCACCTCTGGCAAACCCCAACCAATCTGCTGTCCACATCTATGAGTTCAGTCTTTTGTTGTGTTTTGTTTTAGATTCCACATATAAGAGATCATACGGTGTGTGTCTTTCCCTGCCTGACTTACTTCACTTTGCTTTTTTTAAGAAAAAAAAGAAGACAGGCATTTACCCTTCTCCCCTTTCAAGAATTCACAACACATTGTAATGGGGGGTAAAAGTAAGAGGGGAGCTAAGTAGATGGGGAGAGACCATGCCTTGTGGAGTGTGCTGAGGGCCTGTATTGGGTGCTGGGTGTTGAGGCCTAGCCTCACCACTTCGTAGCTGTGTGACCCTGAGCAACTTACCTCACTTCTCTGGGGCACCACCTGCTTCCCCAACTATGAAACAGGGGTAATATCCTTCGTACTACATTGTAAAGGATAAATAGCTAAAACGGGTCAATCACTTAGCCAGCGCTAGGCATATAGTAAGCACTGTGGAATAAGCAAAGACCACCAGCTGAGGACAAGCAAAGGCTGTTAATTCAGAGTTTGCTCTTGCGAGAGAGTCGGCCACCATCACTGGTGTTTGGCAGAGACTCAAAGGCAGGCAGAGGAGAGTTTAATAGGAAAAGGTGGGGGGAGGGGAAGTCTTCAGAGAAGCCCTGATTGAAGGCTGTTGGCCTGGGGAAGCCAGAGGCAGGCTCACTAGAAGGGTAAACATAGAAGTGCATAGAGCTTTTCAAATTAGTGTTTCCATTTTCTTTGGATAAATACCCAGTAGTGGAATTATTGGATCGTATGGTATTTCTATTTGGGGGGGAAACCGCCGTACTCTATATGCAACTTTTCTTAATTTAATGAACATTTATAACAACCAAAAGATTGTCTATCGTTGGTTCTAAGTGAAAAAAAGAAAGTATGAATCAGGAACTCAAAAGCAGCTTCGCACTGTCTGTTCATTGCCTGTTGTTACTGTGAATAAAAGCCCTTCCTGGGGGCGCCTGATGGGTTCCATCGGTCAAGCGTCTGCCTTCAGCTCAAGTCCTGATCCTGGAGTCCCAGGATGGAGTCCCACATCGGGCTCCCTGCTCGGTGGGGAGTCTGCTTCTCCCTTTGCCCCTCCCTGCCTCATGCTTTCTCTCTCTCTCACTCTCTCTCACTCAAATAAATAAATAAAATCTTAAAAAAAAAAAAAAAAAAAAAAAGCCCTTCTTGGACCCTTGCTTGCTTTGGCTTTGGGGTGAGTATGAGCACATGGTGGAGAGGCCGAGAGACGAGGCTTTGCCCGCCACGGGCCACACAGATCTTCTGTGATACAGGCACTGCTCAGCGGGGCTCTGGCTTGAGTAGACAAGGCAGCTTGGAAAGGAAGTAGATGGCCGGAGGCTCAAACCATCCGGGAGAGGGACAGCAATGAAGGCCCTCCACCCTGCAGTGCCCCGACCCCACTCCCTGACCCCACTGAGCCCCAAACCAGCTCTAGTCCGACCTGCTTTGTCCTGCTCCAGTTGACAAGAGCAGATGTGGGTGCTCAGGGTAAGAGGCAGGCGAGCTGGAGGCATTTGTTAAACCATTAATCCCCATGCTCCTTTTCAGGCCTAGGCTTCCACTTCTGGGTGTTTCCAACACATCTTCCTTTGTTCACAACTTGATACCTGCTAACCTATGCACCGGAGCCATATGAAATGTGTGTTCATATACCCCACGATGCCTTTCTCATTACATATTTACTGGCCAATGCAGACCAACAGCTTTTCTCTCATGGGTGGTAGGTTGGGCTCAAGATTAGCTCTGCTGGGTAGTTTCCGGCAGCCTCAGGAGGTGGCCTTTGAAACTGCAGCTTCCTGGGCTAGTTTGCTGAATGCAACTGCTTGTTTGGAGAAAATTCCCAGGAAAGCATAATTTTTGATAGTCCACATGCAACAGCCCAAAATACTCTGCAAGTTTCTCAAAAAGAACAGGGCTACTGGAATCCTTATGGTGCAGGTGGAATTTCCGGGATGCATAGAAGTTGGTGGGATTTTTGTCTTGGCTAGTGTTACCTTACTTCATGGCCAAGGACATGTAAACTGATTGTCCCCCAAGTTCCCCAGGCCCCTGGGTCACCTTTTCCTTTAAGATCCTTCATTGAAGTTGCTGCAAGAAGTCCAATGTCCTCCCCTAATACTTCTAAGGGTAAGATTGTCCGGGGTTGCTCACCTTGGCCTGGCTGTCCTTGTCACCTCGTGCTCAAAACCCTTGGATTTCCAGTCAATATCTTTCCATGTCTCCGTGCTCCCACTCCGTTTCTTCCAAACCAAGGATACAGGTCCCTGAATTAACTATGAACTATTACCCCAAACTTAAAGACTTAAAACGACCCAAGTTGGTCTTGTTCAGTAGATCAGAAGTCCGACACGTATCTCACCGAGCTCAGATCAAGGTGTCTGGCAGCCTGCATTTCTTCCTGGCGCTTCTGGGGAAGAATCCATTTCCTTGCACTTTCTGTCTTCTGGAGGTTCCTTGCACCCCTTGACTCATGGCCCCATCTTCCTCCATCTTCAAGTCAACCTGTTCAGGCTGAATTGGTTGCTGCCGTCTCTGGCTCTTTGACTGCAGCCAGGAAAGATTCTCCATTTACAAGGTCTCGTAGGATTAGATTGGACCCACCTGGAAAATCCAGGCTAATGTCCCATCTCCAGGTCTTCAATCATTTCCATTCAGAGTCAGCAACTGTCCATTGAAACCAGGGGGACACAGCTCCACTGCTCTTCCCAGTCTCATGGGAGTAAGTTTTAGCCAACAGAATGTGAGCTGGAGTGGAGTGGCCACTTCCAGGCTGGAGACTTTAAGACAGCTACCAGCCTTCCTTCCCCTTTCCTGTGTGTGAGAACCCACCTGCCCGTTAGTAACCGTGAAGGTGATAAGAAACTCACAGGGCAGGTAGAGCCTCAAGACGAAAGGACCCTGGGGCTCTGACACTACACATGGAGCAAAGCCACCTGCTTGCTGGAAACTTCTGTCCTCCACTGTTAAGAAAATAATAGATTTCTTGTACTTTAAGCTGCTGAATTTCAGGGGGTCGTGTTCATTACTGTCAACCCAACCTTCCATAGATTCCCCAATGTTTCATGTTTAAGTACCAACTGTATTATTATCTACAGAGTTTTTTAAATTTTTTTTAAAGATTTTATTTATTTATTTCTTTGACAGAAAGAGAAAGACAGCCAGCGAAAGAGGGAACACAGCAGGGGGAGTGGGAGAGGAAGAAGCAGGCTCCCAGCAGAGGAGCCCGATGTGGGGCTCGATCCCAGGACCCTGAGTTCAGGCCCTGAGCGGAAGGCAGACGCTTAACAACTGAGCCACCCAGGCACCCCTATCTACGGAGCTTTTTTATTTAAACAAACCCACTTCTCTTTTCAAACAGCTACATTTGAAACAGTAAGATCCACAAAATAATAAGCGGAATTTTACTGGATGCTTATGATGGGTCATGCTTTCGACACACGTGTTTTGACTTATTTAATGTTTCACGTATGTACCTTATTGATCTTTGACATGCACTAACTCGTTTTAATCCTCATAAGCACTTTATGAAGTGGGTGCTATTATTATCGTGCCCGTTTAACAAACAAGGAACCTGAGGCACAGAGTTTCAACAGCTGGTAAGTAGAAAAGCCAGGATTTGAACCCAAGCAGTCTAACTCGAGAGTTCATACTTTGAACCATTTACAGGCTGCTGCCTTTTTTCATAGCTCTGTTTTGTAAGCGATATGTGCCCTTCATGCCCATTAGGTGATTTAATTTTTTCACAAAATACGCCCGTCCATAGGCCATCTCATCTTTCTCAGGTTTCATCAGAGGTGTGGGTACCGCACTTCAGCAACCCTGCCCCAGAGCTAAGCCTTAACTACTTTTCATCTTTGCTACATGCCCTGCACACACTTCCCACCACAACTGGGAGGGGAGAGGCGTGTCAGAGAAGTCAGGGGCAGAGCTGGGGCCTCCCCTCTCCCGCTACAGTCGGCCCCAGGGCGCGCTGCTATTCACCTGCATTTTCAGAATGTCACTGCAAAATTTGCGAATGACATTTTTCCTTATCGATCTTTTTGCCTAGGAGGACAAGGAGGTGGAGGTCTGTCAAAGAGGAAAAAGAAGAAGGCAAGGCAGGACAAAGAATGAAAATCAAGAATGATGTAACCCGATCCCAGCACCTTGTGGATTTGGGGAAAATGTATGGGTACAATTGCATCATGGCAATCAATAAGCCTTTCCGTGCACATTAATAAATAAGATGAATGAATAAATTATAACAAACTGCTATTTTCTTCATACCCAGAAGATGGCTCATGCTTAGTTGGGTGAAGGAAATAAGATCGCCCATCCTTTTCACCCCCCAAATGGAGATACTCTAAACAACTTCCCTCCTCTCCTCATTTTTCTGGTAGTTTCAGCCTTAAAAGAATCTAGAGAAACCACGGATGATATCTTCACATGGATTGTTTCAGGGAAGGTCAAAGATCAGGGATCTCTCACCAAACTGGCCCTTGGCATCTCTGTCGGGGAAGTAGCCCCCTGAGTGTGTGCATGTGCCCCTGGGTGTGTGCAAAATCTTTCCTAAGTCCCTAGATGGTGTCGGTTACTCCTTGTCTATATTCTCATAGCTTCGTGAACACTCACCTCCATGATCAGATCACATCGTAATTATGCGTTCACATGTCTGTCACCAAATGGACTGTGAGAGACAATGTCAGAAGCGTGCTGTCTGTCTTGGACACTTTGCATGCAGAACCCTCACAAGGAATATCGGCTGAATGAGGGAGTGAATTAATGACCTGAAGAAATAAATGAACAGCCTCTGGTCTGAATGGGTCATGCAGGTGACCCCCAGTGGCCATGGTGGACGTCCTTCAGCCTGAAATCTGGAGTATTTCCACTGAGATTTGATTTGTGTTTGTGGTTGCACATCCAGCCTTTTATTCTTGTAAAAAGGAATAAAGGAGATATTTGAATCTGATAGGAGGTGAAAGCCTGTTTGTGTCCAATACACAGGAGAATTTCTTTGCGGGTATCCATAAAGCCAACATCAGAACATCTGCCCTGGGCCTTCCAGCCCCATAATAGCATCCCTAAGCTTAGAATATTCATGTCTCAATGCAGGCCTATCAAAGAAGGTGAGCTGACATTCTCTGAGCTCAGAAAACACTGATTTCCCATTATCGCCTGCCACTTACAAGTAACTTGGTTTTACCGTTAGCGTGATAGATGTGATTTTATGTAGATCTACCTGCCTGGTGTCTGTCCTTCAATCTTCACCAGCCAGCCCGCTTTTTTAGCTGCAGAAAGACAGCTATGTGCATGCTACTATGATGGGGAAATTCTGCTGGAAAAGAATTCTTCTCAAAGAAACACCAAAAACTGATTTGGGGCAAAGCTGATGGGCCTTCCTCCTGTGAGTTCTGGTTACTGCTTCCCCAGGGTAATTCCTCAGCCCACTCAGAAGTCTTAGCAATATTTTTGGTAGTGTTCACTGGTTTGGGTTTAGAGTTGTGCTTTCCCATTTTTTTAATCAATTTTATTGAGGTACGAATTACATATAACCAAAAGTATCAGTTTTAAATGTACAATTCAGCGAGTTTTAACAAATAACGTTCACTCCTGTAACAATCGTCACTTTCAAGGTAAAGAATATTTTTTTTTATTTAGTCAGTGACCTACTTACTTTTTTATTTTTTAATAAAAATTGTATATATTTAGGTGTACAATATGATCTAATATACGTATACATAGTGAAATGATTACTACAGTCAAGCTAATTAAATACCATCTTATAGAGCTAACTTTGTGTGTGATAAAAGTACCTGAAAGCTACACTTTTAGCAAACTTCCCATATTCTGTACAGTATTGTGGTTTTTTTTAAGATTTTATTTTTTTGACAGAGAGAGACAGCAAGAGAGGGAGCACAAGCAAGGGGAGTGGGAGAGGGAGAAGAAGGCATCCCACCAAGCAGGGAGCCCGATGATGGGCTCGATCTCAGGACCCTGGGATCATGACCTGAGGCAAAGGGAGATGCTTAACGGCTGAGCCACCCAGGCGTCTCTGTACAGTATTGTTAATTACAGTCATCATGCTGTACGTGGGACCTCTAGACTTATTCATCCTACTAACTGTAACTTTGTATCCTTGGACCAGCATCTCCCTGTTTTCCCCACCTCCCCACCCCTATTAACTATGATTTTTATCTCTGGTTCTATGTATTTCACTTTTTTGGATTACACAAGTAAGTGAGGTCATGTAGTTATTTCTACTTCTGTGTCTGGCTGTTTCATTTAGCATAACATTCTCCAGGTTAATCCATGTTGTCGCAAGTGTCAGGATACCCTTACAAGATAGAGAATATTTTCATCACCCCCCAAAAGTTTCCTCAAGCCCCTCTGTGGTCAATTACTCCAGCCCCAGGAAGACACTCAATTGTTTCCCTTATCAATAAAATTAAACAATACATACTTTGTTTTTGGTCTGGCTGGCTTGTTTCACATAGAATAATTATTTTGAGATTCATTCATATTGCCAATAATGTGTCAATAATTCATTCCTTTTCTCTTGCTAAGTAATATTCCATTACATGGTGATATCCCAATTTATTTATCTATTCATCTGTTGATGGAAATCAGGGTGTTTCCAGTTTTTGCTAGTATGAATGAAACTGCTATGAGCACCCTTCCAGTCTTTGTGAGGACATATGTTTTTATTTCTCTTGGGTAAATACCTAGGAGGAGAATCACTGGCAGATATGGTAAATGTATGTTTAACTTCATCTGAAAGAGCAAAACTGGCTTCAAGAGGGGCTATACCAGTTTAAGTCCCCATCAGCAATATACGAGAGATTCAGTTCTACGTCCTCACCAATGCTTTCGTATGGTAAGCCTTTTTCCTCTTAGCCATTTTAGTGGGTACGAAATGGTATCTCATTGCAATTTTAAACTGCATCATGACAAATGACGATAAACATCTATCTTTTGATATGTTTGTAGGTCATCCATAAATCTTCCTTCATGAAATATTTCGTTTCTTTTTTTAAAGATTTTATTTATTTATTTATTTGACAGAGATAGAGACAGCCAGCGAGAGAGGGAACACAAGCAGGGGGGGTGGGAGAGGAAGAAGCAGGCTCCCAGTGGAGGAGCCTGATGCAGGGCTCGATCCCATAACGCCGGGATCACGCCCTGAGCTGAAGGAAGACGCTTAACCGCCGTGCCACCCAGGCGCCCCTCATGAAATATTTGTTAAAGTCTTTTTCCTATTTTTTAATAGATTGCGTACTATTTCATTGAGCTGTAAGAGTTCTTCATATGTTCTATACAAAAATCCCACTCTTCTATGTATTTGGCAGTTGGGAGTGACTTGCCCTATCCCAGTTATTAGAGCTCCTTATCCTAATTACTGGAAGCTTCTTGTCCACAATAGTTATGTGAACTAGCCTGGGCTTCTGGATGTGGCTGACACCTGTTTCTGGGGGAAAAGAGGTATGGTCTAGAAACTTCTCATTCTTTTAAATCTGACTTCCGAACATAGCAGGCAGGAAGGAAGAAAGGGAAGGTAGGAATAAAGAAAAGGATATTCTAGGGAGTTTTTAGCTACCTACAACCCCCACTGGGCTCTGCAAAAGGCTATTACAGTCACTTAAGTTAACAAATTAAACAGTCTTTGACTTGGACCAACTTTCGGCCTTATGGGTTCTACCAAGTCCAGAAAATGGAATGTCTGTCCTGGCGCCCACTGTTTCATGGGAGGAGAGACCATGGCTCATTCTTCCATGATGATCCCTCCAGGTCTCCTCTACACCCTTCTAACTAAATAATGTGACCAACAAGTGAAGGTAGGAAACTGAAGAGGGGAGTGCTCAAGGTGGTGTTGGTTAGGTGTTTGCCTTTGGCTTGGGTCATGATCCCAGGGTCCTGGGATCGAGCCCCACATCAGGCTCCTTGCTCAGCGGGGAGCCTGCTTCTCCCTCTCCCTCTGCCTCTCCCCCTGCTTCTGCTCACTTTCTCACTCTCTCTCTCTCTCTGTCTAATAAATAAATAAAATCTTAAAAAAAAAAAAACAGAAGTGGATAGAATCCATAAGTTGTGGGTCTGTTGTCAGGTAGCCTTGCGTTTATCAAGAGGAACAGCCTCGGTGCCCAATAAATGAGGGTTTCCAGCCCAGAGCAGCAGAAAGAGGGATGTCTTTCTTTTTTCATAGCATCTGGCCAAGCCTTATTGCACTACGCAGAGCTATGAAGAAGACTGGGCTGTAGTAACCTCACCCTCCAAGAAAAGGATTAACATATTTGGAGACCTCAAGTTTATTCAAGTCAAACTAATCCCCTGGATCAAATGGGAAAGGAGGAGAGGTAGTGTGGGGAGAGAATGGGGATTTTAGGATGACTGGAGGCCACAAAGGAGAAGAAGATGGATGGGACAGGTTTTAAGTTGAGTTTTGCTGGCCATTTTCAGCTTTTTGTTCCAGCACTGGACCCAGGTACTAAATGGAGAAGATGGCAATGGGTGGAGGAGGAGGTCCTGATGTAAGGACGTGCTGGGGCATCACGTCAATGTCAAACATCAGTAGTCACCTGGTTCCAAACCATGAAGTCCAAGGAGCTCAGTTTGCCCGCAGCAGGACTCTTTGCCCATCCCTGCTACAAACCTCGCTGCTCCTTTTGCAAAATGTCCCTGTGTTGCAAGCTCAGGAGTCAGGGAGACAAAGTCACAAAGGAAACAGCACATTGTCGAATACATCTCTACGGAATTCCTGCTAGGTACCTATCTTCCAGAATCCTTGGCCTCATCTGTGAATAGGTACACATTCTAAAACTCTGCAGATCACAATAGCTAACTCATTGTCTCATGATGTGCTCCAGAAACCCTCAGGAGAGAGCTTACCATTTTACACACCCAAGAGCTGAGGCTCAGAGGTTATGTCCTTTGCCCAAGTTCACCCAGTAAGCGGAAGAATCTGGATCTGAACACAAGTCTCAAGTTGAGAGGCCAAGAAATTAATCACGTTGTTTACTGACTTGATTGATTGACTGACTGAAGAGAATCTGCCTTATTCCAGAAGCAGACTAACAAAGAAACAAAAAGACTTGAACCTCCACCAGTTTGTGCCATTAAACAGAAGGGAAGGAACAACTTGGAAATCAAGGCCTCTAGGAATAAGCAGTTAACCTAATTCTCGTTCCCCAATTTGAGAAATTCCTCAAGTGTCTCTGCTTCAAATTGAATAATTTTCCAATTTCTTTCTCAAGGTAATTTTTTCAACTACTGATTTTTATGGGCTTGAGCATGTGAAAAGTTGACTACTGTATGTCTTTTTAATTAGATCCTTTACATGATAATTAAAATCTCTCTTTGCATCATAGCTATTCTTAAACTCTGCAGTAATGTTCCTCTGGCTGGAAGTTAGCTGACCATCTGGAAGCAATAAAATATCTTAACCTTAAAATGCAAACTATCAGTTAGAGATACCACAAATTAGACCTACTCGTCATTGCTTTAATGGGTAAATGCCAGGCGCCATCCTTCATTCTGTCTAATCAGGAAACTGCAGGATCTCACAGTTGGAACAGGGATTTTGAAAGTCAAACAGTCCTCCTTCCTTTGTCTTTTCCGAACGAATCCTGACCAGGCCATCCCTTGAATGGCCCCAGGGGATACAGGCATATGGCCCACCAGAAAGATGTTGTGAGGCTGTTTTTAGAAAATTCTTCCAAAGTTTATTCATTATTTGGGGCCGAAGACCAAGACTGGCCTTGGTGGTCTAAGGGGGGAATAAATTCCGACCAAAAGCTTGGGAAGGGTGGGTAAGCAGAGGGGATGTAAGCAGGAACCAGCAAGAGAATGAGTTATGAAAGAGAGGATCATAGGCTCAGGTAAAATGGTGGGAAGGAAGAAAGCTTTTGATGTGGTGCCCAAGAATTCTTACAACCAATTCAATTTTATAATATTAGTTAAACTTGAGGAGAGACTGGTGGAAGTAGTTAAGTAATGGCTACAATCATGTGGCCACAGAGGTGAGAGCATGATCAATACAGTTATTGACTCAGAAATAAATTTTAATTATGCTAATGGTGGGGCGATTTCCTTGGCCCTCTAGAACCACTCCCCTTCAGATGTTCCGCCATTGTTGTCTCTCGTGGAAATAAACAAAGACCGATCAAATGGGACAAAGCACAGGCTGTCCATTCAGAACTTGCTATTGCAAGGGAGTCAGCCATCATCACATGGGCTTGACAGAGACTCAAAGGCAGGCAGGGTGTAGGAGATGGGAGTGTGGGGGGGCTTCAGGTGTGCCCTGAGGGGAGTGTGTTGGCTTGGGGAAGCTGTTCATGGGCTCATCAGAAGCAGACATTCCATATGATCAGCTAGGGGAGCATATTTCACTTTCTCTGATTGGTCCTAAATCAAAATGGGGACAAAAATTAGGGAAGCTGTCAGGTTTTCATCAAATCCTGATCATTTGGGGCCAACTGTTACTGTTGGTTATCATTTAGCTTCCTGGGCCGTTGCTGGAAGTTAGCTGTCTGACCGCCAGTCTAAGAGATAGAAGTTTGATTCTTGGACTGGCCACTGTGCATAATGGGCTGGTTTCCTGGGCCGGTTGCTGTAGACTATGGGTCATAGCTCTATTTTTAAATATGGTTTGGCCATGGTCTCTTTGTGTACTCAGACTCGCACCCTTATTTTAATCAAATATATGTTTTAAACTGTACAACACATTATTATTTTGCCATACACAATAAAATTATTCATTTAGCATCTATAAGACAACATAGCCTATTGGTTAAGAACATGAATTTTGCAGGGGGCACCTGGGTGGCTCAGTCAGTTCAGCATCTGCCTTGGGTTCAGGTCATGATCCCAGGGTCCTGGGATGGAGCCCTGCATAGGGTTCCCTGCTCAGCGGGGTGTCTGCTTCTCCCTCTCCTTTTGCCCCTCCCCACGGCTCATGCATGTTCTCTCTCTCATTTTCTCTCAAATAAATAAATTAAAAACAACAACAACAGCAACATGAATTTTGGGGTCTGACCACATGGTTCAAAGTCCAGCTCTACCACTACTGACTGTGTGATGTTGAACTGAGTATGCAAATAGTATGCAAATAGACAATGGCCAAACCATATATAAAAATAGAGCTATGACCCACAGTTTGCAGTAAGCAGTCCAGGAAACGAACACATTATGCAGAGTGTCCAGCCCAATAGTTTCTCTCCTCTGGTCCTCAGTTGCATTATCTATAGAGATAAAAAACAGTATCTACCTTATAGACCCATTTTGAGGATTAAATGGATTAATAATATCCATGTGATGCACTTAGGCCTGGCCACAGAGGAAGCACTGTGTAGACGATTGCTATTACTAGAAATTAAATAAAGAACAAAAAATAACACGAGCCTGAGACATCCTTCAAAGTCCAAGATTTACCAGGATATTACTCCCTGAGTTTCCCATCCTATAATACACACACTTTAAGAAATGTAAAGAAACCATTAGTCTGCGGAAGGATTCCGCATCAAAAGTTTTAAAATCTAATACGAGTGACTTCTCAAAAAGTCATTAATACATAAAAATCTATATTCTTCCTACAATGAATCGCATCAGCAATACCCAAGTCTGCACAATTTTTCTCCTGAAGCTAGTAATGAACGGTATTTACGTTCACATTCTTAGGAAGCAATTTGTGGAACACTAGCCTCTGGGGAGAAGCAGGGCCAATTATTCTTTGTTTAACCCTTTTAAAAACGATGAACTATAACACACCGACAAATGTTTACAAATCAAAAATGGGCAGCTCGAGGACTCAAAGCTGCCACTTGCGTAACCATCACTCTAGTGAAGAAAGAGAACTTCAGCTCCCAGAAGCCCCCGTAGCACCCCCGCCCATCACTCTCCTCCTGTCCCCCAGTTTTATGGTGTCAAAGAGAAGCAGAGCCAGATACGAATTCAAGAGTGTGAAGGACAGATTGTAAACAGTTGGGACAGTTTTTAAACAGTAAATCTCAAATTTGCATCCCTGCTGCAGTAGAAAGAACATCCATACTGAGCTGAACCCACCTCTGATTTGCACAGAAGTGACTGGCTGTTTTAACCGGAGAGAGAGGAATGGGGTGAGGGGTGAACAGGGGTCAGGCGAGGCAGGAAAGTGAGAGATTACAAAGGGTGGGTTAGCGTAAATGTTGATGAAGCCAGCTGTATCTGCTGCTGGCAACTCTCGGGGTTAGGATTCTTTCCTTCTATGGGGACAGGGAGACAAAGGCCTTACTTTCCTGGGGATTTTATTTTATTTAGTTTAGTTTAGTTTTTTAAAGATATTTTTTATTTATTTGACAAAGAGAGAGCACAAGTGGGAGAGGGAGAGGCAGGCTCCCCCCTGAGCAGGAAGCCCAATGCAGGACTTGATCCCAGGACCCTGGGATCGTGACCTGAGCTAAAGGCAGTTGCTTAACCAACTGAGCCACCCAGGTACCCCCTGGGGGTTATATTTTAAAGGAATGGCTTTTAGGTCCTTGAGAAAGACACTCTGGAGTGTAGGACATACATATACATCTCCAAGGGAGAGAGGAAGTTTTCACAATTGTAAGTCCTTTTTAGTAAATATTCTAAGAAAGGTGGTCAGGGATATATGTTCAGGTGTTGGCTAGAACAGTCCACAGTAAGGCTGTCCTTGCTTTTCCTTTTTCTTTTTCTTTTCTTTTCTCTTTTTTTTTTTTTTTTTTTTTTTTTTTTTTTTTTTTTTGCAGGCTCCATGCATGGAGCCCAAAGTGAAGCTTGAACTCACAACCCTGAGATCAAGACCTGAGCTGATGTAAAGAGTCGAACACTTAACCGATTGAGCCACTCAGGTGCCCCTCCTTGCTTTTTGTTAGTTTTATCCACTAACCGCACATCCCTAGTCATGTACTATCTCACAAGCTAATAGATTACACATTGTGTATGCTTAACATATCTTATCAGTTTCACCCATCCCACTTAGTTTCTTGCCTTTGTAGGAGAGTTAAATATTCTATAATAACACAAAAAAGTGGCTGCGCTGAGGATTTCCTCCACGGGAGTCATCTTTACACATTATGCATGAGTTCCCACGGACATTTCAGTGCTAGGTAGTATGGGTTCCTTCCTAGGATCACTGCCACCCTCTGGACAACTCCATTACCAACATTAGCCCAGCCACAGCAATGGCCAGTAAACACAAGAACTGGAAGACCATCTCCTGCTTTTCTGGAAAGTTAACTGTGGGGAAACTCATCTGCTTAGAGCCAAAGTGAAAGTTCTATTCCATCTGACTGAGGCAGAAGTAAGCATGCGCCTCACAGTCTAGGCACAGACAGAATTCCAACCATGCTTCCAATGAAAATCCCCTTGAGCCAGGGATCTAGGTTCCCCAGAACTACCTAGAGAAACAGGCAACTAGTAAGCCAACTGAGCACACACTGAGTCAGGTGGCAGAGCCCTCACTATTGGCCCAACAGAAGCTGGTGGGACAACTGCACTCGCCAATTTTGAATGTTCGACCAACCTTGCATTCCTGGAATAACACAGTCTAATGGTCATAAAATATCCTTTTTTACATATTCCTGGATTTGGTTCGTTAATGTTCTGGGTACAACTTTTGCATTGTGGTCATGAGTAAGATGGGCCTGTAATTTTTCCTTATTGCCTTATCAGTGTAATTGATATATAATTTGCATACCATAAAACTTACCCATTGTAAGCATATGGTCCAGTGACTTTTAGTAAGTTTATACAGCTGTGAAATTATCACTACAATGCAGTTTCAGAACACTTTCATTACCCTAAAAAGCTCCTTTGTGCCTATTTACAGTACATTTTTACTCACACTCCTAGACCCAGATAATTACTAGAGTGATCTGCCTCCTGTGTCTAGAGATTTGACACTCTAGAATTTTCCTATAAATATAGTTTTAAAATATGTGTAGGTTTTGTATCTGGCTACTTTCCTTAGTGTACCTTTTTTGAGGTTCAATCATGCTGTAACATGTATAAATAGTTTGTTCCTTTTTATTGCTCAGTAACTTTCTATTGCATGTAGACATCACATTTTGTTCATTTATTCACCAGTTGATGGATAATTTGGTTGTTTCCAGTTTCTGGTTATTGTGAGTAATGTTCCTCTGAACATTCACATACATGTCTTTATGTGGAAACATATTTTCATTTCTCCTCGTACATCCCTAAGAATGAGATTATTGGGTTATAGCATTAAGTGTCGGTTTAACTATTTAAGAAACCACCAAATTGATTTCCCAAAGTGGCAGTCCCTTTTGACATTCCTACTAGCAATACATGAAATTTCCAGTGTCTCTACATGCTCACTAAACTTAATAACATCAATCTTTTTTTATTGTAGTCATTCTAGTGGGTGGGAAGATGTGACATGGTTTATACTGTGGTTTTGATTTGCATTTATATATAAAATATAAAACTAAAAATGAATAATATGAACAAGAAAACTCTGGAATTGAATAGTCCTCAAATGAAAAACTCATTCAAAGTGCTTAAAAACAGAAAGGATGAGAGCTGGTGGAAGGAGGAATCTGTGAACTTGAAAATAGACCCATGGAAATGATCTAAACTGAAGAACAGGAAGAAAAAAGGAAGAAAAGTCAAACATGCCTCAGAGACTTGTGGGAAGCCACCAAGTATACCAACACAGATTCCTTGAATCAGGTAAGAGAGGGAAAGGGACAGAAAAAATACTCAAAGAAATAATGTCTGAAACCTTCACAAATTTCACAAAAAACAATCTACACATCCAAGGAGCTCAGCAAACTCTAATTACTATAAATATAAAGAGATCCACACATAGATACATAATAGAGAAATTCAAGCTCCAAATAAAGATACATCCCATGTTTATGTATTGTTAAGATGGCAGTTCTCCCAGATTGAGCAATACATTCAATGCAATTCTTGTCAAAATCCATAACCAAAGCAATTTGAGCAAGAAGAACAAACTTTTAAGACTTACAGTAGCTGATCTCAAAGGATAGGCATATATATTAATGAAACAGAATAGAATGTCCAGAAATAAACCTTCTCATTTATGGTCAGTTGATTTCGACAAAGGTTTCAAAGCAATTCAATGGGGTAAAAGATGGTCTCTTCAACAAATAGCTCTGGAAAACTAGATATCCATATTCATTTATTTATTTTTAAAGGCTTTATTTTTTTATTTGATATATAGAGAGAGAGCACAAGCAGGGGAGTGGCAGGCAGAGGGAGAAAGAGAAGCAGGCTCTCCACTGAGCAGAGAGCTCGATGTGGGACTCGATCCCAGGACACTGGGAGCATGACCTGAGCCTAAGGCAGATGCTTAACCAACTAAGCCACTCAGGTGCCCCTGGATATCCACATTTAAAATAAGAAACTTAGAACTGCATTTCAGACCATGTACAAAAATTAACTGAAAATGGATCATAGACCTAAAGGTAAGAGAAAATTATAAAACTTCTTGATGAAAACCTAGGCAAAAATCTTTGTAACCTTGAGTTAAGTAAAGATTTCTTAGAATAATACCAAAACTGTGATTTTTAAGAAAAGAATTAATAAATGGAATTTCTTTAAAGTTAAAAAGTTTGCCCTTCCTTTTCTCACTCCACCATTTTGGAATTTCTGTGCTCCCTATTCTTTCCATTCTTCCCTTCAAATATTGTGTTTTTAAATTCCTGGATGATATTTTATTGATATAGATTCTATTTATTTGTTGAAATCATCTATCTTTCCATCCATTTCTGTCTAAATTTTTTTTATTTTTAAGGCATATCTATAACAATTATTTTAAGGTCGTCTGCTAATTCTAAAGCTTGGGTTGTTTAGAGGTCTGCTTCAATAGAATGTTATTTCTCTTGAATCATGGCATTTCTCATTTTTAATAATATGATGTAGAAATTTGGATGGCAAGACTTTCTTTCTAATACTAGGAAAAATGCCATATATAAATTATATATATAATATAAATATAGGATACATACACACACATATATATAACATTTATGTTTCTATATAAATATACAAAGTGGCATGAGCATATTCTCCTGAAAATCTCTTCATTCTTTATGTTGTGCCAGATATTGTGCATAAAAGAGCCATAGAGACTGAGTCTAATGCTATTTTCCCCAGACAAAACATGCTTTTTTCCCTCTGTCAATAAATTGAGCTGCATTGGGTCTCAGTTTCAGTTTCTCAGTTTTAGTTTTCCTTTGTTTTCACGCATATTGAGGGTGAGATTTGTCTTGGTTTATTTCAGGACTTTCCCTCCAGGGGTTATCCTTTTCAAGAACAAGAAGATGACAGGAACTCTTTCTCTGCCTTTCTAGCCCAGCTCTATTCTTAACTATAACCCCAACGCTCAGTAAAAGTTACGTGATCGAAACTGGCAGGTAGGAAAAACCACCTTCCATTTTTTCCTGCCAGTCATCAAGGTTACTAAAAATTACAATGGCTTCTCTTTCCCTCACAGAGTTCTCTGCCTATGGTAAGCCTGAATCTCTGCTTGTGCCCAAATTTGGCAAATGCCCCTAGGAAGGAGGCTTGCTAATCTCTAGGTGAGATCTCTGCCTCATCTAGAAAGGACTCTCTCCTCTCTGGAGTTTACTCCTTTAAATTCATTTGCACCCACAGCTCTCTGGTATATTTAGAAATATGTGAAATTTCGGGGCGCCTGGGTGGCACAGCGGTTAAGCGTCTGCCTTCGGCTCAGGGCGTGATCCCAGCGTTCTGGGATCGAGCCCCACATCAGGCTCTTCTGCTGTGAGCCTGCTTCTTCCTCTCCCACTCCCCCTGCTTGTGTTCCCTCTCTCGCTGGCTGTCTCTATCTCTGTCGAATAAATAAATAAAATCTTTAAANAAAAAAAAAAAAAAAAAAAAAAGAAATATGTGAAATTTCATTTCATCCAGTTATTTTTTAGTCATTATGACAGGAGTAATAATCTTCCATAAACTTCTAAATCCTAACTATAAAGGAATTCAGTGTTATCACTCTAAAAGTATTGTGTGATTTTTTTGCTATAGTTCATTTAAATTTAATTTTAATATCGCTTTTGATTGTATAGTTTATGAGCTATAAAAACATCAGGAATTTACATCTTGTTTAATGTTTGTATTTGTTTTAGTAACAAATAAAAATAATTTGAGTCAATGCTTGAGGTATGTGAAAAGATTTTTTTTCCTCCTTTAAAAGAGATTCTTTACTTAAAATTGAAAAATGCTATGCTACACTAAGCTGTCTCTCTATTTACTACTCAAGCCTGTCACAGAAATTATTTCAATGTAGTTTTATAATAACATCGGTGCTGGCATAATGGCAGGTTATGACATCTAACCAAGTGCTGAATTCAGATAGCCGAAAAAAATAAAGCCTCCAAGCCCAGACAAAGACATTTCAGTATATTGCTCAAAGATAATTCCTGATGAATTTCAGCAATGTGTAACTCAGGTGTTTATAGCAGTTGGTAGCAAGAAAAACATTCTAGGGCGTTGGCAGTTTTCTATTAGAGGCTACGTGGGCCTTTAGGTAGAGCCGTTTTTAGCTGTAAGAAATTAGAGTCATTACCCAGGGCACTCCAGAAACTTCCCAGCACCTACCATCAGAGGGTACACAATATACGATGGGAGAGAAGGAGAGCATTTAATTTGATGGGGGAAAACCACACTCGTTGTTGTCCATGTACAACTGGTCTACAAGTCCTCACTCTGTTTCCACCCTCAAACTCTTGTCTTTTTAATTTAAAGTTGCTTTTTCACATTTATTTAACAATTTTAACTTGATGGGTTTAATTTGAGGTCGATGCTGAGGGAAGCACACAGGAGGCTTTGCCTACCTAAGCCCTCTCAAGATGGCCTTGGATCCCACACACATGAGGGGGAAGGTCACAAAGCTACACCCTCTCGCTCTCTGCCTCCAGATCTTTTCGGTTTTTACCCAGTTCTCTCATCCTAGCCACTGGCTTTGCCTCCTCTGGCTGTCCAGGACTCTGGGGTATATATCAGAGCGGCCTGAGGCTCTGTCCACTGGTGGCTTAGGATGTAGCTTTATTGGATCTCCTAAGTCAGTTACCACGCAGACATCTACTTCCATTCATCACCCCAAAGTTTGTTGCTATCTTCTCCCCTCTTGTTTTTCCCATATATTTGTGTTTGCATATTTTTAAATCTCTTTTCTATAGTCCCAGCAGGATTTAGGAAGGAAGTGAAAATAAATGGAGACATTCAATCCACATTTTAACCCAGGAGTCTGGAAGATCTCTGCAAAATAGGTTTCCCCAGATCTCATTGCATGAAGTTTGTTTCTAGTTTCGAAGCAGATCCTGGTGTTCCGTCTGTCTTCCACGCTCTCCGTGGGACAGTGCTCTTCGGTAGGGGGACTAAAGCGTCAATCCCCGCCCTCCCTTCTGATCATTATAAAGGTGGAACCCTCTATAATGGAAACCCCCAAGCTTTCAGTGGAAGGATGTTTAGATAAAAGAACTTTAGACAGGCATAGGATTGCCTTCCAAGCGCTGGCATTTTTCGCCAAAGCTAGTTCTGTAGTAAGTGATAAGCTCTGACACCATTGGTAGTGCTGGTCTTACAAGAAGAGAGTTCCGTGCTGTTGCAGGGACTGGGTCCGATTCAAATCTGAAAACCATTTTTATAAGGGATGGATTTGTGCCAGTTGACTTCAGATTTAGCAGTTTTGCCCTCAAGTTTTTAATAATATGATCCAGAAATTTGGGGAGCAAGACTTTCTTCCCGTAATTTAATTAGAAAAAATGCAATTTATATATATATAAGTATATATATATTTACATATATATGTGTATATATACAAATATATGTATATATATATGCATGTGTGTATGTATATGTAATATAAGTATGGAATACACACATATGTACGTATAAAATTTAATACATATATAATTTTATATATTTATATACATATATAACGTCATAATATATAAACAGTAAATTTATATTAAATATTATATATAAATTTATTTAATAAAATTATATACATAAATTAAATATGAATTTAAAAATATAGAAACATAATTTTATATATTTATATACATATATAATGTCATAATATATAAAGAGCAAATCTATTTAAATATTAAATAAATTAATAATAAATAAATTATTACTTAATAAATTAAATATAATCAATAAAACAAATACTATTATAATATTATAATGCATATAATAGTCATAATTATTAATAATTAATTAGTTATAATTAATATAATGAATAATAATACAATATACCACATCATATAATCTGTATTATAATTATTAATTATTTGTTATTNTATAAATAAATGACCATTTATTAAATAAATCATTAATAAATAATAGAATCGATAAATTAAACAATCTTAATTTATTGATAAATTATTAATAAAAGTAATGAATAATAAAATAATGAATGAATTTAATATTTAAATATTAAATATATGACTATAATTTTATATATGTATGTATATACATATATAAAATTTATGTTTATATATAAATGTACGAAGTGGCATATATGGGACACATGACTTACTAAGACAGAGTTGTTGTAGGGCACAGATTCCAGAGCTGTGCAAGGACAGCCCCAGGGAGGGGTTGTGATAATATAGTCTTATTCGCCCGTGGAGAAATAAAAACTTGGGGCCCCGCTACTCTCAGAAGCCAGCACAGTCACTGACTAGTTGTGTGGCCTTTGGGAAATTATTCCATCTATATGAAATCAAGTTTCTTCGTATCTAAACTGAGGATAATTATACCTACCTTGCAACATGTTCGTCAGGATTAGAAAGGTATCTGGATGGTTTTTAAGTACTTGGCACAACGAACTCTCGTGATTATATGTATTAGTTCCCAACCTATCAGATCTTCTATTACGAAAGAAAGACAAATATTGTGCCTGGGAAACACAGAGGGTCTCTCCTGCATGTCCCGTGTACGTGCCTCTTCCAGGCACAGGGAGGCCAGACATAGCTGCCAGGGCTTGACCCAGTGCCAGGCCACTTACCAATGTAGGTGTCACCCTGCAGTTCCTTTCCTGCTGGCCAGGAACATGTCTGAGAGTGAGTTCCAGGCCAGGCTACCACTCACAGGGGGTGCTTTAGCCAAAACAGGCCCACACAGAGAAAGCCCATAGAAGGGCAAGTTGCTTGTCCCTTGCCCTGGGTTTTTGCCAGATCTTCCCGGGCCTCCCTGTCTCTGTTCTCTCTAGATTAGGTCACCACTGATTGCCTGTGCATGCTTGCAGGTCTGCTGGGAAGGCCCCCCCCTCAGCTCTCAGCAAAGCCACTCTTCCTTCCCTAAAGGCCTGACCATCTGGTCACCCACTCTCATTCATCCAGAAATATCCATTAAGCATCAACTCCGTGTCAGGTGTTGCATTGACACCACAGATACGTTGGTGAATAAGAGATAATGATTCCCACCTGGTAGAATTTACAAGCTGGTGAGTCATTTTCAGCTAGCCCTTGCCTTTCTGCTCCTGTCTGACTTTTCAAATTGCATGTGTGTGTGTGTGTGTGTGTGTGTGTGTGTGTGTGTGTGTTGTCAGACTTTTTACTCCATGGCTTGAATGCAAATTTTGTGAATGGATTCTTTTTTCATTTCTAAGTCTTCAAAATTCTGTTGATATTTTATACTTAATGCAGATCTATCTCAATATAATAGCTTAAAAAGTAGATTCACATACCCAAGTCATTCCAAACATACTTTTAAAATTCCCAATAGCTGGAAAGAACATCCATTTAAAACTTCAAATGTGAATGAATTTAAACTAAATAAAAGTGAAAATTCATGTCTTTGGTCCCACTGGCCACATTCCAAGTGCTCACATGCAGCAAGTGGCCGCCATATTGGATTGCAGCTGTGGACTTAGCCTTCGGCTGAAAGAAAACACAGAAGATGTAGTCAATTGACATGGGAGGAAATAATCAGATTCAGAGTGCAGTCCCTTTTATACAACAGATGGACTCTTTGGGCTCCTTGAAGAACTCAGGCTTTTCACAAAAGTTAACATCATGAAAAATTAAAGGACAAGATAAGAGACTAAAGAGACATAAACAACCAAATGCAGGGCTTGACACTAGACTGAATCCTCAATGAAGGGTAAAAAACATAAAACTGATTTTAAAAAAGATAGTTGGAGGGGTGCCTGGGTGTCTCAGTCGTTAAGCGTCTGCCTTCGGCTCAGGGCGTGATCCCGGGACCCTGGGATCGAGCCCCACATCAGGCTCCTCTGCTATGAGCCTGCTTCTTCCTCTCCCACTCCCCCTGCTTGTGTTTCCTCTCTCGCTGGCTGTCTCTCTCTCTGTCAAATAAATAAATAAAATCTTAAAAAAAAAAAGAAAAGATAGTTGGAGAAATTTGGATTGTATATTAGATGATTTATGGAATTATTCATTTTCTTAATTATGATATTGATATTATGCAGAAAAATGTCATTATTCTTAGGAAATGCATGAGGAAGCGTTTAGAGATGAAGTGCCATGATGTCTGCAACTTATTCTAAATGGCTGAGGGGAAAAGCGTGTGTGTGTGTGTGTGTGTGTGTGTGTGGAGAGAGAGAGAGAGAGAGAAAGACAACGTATAATGTTAATATCTGATGCAACTAGGCGAGGTATATATACTATTCCTTCAACTTTCCTGGAGGTCTGAAATTTTTCAAAATCCGATTTAACTATTCTCATGAGGATTATGTTTTAAAGAGAGGCAGAAAGTTAATCATTGAGCAAATGCATGAACAAAATAATTTTAGATTATTACTTATTATGAATGCTCCGAAGTTGTTAAAAGACATTGTTGATGTAGGGAATGATGCTGGGGCAGGAGTGAGGGATGCTTTATGTTAATTTGCCTCCAAGAGGTGACCATTGTTTCAATCCCTGAATGACAAGAAGGAAACAACCATGGGAAGATTTGGGCACAGAACCTTCTGGGCAGAGGCCCTGGGGAGGAAAGGAGCTTGCTGTTTAAGACACTGAATGAGGCCACTCTGGCCGGAACACAGGAGAGAGGAGGTGAGAGGATGAGGGACAGGCCCAGAGCTCAAAGGCTGGTCCTCTTCTGTAGGACCCAGCAGGAGATGGTAAGGAAGTTGGACCTTATTCCATGTGTAATGGGGAAACACTGGAGGGCTTTAGGCAGAGGCGGAACAGGCTGATGTGTTCTTTTAACATCATTCAGACAGCAGCATGGAGAGTGATGAGAGCAGACAAGAGAGGAACCAGGGGAGCTATTGGGAGGCCTGTGCAGTGCTCCAGGAGCGGTGGGGAGGGGATTTGCATCAGGAAGCACAATGGTGCTACAGAGAGTAAATGGATCAATGGTATGTTTTGGAGGGAGAGCAAAGGGACTCATTAATGGAGCAAGCTTGGAAAACAAGGAAATGAAACAAACTCAAGGATGATTTGTAGGTTTCACCTAGGCCACAGGGAAGTCTGAGGTCGAGGTTGCAGATACTAATTTGATGTGCCTTTTTGACCTTCCTCCGGGTAAAGATGTGAAGCCAGCCCTCAGCTCTACCAGCAGAGACGTATATTTGGGTATCAATGTGCACAGGGTCTGTTTTTTTTTTTTTTAAAGATTTTATTTATTTATTCGACAGAGATAGAGACAGCCAGCGAGAGAGGAAACACAAGCAGGGGGAGTGGGAAAGGAAGAAGCAGGCTCATAGCAGAGGAGCCTGATGTGGGGCTCGATCCCATAACGCCGGATCACGCCCTGAGCCGAAGGCAGACGCTTAACCGCTGTGCCACCCAGGTGGTTCTGTTTAAATCCAAGAGCCCTGAGATCATAATTTATTAACCAGCATCCTTTTTAGGAACATAGAGGTTGTTTCTATTTTTTAAAATTATGAATAATGCTACGAGATGAACATCTTCTGTATTTCAGATTCTTTCTTTAGGAAAGATTGCTGGAAAAGGAACTCTTGGGAGCTGTCCCCCAGTGTATGGATTTTTTTAAATTGTAATTTGAAATAACTTTAGATGGACAGGAAAGTTGCAAAAATAGTATGAAGAATTTCTGTAAACCTTTCATCTAGCTTCCCCTAATGTTACCATCTTGAAATTTAGAAATCAGAAGAATGCTCTTAACTAATTTATAGACTGTATTCGGATTTCACAAGTATTTTCACTAACATCCTTTTTCTGGTCCAGGATCCAGTCTAGGGTTACGTACTGTATGAAGTTATCATATTTTTCTGTTTCCTCCAACCTGTGACAGTTCCTCAGTCTTGCTTTGCTGCTCAAAGCCCCAGACCTTAAGTCTTTAGAAGAGCACCGATCAGGTATTTTGGAGAATGTCCCTCAATGCGAGTTTGCCCGATGGTTTCTCATGATTAGATTGACATTATGTGCTTTTGGCAAGTAAACCACAGAAGTGATGTTGTGCCCTTCTCAGTGCATTACAGGAGGCTCCCGAGGCTGGTAAGTCTTATTTTTGGTGATGTTAACCTTGATCACTTGGTTAAGGTGATGTCTGCCGTCTGCCGGGTTTCCCCATTGTACAGTTTCTGTTTTTCCCTATGAAATGAATAAATATTTGGATGATGGTAGATTTTTTCAGACTATGCAAATATCCTGTTTCTGCTCAAATTTTTGTTTGTTTTTTATTGTGGTTAAAAAAAACCCCACATAACATAGAAGTTACCATCTTTTTAAAAAATATTTTATTTATTTATTTGACCGAGATAGAGACAGCCAGCGAGAGAGGGAACACAAGCAGGGGGAGTGGGAGAGGAAGAAGCAGGCTCATAGCAGAGGAGCCTGATGTGGGGCTCAATCCCACAACACGGGGATCATGCCCTGAGCCGAAGGCAGACGCTTAACCTCTATGCCACCCAGGCACCCTTTTTTTTTTTCTAAAGAAAGATAGAGACAGAGAGTAGGCACACAACACCCATGGGGGTGGGAGAAGGGCCAAGGGAGAGAGAGAGTCCCGAGCAGGCTCAGTTTCCTACAAATCAACAGCAGCAACAAAATCAAGTAACCCAAATAATAAATGTACAAAATATACATTTATATACAAAAATATACATTTTTGTACTGAAAACTATGAGTTTATATTGATACCTCCAATTGCAATCCAGAACCATAGGGTAATTCTACCTTCCCCTTTTCCCTGTTTGTAACTTCTTTCTTTTAACAGTGAGAACCCCTGCAGATGTTACCTACAACTTACACATTCATTCATTATTCATTCATTCGTTCAATCCCAGCCTCCACATAACGTAGTTTCAGAATTGTTAGCCCATACCCCTGCGAGAAACACATTTACTAACTTAAGCACAGTATTTTATACTGTTTTATTTGTCTGTAGTCTTGCAGAATGTAGTCAAAACCCTGTTTTCCACCATTAGGAAGGTTAGTTTCTTTCTTCTCCACCACCTTCAGGGAGGTTAATCATTCTAACACAACTAGGTTCATTTGTTGCAATCCGTACTCTATTCTGGGTTTTCCCACATCCTGGCTGATTTAAATTATTCGGGGGGGGGGGGGCTCTGTTTCTGGCTCAGGTCGTGATCTCAGGGTCATGAGATGGAGCCCCATGTAGGGCTCCTCACTGAGCACAGAGCTGGCTTGGGATTCTCCCTCTCCCTCTGCCCCTCCCCACCCCGCGAGCTTACTCTCTTTTTTTCTCTCTCTAAAAAAAAAAGGTGTATAAACTCACAGGTGCCACTCCCTATCTCTCTCTATGATTTCCTTTTCCTCTTTTTCGCACCCCTCCCTTACCCTCCTTTTAACCAATTTGCTTCCTTTTCAGTTTATACTTCCTACGGTTTGTTTTGGTTTTTTGCATAAGCGAGCAAGGCATGGATATTTTTAAGTCTCTTTTTACATATTGGCAAATTGTTTTCCAGAAAGGTTACTTCCGTGAGCCCTCCCACAAGGACATAATATTTTCTGTTTTACTGTAACTTGAGCAACGATGGATGGTTTATCATTTAAATCTTGGGTGATTTGAGAGGCAAAATTAACTTCTTGTCCTAGTCTGCATTTCTCTGATTTCCTTCAAGTTTGTATGTTTCAAATGTTTCTTGGCTGATGGTATTTCTTCCCTTGTGAGCTCTCTGTTCTTGGCCCATACATCTATTACGGACTTAACGGATTTTCAGAGGCCCTTTATACAATGAGGATATTAATTCTTCATCCCCCTTCACTATTTTGCACATTGTTTCAGAGCACCTACAAATCCTCCTTTGGGTGTCCCCAAATTGCTCTCCCCAAGGAGCTGCTAAGATTATCCTTTTCACTCAAAGCAACCCAAATCTGACTTCAGTTTTTCAAGCAGGTGGTAAACAAATGGTCACTGAGTCCAATGACCTCTTGATCAGCAGGGCGAGGAACAGTTCTTCTGTGTGCTTGCACATTCAGCGTTTTACAAAGCTTATGAGTTTTACTTGAAATGCATGAGTGGTTTCAAGGTTGATTTCACACATACAGCTTGGTTTCAGCTACACACACTCCAACCCATGCTACGATGTCATGTTTGTAAAAAATGTCAGAGTCTGTCTTTGGCTCAATATAAACTGTTCCGTTTATTAATTAGTTCTAATGAGCAATAAGAAGTTTTGATGTGAACACGTGATTTTTGAGCTCAGTTTCACATAAACTGTTTCGTATCAGCTGCAACTTGCTCTAATGCCCTGGAAGCGATGGGTTCCAAGAAGGATGATAGATTCAGACCTTGACATGAACTGCTTAGCTTCGTCTAAACTTACACTCACATTTCACTTGAATTAAAAATGTCATGTTCTGCTTGTCCCTGCTTGTTTTCACTTAACTGGTTTAGCTCTGTGAACAGAAACATCTGCAATGAAGTCAGGAATGTGGGGGGGGGGCCTAAAAAGGAGCCAGGAGGTGATTGGGAAAGTGGGTCGTATGCACAAATGCACCTGGATGGAACCCGAACTTTGAGACTGTGCCAACCACAAACGGCTACATCCTGTTGCAGTTCTCAGAATGAGACTGATTTCACTGAATGCCAACCTAGCAACCAGCATAGTAACCTGTCGTTTACAAGCCCACGTGAACTGTTTTTGCCTATGCCAATCATGATTCTTTCAAAGCAACTTTTACATAGGCCTGTGGGTTTTGTTTTCATAAACTCTCTTTCTTCTCCCCTCTTGCAGCCCATAGGGGGGCTCCCGGATTCGAACTCCTAAAGATGCCATAGAAACTTCTGCTTTGCTCTGCAGTTTTATTTCTCTCTTGTGCAATAGAGTGTCTTAATTTGCTCTAACTTGGACTAAGATGGTACTTTTGAGATGGCTGTGAGTTTCGGAACTCGTTTGCATGTATGAAGTTTGTATGGTACTTACGAAGATTTTGAGAACGTTAACATCTATTTTGCAAGTTTTGATCCTGTGTTTAGACGATGATGGCTACATCGTGACTGCCCCCTGGCTGGCAGTGACTGTAAGATACATCCCAATTTCCCAGATGCTTAAAATGTGGACAACAAATGTATGACATTGAATTTAGTAAATAGAACTGTCGGTCTTTCGTGATGGGGAGTAAAAAGGACGAATCAAGAATCTCTCCTAGGTTGCTGGCGTGGACAGGTGCACACACTCTATTGTCACATATTTTTTTTTCACCACTTTCATTAACCATGAATACTATTCCTGAAAATAAAGTTGCTTTTTTCTTTCTTTCTTTCTTTCTTTCTTTCTTTCTTTCTTTCTTTCTTTCTTTCTTTCATGAGAATTCCTGACCACTTCCTATGGGTCAATTTCAAGAATTTGGTAAATTTAAAAAGTGGATTTCGTTGCTGATCCAATCTGCATCTTTGCAGTGATATCGAACTTGCTTTTATAAACTCACAAGTCCCTTGTATTTCTCTTCTTGTAAATTGCCTGTTAATGCTGTTAACTCCAACTTCCTTTTGTGTGGTCATCTCATTTTCATTGCTTAACAAGAGTAGTTTATATAATGAGAACCTCCAGCCTCTGTCCCGCATGTGTTGCAATTATTCTTTCCCAATGTATATTTTATCTGTTAGTACTGAAGTGTTTGAATTTTTAATATTTTCATTATAATAAGCATCTAAAATGTACAGCAAAAATTAAAAATAATAAAAGAAACATTCATGGCTTTCCTTTATAAAATATTAACATTATTCTATATTTAGAATAAGTTCAGACTTGTTTTAAAGGATCTACAGGTAAACTTGAGGTTTCTATGTCCCCATCGCCCACAAACCCAAACCCTTCCCGACTTCCCCATTTAGTTAACCACTATCATGAATTCAGTCATTTTATCCCATACTTCTGCTATTACAGTGTAGCAATGTAATAGAATTTCTGTTTCTCCACATTCTCCTCCACACTCGGTATTGTCAAACTTTAATTTTTGCCTATCTGATGGGTATGAATTGAGATTCATTGTTATTTTAATTTGTATTTCCATGATTACTTGTGAAATGGAGACCTTTCGCCGTTCCATGTTTAAATGAATATTCAGTCATCATTCAGATTTCCTCTTCCAACAATTGCCTGTTCATATGATTTGTCCATTTTTCTATTGGATTGTCGTTGGTAGTAGACATTCCTTAAATGTTCTGTAAATAACTATTTGTTTCGTACTTTGTGAATACCTTCTCTAAGTGTATAGATTGTCTTTAGGCTTTCTTTTTTCCATCTTGATTGTAGAGAAGTTTTATATACTCAAAGTAGTCCAATGTATCCAATGTTTCCTTGATGTTTTGTGCTTTCTTTTAAGTAGACCCACCCTATCAAAAGATTATAAATTATTCTTTTATATTTTCTTCTAAAGGTGTTAAAGATTTGCCTTTGAAATTTAGGTTTTAAGTCTACTTAAAACTTATTTGGTTTATAGTATGCAGCAAGCACATAATAGTTTCCATATTTCTTTAGCAGTACTACTTTCTCCATTAATTTATGATGCTATCTCTTTCATACGTTGAGATTCCATATGCCAAAAGGCACGTTCCTGAGCTTTCTATGCAGTTTGATCGTGTTCAATACTTGGAGTGCATTTCCAAATCACAGACCATTTTTATATATTCTAGAACTTTTCAGTAAGTTATTTCTTTAAGAAAATAGATTTTCCATTGCTCCCACCATTCTTCTTTTCTAAAACTCCTTCCAGTTACATGTTGAGGTATCTTAACTTATCTTCCATGTCTCTCAACTGCTTTTTCTTTTTTGGCATCTTTTTGCCTTTTTGTGATACCCTTTCTGTGAATTTCTCAATTCTGTCTTCCATTTAATTGATCCTCCTTTTGTTTCCATTTTGAAAAATTGTAGTGATCGCTTTTCTGGGATTGTATCATTTTAATTGACTGTTTCTTATATCTACTTGTTCTTTTTCAGGTTGCTTGTGTTTCGTAATTTCTTTTTTTAACGGAAAATATGTCTTTTTTTTCTCTCGGAGCATCCTAATTATATCTATATTAAAGCCTTTGTCAGACTGTCCTATAAATGTAATTTCACACAAACGAATTTATGTTCTGTTCTGAATGTTGATTTTATTTGTTGGCTTCCATTAGATGTATTTTCTTGTATTTTGATATTTTGGTTTACAGTATAATTTCCTATTTTTGTTTGTTTTTCATTTATTTATTCCTCTCTGTCTAGTGGTTTGCAGTTGCCTCCACCTGATCCTTCAGAATCTCAATCCAAAACCAGGCTTTGTGTTGATATTGGGACCATCACATATCGAGTCCGAAAGCTGGTGCACAGCTTGGCTAGTGTCTTAATCTAGAGGTCAAGCTTATGTTCGCCTTCCTCCCTGGGCCTACAGTTTGCCAGGAGCCATAACCCAAGCAGCATTCTTAAAATAATAGCTTTATTGAGATATAATTCACATATCATCAAGCTCATACTTGTAAAGTACACAATTCAGTAGTTTTTACTGTAGTTATAACTTTGTACAGCCATCACCACTAATTCCAGAACATTTTTATCAACCCTTAAAGAAACGCTGTATGCATAAGCAGCCATTCCTTAACCCCTCCTCCCTCCCGCCCCTGGAAACCACTAAACTTTCTATCTCTATGGATTTGCCTATTCTGAATATTTCGTATTCATGAAACCATAGCATATGCGGCCTTCTGTGTCTGCCTTCTTTCACTTAGCATAGTGTTTCCTAGGTTTCTCCCTACTGTAGCATGTTTCAGGACTTCCTTCCTTTTTATGGCTCAATAGTATTGCATTATATGGGCATAGCACGTTTTATATATCTAGTCACAACTGATGGAGATTGTTTCCACTTCTTGATTTATGAATAATTCTGCTGTATTAGTCATCTTAGGCTACCATAAGAAATCACTATGGGCTGAGTGGCTTAAACAACAGAACTTTATCTCTCATGGTTCCGGAGGCTGGAAGTCTGAGGTTGAAATGCCAGCATGGTCAGTTTCTAGCAAAGACTGTCTTTCTGGATTGCACCTTCTGGCTGTGGTCATGGTCTTTTCTTAGAAAGACACTAATCCCATCATGAAGGCCCTTTGCTTGTGACCTCATCCTAACCTAATCACCTCTCAAAGGCCCTGTCTCCATATACTAGCACACTGGGAATTAGGGCTTCATATGAATTGGTGGGGAGGGGGGCAACACAATTCAGTCCATAGAATTGTGCTCCTAGCTCGCCAAAACTCGTGTTCTTCTCACATGCAAAATACATAAATTTCATCTCAACAGTCCCAAAGCCTTAACTCCTTCCAGCAATAACTCTAAAGTCCAAAGCCTCATCTAAATATCATCAGATAATGGGTGAAATTCCAGTTACTATTCATCTTGAGAAAAAAATTCCTCTCCAGCTATGAACCTATGAGACTAAACTGTATGGAATACGATCATGGGACAGGCATGGCATAAACATTCCCATCCCAAAAGGGAGAAAACAGAAAGAAGGAAGCAAGCCCAAAACCCAATGAGGTAAATTCCTTTAGATCTTAAGGCTTGAGAAAAATCCTTTTTGACTCTATATCCTGCCTTCTGGACTCACTGGGGTGGCAGCCCTGTCCCCTTGGCTCTGCCAGGCAGGGGCTCTGCCCCCCCCAAGGCTCTGGGATGGAGACTATCTAGCCTGTTGAAATTGAGGTGATGGCCTTGCTCTTTGAACCCAAAGAGGCAGTGCTGATGATCTCAGATCCCCTTTGGGGTCATTCTTCCTTTTATATGAAAAAAACAGTGCACATTTTAGCTGAGTATCTCTAAAGTCCAGTCCTGTAGAATCCAAGAGTCTGAAAGCCTTCCTTAATTCCAACAGGCTTTCTCTGTCTCCTTTAGTTCAAACTGGCAGTGTCTTCGTTAGTAGAATACCATCTCTATTCCTGGCTTCTGCTGAAATAGCTGAGCTGATTGAGTCCATGAGTCATACCCATGATTTATCAAATGGTTGTTCAGTCACACCCTTAGTGTTCTCTTCCGAACAACTTTTCCCATTTTTTTTGCAATATGGAAAGTCTGAGATGTTCCCAGATACCCAAGTTCCAGTTCCTTTTTGCCTAAAACCTTCTTCAATTCATCTCTCTCCTTGTGTGTTTTATTGTAAGGAGTCAGGAGAAACCAACCTGCTCCTTCAACACTTTGCTTAGAAATCTCCTCAGCTAAATATCCAATTTCATCACTTGCAAGTTCTACCTTCCAGAAAACACTCGAACAATAGCCCGGACATGTTCTTTGTCACCTTATAACTAGGATTGTCTTTCCTCCGGTTTTCAATAACATATACCTCATTTCCATCTGAGATCTCACCAGAATCACCTTTAATTCCATATTTTTGTCATGCGCCTCAAAACTCTGCTGACCTCTACCCATTGCCCGGTTCCAATTGTTACATATTTCCTTCCACTTGTTACATATTTCTTACAGAAGCCTCCCACTTCTTGGTACCAAAATCTGTCTCAGTTAGTTCAGGCCACCATAACAAAATACTATATAGCCTGCGTGGCTGAAGCAATGGAAATTTATCACTCACAGTTCTAGAGGCTGGAAGTCTGAAGTCAGGGTGCCAGTATGGTTGAGTTCTGGTGGGAACTCCCTGGCTTGGAGATGGCCACCTTTTTGCGGTATCCTCACACGGTAGAAAGTTGGGGGTCTCTCTGATGTCTCTTATTATAAGGGCATTAATCCCATGGGGGGGCCAATCTAAACCTCATCTAAACCTAATTACATCCCAAAGACCCCACCTCCAAATACCATCACAATTCCATAACAAATTTGGTGGTGGGGGGACACGCCTCAGTTCATAGGTTTTGATATGAGCATTTCGGTATAAGTTTTGCATGGATATATATTTTCAGTTCCCTCAGGTATATACCTAGCAATGGCATTACTTAGTCATATAGTAATTCTAGGTTTAATTTTTTTTTTAAGATTTTATTTATCCATTTGACAGAGATAGAGACAGCCAGTGAGAGAGGGAACACAAGCAGGGGGAGTGGGAGAGGAAGAAGCAGGCTCCCAGCGGAGGACTGACGTGGGGCTTGATCCCAGAACGCCGGGATCACGCCCTGAGCGGAAGGCAGACGCCCAACCGCTGTGCCACCCAGGCGCCCCCTAGGTTTAATTTTTTAAGAAACTGCCAAATTGTTCACAGCAGCTCCTCTGTTGACATTGCCACACATTATGAGAATTCCAATTCCGCCCCATTCTTGTTAACACTTGTTATCATTCCTTGTTTTTATTAGTTTCATCCTAGTGGGTGCGAAGTGGTATCTCATTGTGGTTCTCATTTGCATTTCCCTGAGGGTAATAATGTCAGGCACATTTTCAGGTGTTTGTTAGTGACTTGAGGACAATAGTCCCCCCTTATCCATAAGGGATACATTCCAAGACCCCCAGCAAATGCCTGAAACCACAGATAGTATCAAACCCTATATATGCTATGTTTTTCCTATACATGCATACCCACGACAAACTTTAATTTATAAATTAGGCACAGGAAGAGATTAACAACAATAATAACGGAATAGAACAATTATAGCAATATACTGTCATGAGAGTTATGTGAATGGGCTCTCTTTCTCTCTCTCAAAATATCTGATGGTAACTGCCCTCACTCTGCATCTTGTGATGGGAGTTGATAAAATGCCCATGTGATGAGATAAAGGGAGGTGAATGGCGTAGGCATTGTGACATAGCATTAGGCTACTAGGACTTTCTGACAATATGGCAGGAGGGTCACCTGCTTCTGGACCACAGTTGGCCGGAGGTAGCTGAAACCTCAGAGAGCGAAACCATGGATGAGGGTATTTTACTGCATCTGTTCTAGAGAAGTGTCTATTCAAATCCTTTGCCCATGTTTAATTGGGTTATTTGTCTTTTCATTGTTGAGTCGTATGAACTTTTTACATAGTCTAGATACAAGTTTCTTATCAGATGTATGATTTGAAAATATTTTCCTTCTGTAGTATTTCGTAGCTTTTTTTCAGGCTCTTTTCATGAACAAGTTCAGCAAGTCTTTCTCCAGCTCCTATCTTCAAACAGAGCAGTGATTGTAGCTTAGTTATGCTGCTCTCAGCCTGACACGGCACCCAGGGTCCAGCAAGCCCATGGCTTTGGCTTGCCTTTCTGCTGTGTCCAATCCGCGAAGATGCTTATCTTGTACTCGAGCCTCAATCTATCCTTTAGTTTTGCCTGTTGTGTTTTATCCATCATTGCACGGTTTCCAGCAAAGAGCATCATTCAACCTGTAAACTCACAGCATCAAATTGCCCTGGAAGACCTCCATCAATATTGTTTATAGTATTTTTCTTCGTGTGTACCTTTTTTTTAAATTGTGAAGTTAGATCTATTGATATTTTTATGTGATTTCTTCTCTTGCTTTTATGCTCAGAAAGGTCTTTCCCATCTAAAGAAGAGAGAAACACCATCTTAAAATTTCTTCTATGGTTTTCTTTTGTTCTTTAACTCTCTCATCCATCTGGAATCTACTTACTGTACAAGTGAGGATCCAAGTCTAAGGCCTTCCAAATTGTTCACTATCTCCTCACTATCCAATGACTTTAAATACCACTCCAAATATCAAATTTCAATATCTACTTTGTGTCTATTTCAGAGCCGCTGATTTTAACCCTATCCTGTTGCTTATTTATTTTTTCACTCCCCCACCAGAGGTTAGAAGCCTATCTCTTGTGCGTGTGCTTCCTATAACCCTAGCATAGGGCCTGTTAAACTGTTAGTGTGTAACAGATATTTGCAGGGTAAATAGATAACCCAAGGTCTGAGAGCTGGGAGGATGCCAGGAAAGGGCTGTAAGATGGGGAGGTATTTTTGGAATTCTTCGCAACACTGAAGAAGAAACACTAGCGCCCGGCCGAGTGCCTAGCACATAGTAGGCCCTCAATAAAAGATGAAATAAGTGAAAAGAATTTTGAAGTGCTGAGTTCTACATGAATTAACTTCCTCCAACTGAGTTTTCCTTCTCCACTCTCGCTCCAATAGACTTCAAAATTCTTAGCCGCACTGATCTTTCGATCTCGAAGTATGCTTTGCCCTGTCTGCACTCCACAGTGCCTCACAAAACCCCATAGATCCATGCTGAGTCAGGACCAGATAAAAACGCTTGAGAAAATAGAAGCTATGATGCGTCTTTGTGAGTCTAGAGTCTTGGACCTTCTTCTCTGATGTCAGGCCTGTCACTCAAGGCTTACGATAATCTAGCTCTCCAAGCATCGCGGAGTAAAAGGGGCCCTGACTTAAATTCAGAAGACATGGGCTTCTGCTTCTGCGGCTTTTATGAGCTCTGTGACTGTTGGAAGGTTATGTAACTTCTCTGAGTCACAGCTTTTTCACCCATAAAAAAAGAGATAATAAGATCCACTCAGAAGGACGTTAGAAGAATTAACTTAGATAACTCAGATAAGAGTTCTCCAATGAGCAGAGTGCTGTATTTGTAGGACTAGAACCACCTCTATATTACCTTACCTCATTTCCAACAGGTGGTCTCTGCTCCAGAGAGCACAGGATCTTCACTGTCCCTCAACACTGGGGATTTCTTCTCCTCTCCCTCTTTCTAAGCTTCTTTCCACCTACCCATTTTCTACCCATCCTGAAAGGCCCTGCCTTGGTCCCACTTTGTTCCCAAACACCTCTCTCCATTTCTGCCCACGTGCATCTTTCCCTTCTTTGAACTTCTCTTATTCATGTGTCAGCCCACAAACTAGGGCTCAATTATTCTCTCCTTATTTTATGAAGATTGAACACGTAATCCTCCCAAGTAAGCCTTCAGTTCTGCCTATGCAAGGGCAGGTGACGTTCTCCTTAGATAACACGCGCAGTACCTAGTCCCAAGCTAGGTCCAAACTACAAGCTCAATAGTCATTTCTGTATGTACAGTAAAGAAAGCATGATGGCTGTGATTTCCCTGAGCTAGCATCGCTGCGCTTGAATGTTGGGTTGTGTTAAATCACCGAAGCGACAATGGTATGTCTTCAAATATCTAGATCTCTCAACTGCAGCGGACATAGGAAATGGACGAGGGGGCAGAGTCCAAGTAAGCCTCAGCAGGCACTTTAGGCAATGGAGTTAGAAGGAGAATAACAGAATTTTGGCCCCAGAAAGAGCAAATTTTGCAGGTTGTTTATTCCAACCTTATCATTTGACAAAAAAGGAAGCTAAGGCCTGAAATGGCCACTTGATTTTCCAAGGTCAACCCACAGAGCCAGGGCCCAGGACCCCACGCTCCCCCTGCAGTGCCCTATGGCAAGTTACATGTTTTTCCAAATCATGATTCGTAACAGAGAGCAGAGGTAGTAACAGACCAGGGCTGGGGAGGAACCGTAGGCATAGTCCAATAGGCTGGGAGACACAGGACCGGTGAATGTCCCGTATTCCATCACCAGCACTGTCCTTCTGCCAAATCGATTTGCTTGGCAGCTAGAGAGGTCTCCTATTTGGGCTTGTATCAGGGTCTAAAAAAATGAGGCATGTGGATGTCTTCTCATCCCAATGGCAAAATAAGCCTTTGAGCAGCAAATGGTACAAAAGGCATCCTGCCTCCCTGCATTATTTGTTTTTCCATTCATTTCTCATGCTTCCATTCCTGAAACGGAGTAGCTGTCTTTCTTCAGACAGAAGATGCCAAAGAAGGCTGCGCTTTGTTCAAGAGGAATTCTGACCCCTCAAAAGTGTGTGGGTTGCCAAGTAATTATTCTGCAGGAGGGTATGTGTATTCAAGCAAATTACACCCTCCCCTCCCCACATTACGGTGCTTGAGCAACACCATGCGGACTCATGCTAATGATGCTGTCGGAGGCTTTACCTGGGATTTTCCAAGCAGCAGGTTTCGGATGCACAGAGAAGCGCTGTCTGATCACACCGCAGACCCATCTCCCCTCCCAGACACCCTTCGAGAACAGAAAGTCAGCACACAGAGGAGAGTTAGAATATGTAGCCAGCTCGGGCACGAGCATGGCAACTGCCATTGCTCTCGCCTACAGTGGACACTGGAAAGGGACAAGAGGGCAAAGTCAAGGTCAGAGTCAGCAGGACACTCTGGGCAATGGGGTTAAAAGTAGAATCACAGAACGTTCGTTCAAAAAGAGCACATTCTGCAGGTCATTTATGCCAATTTTATCATTTTACAAGAGAGGAGACTGGGATGTTTAAGTCTATGTGTCAAATTCACTGGACTAGATATGCCCAGACGGCTGGTAAAACACGATTTCTGGGTGTGTCTGCAAGGATGTTTCTGGAAAAGATTAGCATTTGAATTGGGAGACTGAGTAAAGAAGATCACCTTCCCCAGTGCTGGTGGGCATCATGCAATCTACTGAGAGCTTGAACAGAACAAAAAGAAGGACACATTTATTCTCTTGCGTGGACTGGGTCATCCTTCTCCTGCCTTGAGACACCAGCACTCCTGATTCCCATGCCTTCAGACGCAGACTCAATTACACCACTTGCTTTCCTCGGTCTCCAGATTGCAAACACATATTGTGGGACCTCTCAGCCTCTTAATCATATGAGCCAAATCTTATAATTTTATACACACACATATCCTGTTGGTACTGTTTCTCTGGAGAACGCTAAGTAAAACAGAATCCAAGGCCTGGAGTGGCTAATTGTCTTTCCAATGCCAAGCCCCAGAGCCTGACCCCAGGACCCTTAATCACCGTGCAGTGTTCTTCCCTCTCCAGGGAGTCCAGCTTCTTGTGTATTTTTCTAAGTCCAGATTACCTTTAAAGAATGAGGGCAGGATGCAAACTGGTGCAGCCACTCTGGAAAACAGCATGGAGGTTCCTTAAAAAGTTACAAATAGAGCTAATTTATGACCCAGGAACTGTGCAACTAGGTATTTACCCAAAGGATACAAAGAGTGATTCGAAGGGGCAACTGCACCCCAATGTTTATAGCAGCAATGTCCACAATAGCCAAAATCTGGAAAGAGCCCAGATGCCCATCAACAGAAGACTGGATAAAGAAGATGTGGTATGTTCACACACACACACACACACACACACACACACACACACACACACACACACAGGAATATTACTCAACCATCAAAAAGAATGAAAGCTTGACATTTGCAATGATGTAGATGGAACTAGAGGGTATTATGCTACGTGAAATAAGTCAATCAGAGGAAGACAATTATCATGTGATCTCACTCATATGGAATTTAAGAAACAAAACAGATGAACATAGGGGAAGGGAAGGAAAAATAAAATAAGACAAAATCAGAGAGGGAGACAAACCGTAAGAGACTCTTAACTCTAGGAAACAAACTGAGGGTTGCTGGAGGGAAGGTGCGGGGGGGACGGGGTCACTAGGTGATGAGCATTAAGGAGGGCACGTAATGTAATGAGCACTGGGTATTATATGCAACTGACACCAAATAAGACTCATTTTCTTGCTGTTGTTGATTTTCAGCTTCATTCCATTTCTGTCAGAAAAGATATTTGGACTGATTCTCCTTGAGTTTGTTAAGACCCACCCCATGAATGAATGACCTGTAACGACATGTAACGAGAAGACTTCCTTTCCCCAGTGTGTGTGTTCTTGGCACCTTTACTGAAGATCGGTTCACTAATCCATTTATTATTTTCTGCTGATTTTGGACTTAGACTTTCTTCTTTTTCTAATTCCTCGAGGTGTAAAATTAGATCGTTAATTTGAGATCTTTCTTCTTTCTTACTGTTGGAATTTATTAATAAAAACTTCCCTCTTAAAACTGCTTTTGCTGCATCCCATAAGTTGTCACATTTTCATTTTAATTTGTCTCAAGATATTTTAAATTCCCTTTTTATTTCCTCTTTTACCCAATGGTGGATTGTTCAAGCGTGTGTTGTTTGGTTTCCACACATTTGTGAATTTTCTCGTTCTCTTGCTGTTACTGCTTTCTAGCTTCATTCTGTTTTGGTCAGAAAAGATACTTGGAATGATTCTTCTTGAGTTTGTTAAGACTTGTTTTGTGACCAAACATGGGATTTATCCTGGAAAATGTTCCTTGTGTGCTTGAGAATATGCATGTGGAATACGTGGAAAGTTCTGTATGTCTATTAGCCCCATTCGGTCTACAGCATTGTTCAGTTCTACTGTTTCCTTATTGACTTTCTGTCTAGATGAATTAGCTATGCATCACAGAGTGGGGTACTGATGTCTCCTACAAATACTGTATTGCTGTCTAGTTCCCCCCTCAGATCTGTCAATGTTTGCTTTATATATTTAGGTGCTTTGATGTTGGGTGTATATATATGTATTTGTAATTTCATATTCTCCTATTGAACTGACTCTTTTATCAATATGTAATGACCTTCTTTGCCCCTTGTGACAGTCTTTGACTTAAAGTCTATTTTGTCTGATATAAATATAGCCATCCTTACTCCCTTAAAGTTGCCGTTTACAAGGACTATAGTTTCCATCCCTTCAGCCTATGTGTTGTCTTAAAGTAAAAGTGAGTCTCCTGTAAGCAACATATAATTGTGTAATTGGATCTAAAGGGTTTTTTAGGGGCGCCTGGGTGGCACAGCGGTTGGGCGTCTGCCTTCGGCTCAGGGCGTGATCCCGGCGTTATGGGTTCGAGCCCCACCAGGCTTGGCGGTTCTCTTTTCTGTAAAAAAAAAAAAAAAAAATTTTAAAAAAAAAAAAAAAAAAAAAAAAAAAAATAAAGGGTTTTTTAATCCATTCAGTCACTCTATATCTTTTGATTGGAAAATCTGATCTATTTTATCTTTAAAGTAATGTATCGATAGATAAGTACTTATTATTTCCATTGTGCTAATTGTTTCCTGAAGGTTTTTATAGGTCTTTCATTCCTTTCTTCTTCTGTTCCTGTTCTCCCCTGTGACTGATGATTTGCTGTGATGGTACGCTTTGATTCTTTTTCTTCGTCATTTTGTATCTATACAGATTGTTTTCTTGTGTCTTTGACTTTTAGTAATTTAATTATAATGAGTCTCAGTGCAATCTTCAGGTTGGTCCCGTTTTATTCTTTTTTTCTCTTTTCCCCTCTGATTAGATAATTTCAAATGTCTTTGAATTCACTTATTTTTTTTTTGCTTCTACTTTCCTCTCAGATTCTTTATTCTATTGAAGCTCTCTATTACATTTTCATTTCATTCATTCTATTTATCAGCTTCGCAATTTCTGTTTGAGTCTTTTGAATGGTTTTTTTACCTTTTTGATGAACTTCTCATTTTGTTCATGTATTGTTTTCCTGATTCTGCTGACTTGTGTGATTTTCTTGTAGTTTGATCTTTCTTAAAGCAATTATCTTAAATTCTTTGTTAGGCAACTCTTAGATCTATATTTCTTTGGGGTCAGTTACCAGAGCTTTATTAATTTCCCTTGGTAGTGTCATGTTTGCCTGATTTTTTCATTATTTATGTAGTCTTCCATTGATGTCTATTCATTTGAAGGAGCAAACACATCTTTATAGACCGATTTTAGCAGATAGAGACCTTCTTCTGCTAAGACTGTCTCTGGAATCACAGCTGAATGGGGCTGGAGCTGGGTCATGTAGCTGCTGCCAGGTGTATGAGTGGGTACATGGCTGACAGGCCTGCTACCAGGGGTGTGGGTGAGTGGTTCCTGCTGGATCCCCAGGTGGAAGGAAATACCTATAGGACCATAGTCAAGCAGGTCTGGAGCCAGTTCTCAGAGCCACTTCCAGATCTGCAAATAGCAGGCCTGTTATCAGGGGAGCAGTTGGGTGTGCCTCCTTCTGGGTCCCTGCTCATTCTCCCACCAGGTTCCCTGGATGGGTCTCTGGGCAGGCAGAACTGACACTAGCAGGGCTGGAGCTGGTCACGGGGCTGCTTCAGGGTCCACAGACAGGACTGAGGCCAATAGCCTTGATACTAGGAACAGAGACTGGCATTGCTGGGTCCCAAGGCAGGCCGGGCTGACCCTGGACAGTGGTGGGGTAGAGGTATAGCCGATCCACAGGGCTGACTCAGGATCTGTACTTAACGCCAAGTTTGGCAAGCCTCTTACCAGGGGCATGGGTAGGTGTGGCTCCTCCCAAGGTCCCCTGCGTTTGGGGCTGCTTGCAAAACCATGGCCAAGGGAAGCTAGAGCTGAGTCCACAAGGGGATGGCACGCTTTCACTCTGCAGCTGAGAGCACATTCAACAAGCCTGCCACTGGGACACGGGCACGCCTTCTTACCGCAGCTGTTTTTGGTGTTGGGCTTCACTAGGGCTGTGCAACCTTCTACCTGTTTCCAAAGTTCCCACAAAGGCCCTTTTGTCCATGAATGACTGCCAGTTAACAAATTGTGTTGGGCAGACGTGAGCTGGAGACCCCCTATTCTGCCATTTTGCTAACATCACCTCTCTCTCTTACCACAATATATTAGAGGTTCATCCATTTTGTGGCATGTATCAGTACTTTGTTCCTTTTAATGGTGACTGGATTACTTTTAATAACCGTATATTAGCTCATCCTATGAACGTAACATAATTTAATTAGCCATCTCCACTCATGGATATTGAGATGTATTTTTTGCTAACATATTTAATGATTCATTGAACAATTGTTGTACACATGTACAAATAATCTGGTAGGTTTTTAAGATGGGTTTTTGTTCAACATGAATCCTACGTATTTAATGAATAAGAAACTAATTTAATTAACTTTTTGTTAACCAAAGCGATTCATTTTCAACTGGCCGTTTCAACCAAATGACTGAACTGGGAGTCCCATGTAGACACACAGAAAGCATCCTGGAAAGGGAAGAGTTTTACAAGGAGAAAGGGAAATGAATCCAATAGAGATTCTAATATGCCTTTCTTCCTAGCCACAGGGGAAAGCATTTATATCTTCTCAAACATAATTACCTTCCTGGTGTTTAATGAATACAACTTTAATTCACACTATCCAATTTAAATCTGCTAAAATTCAAGACATGGGGGAAGCTTCCTTCTTGCATTTGCTGATCCGGTATATAAAAGGAAGGCTTTAAATGTCTAGAGATTACTGATTTGGTTGTTTACTTGGAGAAGTCCAATGGGGTGTCCTTTGAAGCAATTACCTAATGTCTCTCCACATGTTGAGCAAATATAAAAAGAAGCCCCCAGAGAAGGACCCTGGCCGGTGGCACTAGAAGCAGGGAAGAGCTCATGAAGTTCCAGAACCAGAAGAGCCCAGTGGTTTTCAGTCTTTGGCAGATCCCAGGGTCACCTGGGGAGATGGTTAAAAATACAGATGCCGCGTCCAATTCACTGAATCTAAATCTATGGCAAGGGGCCTAAGTATCTATATTTTTTTTTAACAAGTTCTGCAAATCATTCTGATCTAGGCCAAAGCTTGAGGACATTAGACCCAACTATTTGGAAAACGCTATGTTGTTTCACTCCTGCAGCAGAAGAGCCTTTCCCAAATGGCCCCCTTGCTCACACTGAGGAATGCTAGGGGGAACTGCCCTAGAAACACACGCCTGCCTTACAGCAGACACGAGGTCGAAGCTCTTGCTCTGTCCTTTCTATGAAAAAAGAATTTTTTTTTAGACCCGTTGGTCCAGAAGATTTTGGCTTATCTCGAAGAATTAATATAATTTGAGAGGGGGGAGATCAAGAACAATATGTATTTGTAATAAATCATATTTCTGATTTTATTTTGGTGAATAGGACTTTCCCACTGTCCCTAATTTTTTTTTTAAAGATTTTATTTATTTATTCGACAGAGATAGAGACAGCCAGAGAGAGAGGGAACACAAACAGGGGGAGTGGGAGAGGAAGAAGCAGGCTCACAGTGGAGGGGCCTGATGCGGGGCTCGATCCCATAACTCCGGGATCACGCCCTGAGCCGAAGGCAGACGCTTAACCGCTGTGCCACCCAGGCGCCCCCCCCCACTGTCCCTAATTCTAACAGCTATTTTGTTTGCCTTATTGAATCATATATAACTGCTGGTTTTCTACCAGACCTATCCCCCCACGAGGACTATATTTTCCTATGCCGTAATTTAAAAACGTGTCTCCTCTTCATCAAATTGTTTATATTCTTGTAAGCTACCTCAGGGCCTTTGCATGGTGTGTGAGCATGAATGTGTCAGTTTGTTTGTCTCTTTGTTTATCTACCTCTTTAAATGGCTCAAGCGCCGACTGTCTTGTGCGACTAGTCCACAGCAGCGTGAGGTCTCCCTGTGTCTCAATCCCTTTAGCATTTGCCCCGAAGAAGGTGCTGAGGACGTTACTAGATGGAAGGATGGGGCCATTCATTAAAGGCAGCATGCGGAATGCTGTGATGAAAATGAACGGTTCTGAGAGTCTCCCAATGAGGAAAATCCAGATGTTTCCTCCAAGGGAGCTTTCCCCCTCCCCATCGTTGCCTCTGCCCCTGGAATTTGATGAGCTCTGCTGGCTCAAGGGATCACAGGGTCCCGTCCACCCGCAGCCAGTCTGATCTCAGTCTGTGGAGCACACACAGTTCCCTTGACCTTGGCCAGGTGCCTGACAATTCTTGCAGAAGCAGCAGGCCAGAACGTGTGGAAGGAACAGGCTAAATCCCTCTCCACTCCTGGGAAGACAGCTCCTAGTCACCACAGCTTAGCTGTGTCATCTTCAAAAGGCAAGGATAAGATGTCTTTAACAGAGGAAGAGATTTGCTCCAGCACTCACGCCTTTAATCCGCTCTGGCGGAACTGGTTCCCCAAGTGGGCACGTCTGAACCTGGGGCTCACATCTCAGGACTTTGAGCTGAGGCCCCAGAGAAGTGATTACAAAGGCTGCCATAGTGTGGACTGCTAATGGCCTTCCCACATCGCACAGATCGCGGGATGTCCACAGAACCCAGATGTCCACCAAAGTCTTGCAAAAAGTTCCTCTGGCTGTTCTCTAAATTGAGTCCCCTGAAACACATCACACTCAGACAGAAAAAGCTCGAAATAATGAGATAGCTTTATTTCTGTCTCCTGACCCAGCAACACTGTTTGCATTTAGAATTTGGCTATGTTCATCTTGACTTTCAGAAACGAATCAACAGTTCGACACTGCTGGCTTCCGATGGGTGTCTCGCAGGCCGTAGCAGTCTTTTCTCTCATTTTGATGAGAAAATTCTTATCTTAGGGAAGCAAACAGGGGCAAGAGGGTTAAGCAGTCCACAGTGCCTGCGGCAACAAGCTGTATACAGAAGGAACAGGAAAACCACCCCTCCAGAGAGACATAACAAATTCATGGGTCACTTACGATTTTACATAGCATCTGGGTGTTTGATTTAATGCCACGAAAGAAATATCCTCTCCGTAGGCTGCTGAGGCACTTGGGGCTCAAAGACCAAGTCTAGAGTTCCGCACTAGAAGGTAATGGCTCAGGACCCCTTTTAAATGCTAAAACTCACATCTTGTCGCATTCGTTCCTATCCAGCTTGTTCAGGTGTTGAGTCCTCTGGCCAAAGAGCAGAAGGTTGGGCGAGGTGTCGGTAGGTGGGCCCATGCCAGACCCAAGGAAGCCCCACTACCCCGGTCCAACCCAGAGTCCTCTGAAACACAGACATCATCATATTCCATTCCCCCCACATCTTTTCAGCTCAATTAGTTTTATCAGATAAAGAAAAGAGTTAGCATTTTCAAATACTCTGGTTTTTTTTTAATACGGTAATGTGTTTGCTTTTGCCTGTAAATGATTTGACTTCATAGCACATAAAATAAATGGGAAATCTCAGCTTTATTCTCATATTAGAAGCCGCTATCCAGAAATATCTATTTTGGTACCGGCAATTTTTTCCCTTTCTCTCTCATTTGGGGACGATGAAAGCTGCAAAGCCGTTTATCTCCCCTAAATTAGCCATGTGACAACTCTGAGCTATTAATAACCACTCCCCACAGCATTAATGTTTATGTCCGAGAGGGGTCAAGCGGTGCTCGCCACGGAGGGACAGTAGCCAAGATAAATGGGAGCAGCACAGCAGAAATGCAGTTGGCACAGACCTAGTGGGATGAGGACAACAGATGTAACCTAGATACCCCCCGGCCGCCACCAAATTGTAGGTACAAGAGGGGTCACTGATGCCCTCCTCCCAAGAGCCATGGCACTGAGCACCTCCAGCGTGATGGGGAGTCAAGCCCTTGTGGCTCATGGTGCCCCTGCCATGCGCTTCCCGGACCATTGGTGCTGCTATTCTGTGCCTGTTCCCACCTCTGAGGACCAACCTCTGTGGTCCACGAGGTGGCTTCTCAGGCCGTGGCCACTTCTGCCTCTCAGGATCTAGAGAACGCTGTCACTTTTCCCAAGTCTTGAACATGGAACAGTCTTTTGCTTAATTTTCCCACAGCAAATATTCCTATTTCTCAGGGGGGGTGATGGGGGGTCTCGCCGGGATCTCCAGCTGCTGCCAACCCTTGTGCCTCTTCACCGCTTCCCAGAGGCTTCCTTTAGGTCCAACTAGAGCCGGATCTGAGTGTGACGCCCAGCTACCTGTCTTGTGAGTGGCCCCAGCTGAGAATAAAGGTGGAATCTTTCTGTGGAGAGAGGAGAGCTCACTCTGGAATCTGATGGCGCTGGCTCACCTCCTGCTTCCCTCGCTGCCTAAATCACTTAATCTGTCATTATGTCAGTTTCCCCAGCTGTAAAATGTGCATTCGAATCCATGTACCTTCCAAAGGCTGTTGGTGGCATTAAGTAAACGGAATCTAAATCCTTATTGAGAAAAAAAAAGTCATTATAACAACAATGACAATTAAGAACGAGTCCAAGTCTTCTAGAAAAATGGAATTCCTTCCAAAATCCTTCTGCATTTGTGGAAATCCCTGCAAGAAGGAGAAGCAAGCTAGGATTCAGCTCCAGGGAGAGCACTTCTCTGAAGTGAAGCCAGGCCTCCTAGCAAAGGCTGAATAATCCAAGATGCCCTGGGGGCTCACAAGTCCCCGTTAGGCATCGAGTAGCTTCCAGAATCCCCTCTTCAGCCTCCTGAGATGCTCAGGATAAAGACATTAGCAATTGCCTTCTGGGTTGAAATATAAAACACTTGAAATGTCAGACTGGGCTGATCAGAGAAGGAGCAATTGAAACCCCTGCTGTGTCTGTAAGGGACGGCGGTTCATAAAGGACAGCATCTGCGTCTGGGGGTCATAAAACATTATGTAGCGGCAGAGAGCTGCACTGGGCTGGCCGAGGCCAGGCTTCCCCTCAGCCAGTGAAGGGCTCTCCTTAGGAGTTAATAAAAGCGTAATGATCAGGCGTCAGAGTTTCCGAATTTCCTTCTGGAGTTGAGACACTTCTCTCTGACGATGTCCCCCATCTCCTTTAAACCCAGCCCTCCCTTTCTGGTGGAGTGACAATTGTCACTTCTTCCGACCGCCCTGCGTCGGAACCCCCTCCATACAGCCCGCCTTGAGTATGGATGCTAAAAACGCAAGGCTCTCGCTTTGCCAGGCTCCCTTGCAGCTAGGCATGGACCCACGGCCTGGCTACGCTGGCTGCATGCCCCTGCCTGGACTCCAAGTCGGGAGTGAGAAATGTGGAGAAACAGGCCCCGTGGGGTTTTTTTTGCAGATGGTGAGGCCGCTGCATCTTGCATCCCGATTCCTGAGTCCCAGGGGTCGATCCTCAGCCACCGGCGGTGGGCCGGGCAAAGCAGCACCCCAGGGGCAGCTGTGTCTCCATCCAGCCGTTGGACGGTGCAACCTTGGGCTTGGCTGCCGTTTGCCTGCCTCTGAGTGTGGTGCTCCGCCTCTCGTTGGCCTTCACCTGGCTACACCTGCTCATTCTTTCCAGTAAGGCCCAGCACCACCTCCTCCGAGAAGCCCTCTTGTCGTATCCCCCTTTCCACCCGATTATTTGGACTTCTTGACCTCAGGGGCTTGGTCTCGTATATTCTTTGATCACAAAGTGTGCAGAACTGTAGACATTCAGTAAATACAACTGTATTATTTTCTTACGGGTGCTGTAACAAATGACCACGAGCTTGGTGGCTGAAAACAATACGGATTTCTACTCTCACCAGTTCTGGGGGCCTGAAGTCTGCAATCAGTTTCACTGGGCTCTCTCTTAAGGATCTGAAGGAGAATCTGTTCCTCTTTTTCTCACTTCTGGTGGCTGCTGGCAATCCTCGGCTTGTGTCTACATCACCCCACTGTCTACCCCTGTGGTTCCGTTGTCTTCTCTGCTGTTTGCAATCTTCCTCTGCCTCCCCCTTATAAGGACACCTGTGATCGCATTCAGGGCCCACATAGATAAACCAGGATCATCTCCCCATCTCAAGACCCTTAACTTAATCACACCTGCAAGACCTTTAGCATATAAGGTACCATTAGGATATGGACATCTTGGGAGCCATTATTGGCCTACCTACCTCATACGTCACGTACCGCGTGCATTTCTAGCCCTAACCCTCCAGTTCTAGGACACTGTCCTTACAGTGGCTCCCAGGAGGCTGTGTCCTGTGTGACTTCTACACGAATGCATTTTGGTCCTTCACAAACTCCACTTCCTGGAGCTGAATCCTCCTCGAGGAACCAGTCTCGCGTGCAAATCCACCAGGTGGCCAGAAGTCCTCGTGAAGTTCATTCAAGATCAAGAAGACCGGGGTGCCTGGGTGGCTCAGTCGTTAAGCATCGGCCTTCAGCTCAGGGTGTGATCCCAGGGTCCTGGGATCGAGCCCCGGGTTGGGCTCCCTGCTCAGCGGGAAGCCTGCTTCTCCCTCTCCCGCTCCCCCTGCTTGTGTTCTCTCTCTTGCTGTGTCTCTCTCTGTCAAATAAATAAAATCTTTAAAAAAAAAAAAAAAGAAGAAAACCGTTCAGATGGTCTTCTCCCCAGTCCTACTGCAGAATATATGACCTTGAACAAAGCTTGGATAAGCAGAATAGCTCTGCCCTGATGTCAGGAGACCTGGTGTCCAGCCTTTTCTTTGTGTGCACTGTGGGCGAGAATCCCACCTTGCCGTGCCTCGATGTCGTCATTGTCACAAGAAGAACAGACTAGAACTCTTCCCAGCTCAGCCATGCTTTCTCCCCCAGTGTTTTCACCCCCAGCGTTCTCCCCTTGTCACAAACGAACACAGACTATGTGATGCCCTTGACATGCATCCGTAACAGGGGACATTAAACTGTGTTGTTTAGGAATGCTTACATAGGTAATAAAACCGTAAAAGGAACCTGGGAAATTAGGATCATGAAAGCTAAGTTAATGGTTATGTCTGCTGAGGCAGGAGGACAAGAGAGGATTTGGGGGGAGCTAACGACTCTCTATTTCTTGACCTGGTGGTGGTTACACGGGCACTTGCTTCCTTATTATTTGCCAGTTCTTACATACATACTTTATTTGTTTTTTTAAATTTACTTTTATTTTCGCTTTTTATTTTGGAAATTTGCAGACATCTCCAAAAGTAGAGACAAGCGTGCAAGATACCCTAGCTTCAACACTGACCACAGGCTGCCATTTGTTTTTCCCAAACGTGTGCCTCGCATTATGGGGGGCAGGAGACACTCTAAAGCCAGTTCCAGGTGATTCATCCACAAATGCTTCTCATTTGATGCATACGGGTAGATAGATAGATGGATACACATATATCCACACATTCTATTACATAAAAAATATATGTGCAATATAGCAAGTAAGTAAAAATAAATAAATAAATAAATAAATAATCACAATAAAAATGCTGAAAATAATCGGGAGGGAGTGGGGCTGGGGTTGAGGGCAGAAATCTTATGCACAGAAAGCACTCTGTGTTTGTACGTACTTGCACGTGTGCATGAACGCATGTGGGTGTGTGCGTGTGCGTCTGTGTGTGTGTCCATGGGGTCAGGCCATGTGTCTCCTGCATGTATCTGCTTTGAGACGGAGCAGCTATGCCGGTGGCTCAGCTTGGGGGCCATGGCCTTGGCTCCCAGTGACGGAGCTGGGCACGTAAATGAACACGGTGAATTCCGGGAACCGAGGAGAACTGCAACCCTTCTGATGTCAAGGGGTCCTGCGGGGCTGGACAAGTCGAGTGCAAGCTCCATGTCTGTCTTTCCTTTGCGAGACGGACCAGCACCCAGCACAGTGAGTTGCCCAGATGAAGCCCTCAATAGCTGTTACACGGACAGATGCCCGTGCAAGAGGGTGGGTCAAAAGAACCCTACAGTTTGGAGGCAGCTTGGATATTTTCTCATGACATTAAGCAAACTGCCTTGCTCTGGGGAGCAAGAGGGCGTGGCTTGTGAGCTCCTTCCTGGAGTAGTGGCCGGTCCACACTGCCTGTGGGAAGGAAGCATTTGGTTGTCCACAGAAGTGGATGGGGGCACGGAGCCAAATGTCTGGGCTCCTACCCTGCGTCCCGATCTGTGCCGTTGCTGGAGAAAGCTGCGGTTGGGTCTACAGGGAGCACAAGTTGTAGGTGTCCAGGTCTTGTCATGTAGGAATCGGAAGGGAGGTATGCAGAGCACTTCTCAGACTACAGCCTGGGGTCTAAGTCCTGGGGTTCCCGGGCTCTCTCTACAGGTCTCTGAGCTCCTGGGCACCATGCAAAGAGGCCGATGGAAGAGGCCAACAAAGTCTCTCACGAGCTTTCTTTGATCAACACCTGCTCATTCCTCAGGTCTACTTAAGTCCCCCGCTTCTAGAAGCTCCGAGTGTCCAGCAAGCCCTCTTCCCCTCCTGCTCCTACCTCAGTGCCTTGGCTCTGGCTCTTCCCTCTGCTGGGAATGCTTTTCCCCTGAATCTTCATATGGCTTGCTCCATCAAGGTCTTTAAGTTACTGTTCAAATATCTCCTTATTCGAGAGATCTTCCATGACCGTCCTATGTGAGCAAGATAGCAACACCACGCCTACCCTAGGCCTTCTAGTTCTTGCAGTCTACTTGTAGTTCCCCAGAGACTTTGTGTTTCCTTCCTAGCTGTGTTTCCAGGGCCCAGAGCAGTGCTTGATATGGAGCGTGGGCTTACTTCTTCTTTGTCAAATGAATGAATGATTCACATTTCTTGCCTGGTCTGTGTGTGTCACTTAATACTTTTTCTTTCACATCTTGTCTTCCCAGCTGGACACCATGAGGGCATGGACAGGGTCTGTTCCTGTATTCATCACCTCCTACTCACCCCATTTATGAGGGAGGGATTCCTCCCTAGGGCTCTAGATATGACCCAAAACACAATACCTGACACTGGACAGACGAGGTCAATGGCCACGTATTAGTCCCATTGAGTCATGGCCTGGGGGAAGCAGACATTGTGCACCATGCAGGACCACATGGGGGTTACAATCAGGAACAGAGTGAATAAGGAGGGGCTAGGAGAGGTAAACTTAGTGGGATCCAGAGGGTGGGGTGACCCCTGGTTTCATCAGGAAGATGTGCATGGCTTGCTTGAATAATTCTGGGAGCTGGAAGGAACTGGAACCCACTCCTCATGGATAAGCAGGAACTATGCCTGGTCCCCTTGATGAGAAGTGTTGCTTGGCTAGGGGACCTTATCCATGGGAGAAGATAAGGGGGAACTCATCTGGGGAGGGGAGCTTGAGGGTGGGCCATTCCAGGCCCTCCTGGTTTCACCAGATGTCAAGGTCACTTGTAACACTAGATTACTTTTAGACCTAAACCACAGTTCCTCTCTAGTTCATGTACTTGAACTGAGTTCAATGACCAGTCTTGGGGTCCTGATGTAGTTCTACTAAGCCTTGTTTGTGTGCCTCTCTCTGGCTTTGTCTTGGTGTCTAAGATCTGCTATTATCCAACCAATTCCTGGCCATCTAACCCTCCTCTTTGGAGACTGGCTCAACTCATCTATCCTTGGACTCCTTGGGCTTCCTTCCTCATGGTCCAGTCTCCTGGGCATGGTTCTAGCTTCTTTTATCTGATGACTTGGGGTTTCTCCATGACTTAGTTGGCCCAGCGTCTACCTCTCCTCCTCGCCTGCTGTCGGCCACGTGATAGCCCCCAACGACCTCCCCACAAAGACCACCCTCTTCTTCTGAGCAGCTTCAGAAGCGGGGGAGCTTCTGTGGAGCCCCTGGGGAGAGTCAGATTAAGGCTTGAAAGCAAAAGAGCGTGGCCACATCTCCTTGGTGGTATCACTGTGTCTCCCCACATGTGCTGACTCCGTTGCTTTCCAGCCTTTGTGAGTCAAACCCAGAAGGCTTTTGTTTCTGACCAAATAAGGCACTGCTGTGAGTCTTGTAGGCACTTTGTGCCTCAGTTTCCAAAGCTGCAAAATGGGGTTGTGGCAAGAATTAATCATGACACTGTGTGTCAGGTGTTCAGAGGCAACAGGCAGTCAGTGTCTGGAACACGGCAGGTGGGGTGAGTGACGGTGGAGGTTGCCAATGCTATGGGTGCTGTTCTCTTTCTAAGTGTGAACTCATCCACAGCCCTCTGGCTGGGTCTACCTTTGTCCAGAATCAGAGCCGCCCTGAAGCCCAGCCTTGCCCAGAGCATCAGGCCAGCGGGTCCTCTGTCAGTCCAAGCCCCCCACAAACACACACAGAGTTTGAAGGACACAAGGGTCACTGATGTTGCCCAGAGACTCAGCTCTCAGCAGCCTTCTGCCAGATCCCTCACGAGGCCTGCTTCCGTCTCTCAACCAGATCTCGGACCTCAAACTTAACCTCCTTCGACTTCAGGTGTTTGTCTGTGATGGGGGAGGCCAGTGGGGACGCACTTGTCGTCTAGGTCTGCCGGTGTCCTGTGACTCGCGCTCGGGCGCACCCAGCACTCAGCGGCAGCCTCGGCCTGCCCATGAGGACCAGTGTTGATGCAGTGTGATCGCGGGGACTTGAGGACATCTATTCTCTAAATACATTTAATCTGTGATCATCTCCGCACAGGGAGGATTTTCAAAACAGGGTAAACCCAAGCATGTTTAACTTATGGCTTTTCAAGGTGTTTTTAATCAAAATTTTCCAGAGACAAAGAGGTTGAAATCCCAAAACAATGGAACAAAACCCTTTCGACAAAGAGGCTCAGTCCCGTGGTGAGGCGATGCCCCATTCTGACTAAAGGGAGGGAACAGGTCTTAGGACAGGAAGCAGAGCTGTGGGATGTGGCCCCTGGACAGGGATTGCTATCCTTCCCTGGTTCTGGAACCCCCCCAAAGGAGGCCTACATCCAGGTTCCCTGAAAGCAGGGGTGCTTTCAGACACAGTAACAAGTCCCGAGGTGCTAATTAACAGGGGGACAGTCGCCGAGCCCAGCTCAGACTTCTCGGGAGCCAACCTGCCCCGACCCCAGCTTGTCTCTCCCTTTGTCTCCTCTTACTGGGAACAGGGCTCCCCATCAGCACCTTCAAGTCCCAGGAGAATCCCTGCTTCACCAGGAGCAGGAGGCAAGCTGACTCGTGCCCAGGGCTCAGACAGCCAGATATTTGTGGCTGCTGAAAATCCGGAGAAACCACCCGTAATCCTTCTGCTGGAGGTGTTCCCATCCTACAGCCCTGGGCAGGCTCCCTCCAGAAGCCTTGAGAGTGAGTTAGACATTCCCTCCCACCCCAATTCTCCCCCTTCCAGACACTTCCACCCCTTCTCACCTGCTTGGCTGCCTATCCCAGGCTGCAGGGTCTCCGACGCACTGCGTGTCCCTGGTTCTCCCAGCTGACTAAGCGCCTGGCCTCTTCTGGTTCCTCTTCCACCATGATGATTCCTGGGGACACTTATCACACCCCATGGATGTCGTCCCCTTGATTTCTTCCCTCTGTTGGTATAACAGGCTTTTCAAGGGCACGGATTATGAGTTGTTCTTGTGACCTCAGCAATGGCAGAAGGGACGTCACAAGTTGTCAGCGGAAGCAAGAGAGGAAGGAAGGGGCCCCGAGCAACACCTGGTTCTGGGTGTTGGTTCTGGGGCCACGCGAGTGCAGAGAGGAAGGAGCACCACGGCCAAGACCCCCCGCGATGGGGAGCCTGCAGGCTTCTCTCTGTTTATTGCCCTGACAACATCCAGCATGACCGCCACGGGGACGTGTGGGACATGGTTGGGTGTAGAATGACATTTTGTCCCCAGAGATGCTGGTGAAATATAAAGAAGGGAGGGACGCCTGGGTGGCTCAGTCGGTTAAGCATCTGCCTTCGGTTCAGGTCGTGATCCCAGGGTCCTGGGATCGAGCCTCGCATCGGGCTCCCTGCTCAGCGGGTGTCTGCATCTCCCTCTGCTGCTCCCCCTGCTTGTGTTCCCTCTCTCTGTCAAAATAAATAAATAAATAAACATTAAAAAATATAAAATAAATAAATAGAATAAATATAAATAAATAAATATAAATAAATAAATAAATAAATGAAATAAAAATAAAGAAGGGAAAACAGCATTAAGGAAAAGGTCGCCTCCATATGTAACATATGGACTATAGGCCCTGGCTAGTGACTCCCTCCCCCTGGACTCAGTTTCCCCTGGAGAAGCAACTTTCTTTGAGGGATCCTCCCACCTGGAAAACTGAGTCCAGCAGGTCAGCAATGGAGTGGGTTTTCCACTCATCTCACCCACGACCAACACCAAGTGATCTCAGGCAGGTTGCACTCCCTGGGCCTCAGTTTCCCCACATGCACCCAGCTTGAATATTCTAGAGGCTGTGATTCCACCACACACTCCCACCTTGTGGTGGACTTCAGGCCAGCCCCAAGTCCTGCGCTATGCTAGCCGTGGGCGGCCCATGGCAGTGGGGCAGGGCTGGCCATCCTCCTCCATGAACAGCTTCCACGTGGATCCCACCAGAGACCCACTTTGTCTTAGTGGTGACCAGCGGGGCCTGGCTCACAATTCCAGCATTCCAGCAGCACGTTCCATTTCCCAGCATTGCTCCCTCTCCCTGTCACCACCAGCCCACCTCTCAAATGAAAACCTGGCAGAAGCCAGACCGGGCACCATAACCCAGTACTTCTTGATGGAAGATGAATTCTCCACATGAGCACCTGAAAGCAACTCAAGGTAATTCGTCAGCTATTTTTGTGTCTAGCTCTTCTCCTGGGCAGGAGACGGCTTGCCTCCTGCTCCTGGTGAAGTAAGGATTTTCCTGGGACTCGAAGGCACTGATGGGGAGCCCTGTTCCTAGTAAGAGGAGACAAAGGGAGAGACAAGCTGGAGTCGGGGCAGACTAGATCCTGAGAAGGACCTCTGGGGTCTCCGAGAGCCTTTCAGGGATTCCGCAAGATCAAAACTACCTTACGATAATGCTCACATGCTATTCGCCTTTTTATTCCCATTCTCTCAGTAGCGTTCAGTGGAGCTTTCCAGAAGCTGCATAATGTGGGATATCGCAAGAGATTAAAAGCCCTTATGAGAATCCAATTATCTTCCAGTAAACCAGATAGTAAAGAGATTTACAAAAGTGTAAAACAATGCCTTTCTTCTCACAATTTTTTCTTTTTGCTTTTGCTTCGTTTTTTTTTTCTTTTTTAAAAAGCACATTATTTATGGTGACGTGCAATGGGTTTACTGTTGCTGTTGAAATGAATTAATTAGCATTTTAAGAATTTCCTAGCCTTGGTTTCTAATATGGCGAATAGCATTGGAAATAAGGAAAATAAACAAAAACTCTTTCGAAGTCCTCAATAATTTTTCAGAGTGCAAAGAGATCCTGAGACCAGAGACTAGAAAATCAGTGCTGCATTCTACGGGAACATAAGGACTTTACAACTGCCTCTTCCTGCTGACCTCCTGGACCCGATGTTCCAGCTGCACAGATTCCTTCCAGCAAAAGAGCTACTCCAGGGAAACTGAGTCAGAGGAGAGGGATTCAGACTTGGGTTCAAATGCCAGCCCCACTACCTCCTAGGAGCGGAGTCTTGGGCAAGTCGTTGAACTTCTCTGGCCTCTAGTTTCCTTGTCTACGAAAGAGAAGTGACATCATGTCTGGCCATGACGTCATGGCATCGTCATGACAACGTAGTCACCAGCTGACCCACGGTGTTGACCCGCCTCGCTCTGCAGCTGTGATGTGCTCTGTCTGTCCGCGTTGGTCTGTCCCTGCTTCTGCAGGACAAGGGCACTTTCCCTGGGCTCAGCAGACTGAGCATAACCGCTGAAGGAGAACTGATTTCCAGACTTTGCTGCTGGTGGTGAATTTAGCTGCCTGTGCATGTCCAGTGAGCTCCCAGGTGCTGCTGACGCTTCTAGTCCCGGGGTTGCATTTTGAGAACAACTGACGTGGACCTTTGAGAGTCCGAATCTTGCCGTTGATTAGAAAGTGTTTTATCTCCATGGTATTTAATGAAATCCAGGTCCTGGGAGGTTCTTGGAGGGGAAGGGGCTCCTGGGAGTGAAAGCTTCCAGAATGAGATGAGAGGGGGCCTCTGGTCGGCCTCATTAACATTCCTTTTGCATTTCCATAAACAAATCCTTCGCTCATGGTCCCCGCCTTGGAAAGCCCATTCTGCCGGTGGAGAGAGGAAAGCAAGTAAGGGCCATGTCTCAGGGTCTGATAAAGATTAACTCAGCTCTCCACAGCCCTGGCTCATTTCACATCGGTCTGTTTCTTACCTTCTTGACTTCACTTTCTTTGAAAGACTTTTGTTCTCCCCTCTATTTCATCCTGCTTCTTCCTCTTACACCCCAAGAGTTGGTGGCTGAAAATTGGAGGTGTGCCCCCCCACCCCAGGAGCTCATAGCAATGGCCCTAAGGCTGCCCCCCTCCCAGGAGTAGAATCCTGGGGGTCTGGGGGCTGAGGAGAGGGGCCCTTCCGTGGACCAGCTAGCAGCTGCCTCCTGCTTTCTTAGCGTTCTTTCCCCAGAATTTCTTTCTCAGAATCCAGCGACCAGAGCTTTGAACTGTGTCTGGGAGCTTCTGTGCCTTATCTCCATTCATGGTGTGCATTTGTTTGCAAAATGTGTCGCAAGGTAAGAAAAGCCTAAAAGAGGTTATTTGGGGGGTCCAGGAATGCTAAAAAAATATTATCCATATCAACGAGTGGTACTTCCTCGATCTACACCATTTCGACTTAGGAAAGCTTTCATGGAAACGCTGTCCTTGCGGATAATGGGAGAAACTCGTATCTGAGAATTAACTTGCTCTATCACAAGCCCTGTTGAAGGGAGTCTGGGCACCCAGGGTGAGGGGCCTGCAGTTGCCCTAGCGTGAGCACCCCGGATCCCTCTCCACCGGTCCCTCAGCTCCAAGGGCACCGCAGGAACACACAGGGAGTGGGCGAGGCACCAAGTAAATTGAAATCCCTTTCCTCGGGGGTCAGAAGACCAGGGTCTAGGCTCACCAGGCACTAAGAAGCTAGTTAGTCTGCCTAACTAGCAAGCGAATGCCCTTCTTGGTGTTGGTCTGCTTTTACCCCACCAAGAACTGGGCCTCCTCTGGGCTGGAGTCCGTGCCAGGGGGAGGCTGACCCCCTTTATCCAAGCTGCTTTGTTGACTGGGCCCCCGGGGCTGCTGGTCTGGGCGGGCCGGCCCTCTCGGCCCTTGCACCCCTCCCTGGGTCCAACAGCCCCACAGTTGCACCACGTCCCTGCCCCGGCCCGGCGTCCGAGGCCCTACGCCCCGGGCCGGGATCCCAGACGGGCCGTGCTGAAAAGGCATTTGGACTTTCTCCCTGAAATGCCGGCTTTGATTTATGTCCTATCCTGGCCAGTGTTCTGCTGACCTGATCCTATAACTGCATAATTACATTATTAGCGTATGATGGAGCACAGTACACCACGTGTCCTGCTGGAGAGGACTAGAATAAATTGCCTGTTCAGCAGAGGGAAGGGAGGGCCAGCTGGGGTCCAGGCCCGCTGACCGCAGGGTGGGAGACCTAACGTGCCTTCCGGGCCCCAGTCTCCCCCGTGGGTGCAGAAACGGGCAGCCAGAGAGAGGGAGTGGCTCTGCTTGGAGACAACCCATTCCATTAAACACGGACCAAGGGGCGCCCCCGCCCCACCCTTAAGAGGCCTTGGAAGGAATGAAAGCCCTGGGGATGGAGAAGAGAGGTTTTCCACAGCCAAGAGCTGGCTCAGAGGACAGAGAGCAGAGGGCCCGCCCTGCAGGTGGCCAGGCAGCCCCAGGAGAAGGGCCGGGGTCTGAGACCCACGTGGAGCCCTCGCTAGGTCACATCTTGGCAACTGTGGAACTGGAGCCCAGCCCACGGCAAAGCCACGCGAGCCTGCAGTGCCAAGGGTTCTAGCCACTCTGAGGTCTGCCGGGGGACCCCACGCTGCAGGCTTATGGTGGGTCCGAACCTTCGCCCATGGGGTTCTCTTCTGCTGTCCTCTAGGGCTCGTCTCTTGGCTGCTGTTTGCAGAGCCCCGTATGTTGGAAGGATTTGCCTGGATGAGGTATCTATTACCCTAGCTTCCTTTGGGCAGTGGGTCTGACCCTCCTCTGTACCCCTCGTGCCCAGCAAAAGATCGGACACCAGCAAGATGCCCAAGACATTGTCGAGTTGATCAGTGGTGCAGGTAGGACCTGTGGTGATGGGAGGGTGGCGGGAGAACCCAGGGGCCTTGCTGAACAGTTCTAGAACGCATGGGGGCGCCACTGCTTGATTTCCCTGCTCCCTGAGATCTGGGGACCAGGAGGCCCCAGCTGTGAGGAGGAAATGGATGATGAGATTGGCAGGCAGATGGGGCCAAGCAGATGGGAGGGGCAGGTAATAGATGGAAATCCTGAATAAGAAGGCTGAAGGCAGACGGCCTGTGCCGGGGGGCAGGACGGGGTGCTTACGAAGACCAGCATTCCCCTGCATTTGTCCCCCAGGTCTGGACACCCAAGGGTGCTTCCTCCCAAACAGAGGGCTCTCCCGTGCCCATCTCCCCAGCCTGCACCTCGGCCATGCCCGAGTCTCCTTCCCGTCGCTCTTGGAATCCTCAGTGGTGCTGGCGGGGAGCCCCGTGGCTGCAGGGAATGTTCCCCTACTTGGCTTCTCACTGCTGCTTTTGCTGGCTTCCTGCTGAATTTCCCAGATCCTCGGGTCCAAACGCTCCCACTTCCAGGAGGCCAGTCCCAACTGCGCTGGACCCATGACCTCATCTATTAAAGGGAGACTGGAACCACACAGAGGAAACTCCTTTACATTCCATCCCTTCTGCCTCAGTGTTATCACCTCCTCAACACCCTCCCCTCCGTTCTCTCATCTCCTGGCCAAGAGCATCCTCCCTCCGCCTCCATCCTCCCTCCCCATCCTCCCTTTCATCCCCTCTCCCTTTCTCCCTGCTGCCTTGGTCTGCAAGAGGCTGGTTTCATCCGTCCTTGCAGGATGATTCCTCCGGACTGCGGCCCTATGTTTCTCCTTCCTGTCACCGCTGAGCTTTTGTAGAGGAGGGGGACTTCCAGATATCTCCACGCCCTCTCCTGCCCCTCCTTAACCTCACACTCATGGTCCAGCCCAGAACACAGCTGAAAATATGCGCCTGGACAGTCCCGATATGCTGTGTGCTGGAAAATACAGGCGAGAAAAACAGGATGCATACTGCCCTTCCATTTTTTTCTGAAAAAAATTTAAGTGTTATCTTTGTTGCGGGTTTTTTTGTTTTGTTTTGTTTTTTGGTTTTTTTTTGCAGAGAAATGTTACATAATAAAATAATAGTAGATATCTCTGGGCAATTGTTTTGAGGGATTTCTTTGTTCTTTTTATCCATTTTCAGATTTTTTTCCGCAAATATAATTATTTGCGGAAAAAAATACAAGCTTTAGGGGAAAAAAGACAACAAAATGCTTCTCAAACATCTGATAAGAATCCTAAATTGTAATGGCTTACACTCCTTATACCTAAATGAAACACAGATGGATCAAAGATTCAGAAGTAAAAAATGAGACCATAAAAGAATCACAAGAAACTATAAGATGTCTTCTAATAATCTTGGAACAGGCCAGACTTTTCTGACCAACTCACTGAAACCACAAGCCATGGAAGAGAAGTTTAACTGATTTGACAGCAGCAAATGCCATAAACAAAATCAAAATACAGAGGACAAGTGGGGGGAATTATTCATATGTGAGAAATGGTTAGTTTCCTTCAACTATAAACAAGACTTTCAAGCCAATAAGAAAGATATCAACTCATCAACAGAAAAGTGGAGGGGCCAAGGACCTGGAAGAACACTCTAGAGATAAATATATACCATTAACTTAGAAATACATGAAAAAAAAGAATGAAAAACATTTAAAGAAGAAAAACCATTTTCTACCTACCTGACTGGCAAAGGATAAAATATTGATCAGTACAGTATAAACAATAATAGGCAGAAGCTGAGACCTTCACAGCCTGTAGTGGGAGTAAATTGATGCTGTCTTTGTAGAGATCCGTGCGTTGATTTCTTTCCAAATTGAAAATTTACATACTCGGGGCGCCTGGGTGGCTCAGTCCTTAAGCGTCTGCCTTTGGCTTAGGGCACGATCCCGGCGTTCTGGGATCGAGCCCCACATCAGGCTCCTCCGCTGGGAGCCTGCTTCTTCCTCTCCCACTCCCCCTGCTTGTGTTCCCTCTCTTGCTGCCTGTCTCTATGTCTGTCAAATGAATAAATAAAATCTTAAAAAAAAATAAATAAAATAAAATTCACATGCACTTTAAGCCATCACATTCACTCCTAGAATTTGTTCTAGCGATACTCTTTCAAAGAACCAGGTTTGGGCTTCTTTCATTCCCTTGATTGTTTTCCTGTTTTTAATTTCGTTCATTTCTGCTCTAATTTTTAATATTTCTCTCCTGCTTCTTGCTTGAGGTGGAATTTGCTTCTCTTTCATTAAGCCCCTGTGTTAGTCCATTCAGGCTGCCAGAACAGAACTGCCATATGCTAAGCAGCTTAAACAAACATGTATTTCTCATGGTTCTGGAGACCAGGAAGTCCAAGATCAAGGTGCTGGAAGATTCAGTGTCTGGTGAGGACCCACTCTCTGGTCATAGAAATGACTGTCTTCCTGCTGTGTCCTCACGTGCAGAAGGGGCCAAGGCAGCTCAATGGGGTCTTTATTTATAGGGGACCTAATATACCTTCCAAAGGCACCAAGTTACCTCAATTACCTCCCAAAGGCCCCCCCAAACCGTCACATTGGGGGTTAGGTTTTAACGTAAGAATTTTGCAGAGACAAACATTCACTCGATAGCAATTCCCAAAGTGTAAATTTAAGTAATATTTCTTCCTTTCTAATGGAAGTATTCGGTGCTACATATTTACCTTTAAACACTGCTTTGGCTGCATCCTACAAATTTTGATAAGCTGTATTTTCATTTTCATTTACTTCAAAGTACTTTTTAATTTTCCTCGAGACTTCCTCTTTGATTCGTGGGCTGTTTAGAAGTGTGTTATTTAATTTCCAAATATTTGGGCTTTTCTCTTCCTCCAGGACTACGGTCCCCAGGGCCTTCATACCTCACATCCTAGTCCACACCTGGCCTCCAACAAATCATGAAAATTTCTAGTTCACTATTTCTCCCGCTTTATATGGTATCCACGGGCTTCTGCCCCCAGATAAGCAAATGCTCAGGTCTTTGCTTCCCTGCAGGCACCTGTCTCTCTCCAAGATAGTGGTCTGTCCTGTGACCTCAAATCTCTGATGGGTTCACAAAAAGTCATTAATGTGATGCTTTCCAGCTTTTATCTTGTAATCATATATATACATATATATGGCCTTATTATTTATGCTGGAAAGAAACACTGAAAACAACCTAAAATCCCTTAAAAAGAAAGCATAAGCAAATGATGATATAGCCATCCAATGAAATGCAATGCAACATATCTTAATAAGAATGAGATGTACAGTGGTTAACAGGAACGAGATAGAATATTATGCAGGAATGTGCTGATGGATGTAGAAAATTATCCTCATTGAATATCAGTTGGTACAGTGTAAATTTTTTTTACCATGTGATCAACTCTAGAGCTGTTCCCATGAAGTCCTTCTGGTCCCATGGCAGGAACACACATCTCCATCTCCTTTGACATTTGTTCATGGGCCTTGCTTTGGTCAATAAATGTTAGGAAGAGAATTTTACCAGATTTCAGCCTCTACTCACCCTTTGGTGGGTACCCTTGTGCAGGCCCCAACTTGTCCCACCGTACACAGATACTCTGCAGAGATGGAACTGGTCTGTAGATACATGGACAACAGAGATCATATGGACGTGGGTTTAGGGGCACCATTTTGTGACTCTGAATGCTGGAGAACAAGCAAAGAGAATGGAAGAGATGCAGGAGAGAGGCTTGAGAGAGACAAAGACGTGGAGGGGCAGAGAGATGGGCCAGTGAGCAAGGAAAGAGTGTGAAAGATACCTAGATGGTACTTCTTTCTGGCTCCCAGTTTAGGTCCATGGTGTGCCCAGCTATACTTTATCTCCACGGCTTTGTGAGAAACCACAGTCACAAAATACATCTCCATCTATGCAAGTCAGCTTGACTGGATTTCTGCTCTTGCAACCAAATTATCTCTAAGACACAAATCTAAGGATTTCTCCCCATTTCTTCTAACACTACCCAGAACGGTCTTCTCCAAGACTCCCCTGTTACCCAGGCATCCCTGCTGCAGGGGACCTCAGTGTCCCTCCATATCACGCTGTCACAGAACTCCCTGCTCTCCACACCAGCCAACTATACATTTCACAGCCCAGCTTCATATCTTTCTTCCAAAGCTTCCCACCCCCCATAGCTGGACAGAATCGCTTCCTCAGCCCTGGATTTATTCCTCTTTTGAACCATTTGTCACACTCCCCCTTGTGTTACAGTTGTTTTTGTTGTTTTATTTCTGGAGTTAAATTTTAAGCCCCTTGATGGTAATAAGTGTATCTAGTCATCCCAAAAGACTTAATTGTTTCCTGGATGTTTAAATTATTTAGGGCTTTACTTCCTAGGTTCCACTCTCCCTTAGTAAACAGGAGAGGAGGGGAGAGGAGGAAGCCACAGTAAGCCTTCAACACAAAGGCTCATTCTGTTTGCTCTTTCACTGAGCACTCAAGAAAAATGGCAAATACTGATATCATTCCTCCCTGCCAGGCATTGTTCTAAGGGTTTTTATGTTTATGAATGGAAGTAATCATAATAAATCTCTATACAGGAGTTAAAGTTATTCTCCATTTGTTAGTGAAGAAACTTGCCCTAGGACACATACCTGAGGAAAAGAACCAGAATTTGTACCAGGGTGACCTGCCCATGAGGGCCATGCCTTCAAGCATCTGGCCACGAGAAAAGCCTGAAGGGAGAGGACAGGTGGGAGCGGGCATGCTCTGTTTCTGGCTGACCGACAGCACATTAGAAGTGAAGGCCATGCTCTTTTCTGCAGTGGAGCGGAAAGGAGAAAGGACGAATTCCACCTACAGATCGGGGATCTCTGAAGGCACTGAGAGGCTCATGACTGGCTCATGGAAAAGCTTCACACACACATACATGCACACACACCACACACATGCGAATGTGTCTAAAGTACTAAATGCACCCATTAGGCCCAGGAAAAGGGGTATGTGCAGGTGCATACTTGCGAGGTAATGAGTCTTAAGGGAACAAAGGAGACCATGCCCTGAATGCCGCCCTGTCTGACCAATTTCCCCTCCCAAGGCAGGATGGAAGGCGAAGGTCTTTATGTAGGTGCTGAATTTGTTCTGAAGTGCCTTCGGCTCAAGGTAGCTATTGACTTTGCTGGGCACTGGCACTAATCAGGGGTCCATGCGCTTGGGGACAGGTTGGTACTCAGTATGGATAACGCTCCGCCATTCCATTCCCCCACTCATTTATACACCACCTGAAGTTAACCCGTCGGCTCGGGACCAATGTCATCAGATCTATCACCACATATGAATTTTCTGTTCCCCTCTTTAAGGTATCTCTTTGGGACCTTACTTTGATGGATTCCAAGGATGCTGCCATCTTACTACAAGGGTTAGTACAGAATAGTGGTTGAGAATCTGGGCTCAGGAGTTTAGACTCAAGCTCTGCCACTTGCTCAAGAATCTTGAGTGAGTTTCTTACCTTTGATTTTCTCATCTACGTAATTGGGATTGAAATAGTTCCAAATGCATGAGGTTGTCTTGTGTATTCAGTACCCTCAAACATGTAAAGCGCTTGGGACAGTGCCTGGCAGAGGGCATGCACTTGAGAAACATTAGCTTTCGTCCGTGTGCAGAGCATCTCAGAGCTTGTCCCCAGGAGGAGACCCCAAGCCAACCCCGTCAGCCACACTCTTCAACCATCAGTGGAGTTCAGCGGGTTTTCCCAGTCTGATCGCTCATTGATTCCCCAACCTTGGCCCAAGGCTCTGATGAAGATAAGCCCCAGTTAGGACGTTCATAGAAGAGACCACGGAATTGGTACAATTCCAAAAGAGAAGGATTAACTGTCTGAGCAATGATGGGATTATGCCATAAAGCATTGAGTCTCCAAAGAGGAGTGCTGGGTGCTTTTGGGTTTCTACAGAACTTTTTATCACTGTAAAAGCAAAATAAGAATGTTGTCGAAAAGTTAGAGTACTGAACAGTTTTGAATTAACCTCTTTCATAATCCCTCTGTAAGAATTCCATTGCTGTTATCATGTTGTGTTTCTGCCCACATTTTTTATATGAACACGAGTCACTATCAAAACCTATCACGGTTTTTTTTTGAACACCACCATATTTGCATTTTATTACATTACTGAAAAATTTTTGCTGACTTCCTGATCAAGATGATGGAGTAAAGCAGGCTTGGCAACTCTTCCTCTTCCCCAAGCTAACAAAATGAACTAAAGAGTGTAAAAAAAAGTGACAACGGGTAAAACAGCTTCCAAGTCCTCAGGGCCAAAGAGGTGACACAATGTCCTGGCTTACATTTTAAAAAGTTGTAGCTGGTGGAAGATTCTGGTGAGCATGACTCAGTGCGGCTTCTCACCCAGAAGGTGAGTTGTGACTTAGGAGAGCCTGAGGAATTCTCGTAATACCCCTAAATGAGTGAAACAGTGGTCCAAGGGGCTGAAAGGGGCTGCCCCAGGGGGAGTCATGGAAATACCACAGGCCTGGAGAGTATAGGGGAGTCCAGAGTGACCCCCAGAACTTTCTTTGTGGCCTCTCCAGGCTATAGTTTTCATAATAAACTATTATCCATCACCCCATCACCTGCTCTCCACAGTCCCACCCCCTACAATAAGCAGGGGTCCTCAGAATTAGAGACCACAGAGAAATAATGACGTAAGTTCCTCTTAGGGAAAAAGAAGACAAGGAGAAAGAAAGAAGGAAAGAAATGGCAAACCTTAAAGAAAATGAAACAGGAAAAGAGAGAATCTGGTGTGAGGGATGAGATTGGATAGACTGTCAAGGCAGGCTTTCGAAGGGAATGAAATTTGAGTTAGTCTCGAACAATGGGAGGGCTCCAGTCAAGCAAAGCCCTCCATCGGTGGTCATCCAATCTGACCGTGCGCTGAAATTGGAATCACCCAGGGAGCTGGAAAACAACAGCAACCATCACCAGCTGTCCTTGGGCTCTGCCCCAGGGTTTGGGTAGAGACCCAGGCACCTGTATATTTTTTTAACTCCCCAGCTAATTCTAAAGTACAAAGAGGGTAGAGAACCACTGGTTGAGATGCACATCTCTGCATGCAAAACTATTTCAAATTTCCTATTATTAAACTTGACTTCTAGTAAATGAATGACTGTTCAAATTATATAGACATTTTTTAGGTGTGTGATATTTTTAGGTTCGTGTCAAAATATTTCCAGGGAAAGGATCCAACAACTTCACTTTTAAGGGGACTCCTTTGAAAGCGGGTAATTCTCTTTTGAATGTGCATTTTCATTCCTGCTTCTCAAACCTTTCACTGATGTTGGTACAAGGCCCCTTGCCCACCAGGTACTTTTTTTAGTCCCTTGTGGTATAATATTCCTTCTCTCCTTTTTATTTTCTTCCTCCTTCTTTGTGATTTCTCTTTTTGCTTTCTTTAATTCTTCTTCTTCTTTTTTTTTTTTTGAAGATTTTATTTATTTATTTGACAGAGAGAGAGAGACAGCCAGTGAGAGAGGGAACACAAGCGGGGGGAGTGGGAGAGGAAAAAGCAGGCTCCCAGCAGAGCAGGGAGCCCGATTCAGGGCTTGATCCCAGGACCCTGGGATCATGCCCTGAGCTGAAGGCAGACGCTTAACGACTGAGCCACCCAGGCGCCCCTCTTTAATTCTTCTTAACAAAATCTTCTGTTCTTTCGCAGGTCAGAAAATTCCAGAGACAGGACTTGTCGCTGATCCTACCATAGAAAACCTCTCCCTCCCATGTCCTTCCCTAAGTCCTGGCTGGATTCATGGAAAATAGTAAAACTGAAGCCCCAGTCGTCTGTCAGGTGTGGGCATAAATGCCAAGTATTTAGTCATCAATTTAGGGGTAGGTTGAAGATGAAGTCCGTACGTTCTCAGAAGCCGTGTACAGAACATCCCCTCACGCTTTATCAGTTCATTTCACCGTGGGGATTGTAGGCACGCACATAGGCGCAACCTCTGTCTTCTTCCCTTCCTCTCCAACCCTCTCTGTGCCCCTTCCACTTAGATGACAAGAGCTTTGGGGCGCCTGGGTGGCTCAGTCGTTAAGCGTCTGACTTTGGCTCAGGGCGTGATCCCAGGGTCCTGGGATCAAGCCCCACATCAGGCTCTTCTGCTGAAAGCCTGGTTCTTCCTCTCCCACTCCCCCTGCTTGTGTTCTCTTTCTCGCTGGCTGTCTCTCTCTCTGTCAAATAAATAAATAAATAAAATCTTTAAAAAAAAAAAAGAGCTTTGGGGACAAGAATACTCAGAACTATAAAAATGGTCACTTAAGGCAGTCAGAGAAACTGATAACATAGTCTCCAGGGAGGTTCATCTCTTTATTTATTTGTTTTTATTCTCTCTCAAGATTCTATATGTGATTTCCCCTGAACAGTTTAAATTTAGCAGCCCTTGGTTTATTGGCTTCTTTTTTAAAATTTAAAGGCTACTCCTTAGAGTTGCTGCAAATATCATCCTGGAGGTAAAGGGAACCTGGCTGGGACCTCCGTCATCCCACTGACCCCCAGGGATGAGGCTACTGATCGGATTGCCCAGGGGTGGGGGCAGGTCTCAGTTCTCAGGCTTTGGAAGGTATCCCATCGGACCCTGCATCTTGGTGGAAGAGGATGGCCTTCTCAGACAAAGAAGGGTGTTCTCCAGGCCCGGGAGTAGAAAGACTACTTCTCCCAACTCCAGATTCATGTGCAAGAGGATTTGGGTGACCAAGATAGCAACAGTAAATGAGAAACGGCTTGACATCACATCTTCTCTCCCAAAAGAATACGTCAAGGTGTTTAGAGGAGGGGAAAAAGAAGGTGCAGGACCCCAGTAAGCAAAACCTTTGTAGTCACACTCAGGAGAGGCCGATGGTTCTTTCATTTCCCTCTTGGCTGCCTGGAACATTTAGCCGATTATTGTCATATTACAGCTATGTGATGTTAAACATCTGTTTGCTAGGATCAGCGCAGATAATTGAAAACAGGATTTGTTTTAATTCCAAGACCCTGGAGCAAAGTTTTGCCAGGGAGCTCTCCCCACCGCCCAATCTTACCCTGAAGCCGAGGCCTTCCGTCACAAAACCTTGATGGGGCCCCACCTATGCACAGGCTGCCTGGGGAATGGGTTTTCCCAGGGTGGCCAAAGACCAGACACTTGGCCTCATGGGCTCAGAATGTCTGAAAGTAGAGATGTTCATTTTTATCCAGATGTTTTGGCTGCCAAAGCAAAATTTAAAATAGCAATAAGGAATATCTTATTTCCCCCAATCTTCCATACCTACACTGATCTTGAGTTCTTTCTCATTAAGCCAGACTTAATGGTTTTTAAACAACAACACCATTTAAGTCGGTTACATTATCAAAAGCTCATTATCAGTTAGCCGTAGGCAATGCAGAGTCAGGATTTTGCATATATATATTAATAGCAATAATAGGTAACAACTACTGAACATTTTCTATGAGTTGGGACACAATGTTACGTGCCTTAAATGCAATAATTCAATTAGTTTTTTGTAAGGGTTTTATACAGTAAGTGCCGCTGTTCACTCTGTTCTGTGGACGAGAACACGGGGACACAGAGGAGCCAAGCATCTGGAACGATGGAGTTGCAAATTCCTAATATGAGGACCGGTAGGGCTGGGAGCTTAGCCAGGGGGAATCACGACTCTCTATTTTGGACACGTTAAAGTTGAATGCCAGTTAGGCACCTAACCGGAAATATCAAGGAAGTGTTTGGATCCGGGCCCCAAGGGTTCAAGAGCAAGGTAGAGACCAGGGATGTACCCTGGGAGACATCAGAGCATGGAGAGCATTTAAACCATGATACTGGAATGCAAAGTCAAGGGCAAGAGTGTAGAGAAGAGGTTGGAGGATGGAGTCTGGACATGCCCACTTAAGGCAGTCCAAAAGACAGACAAGGAGTGGCCAGGGGATGGCCAGGAGAGGCGGACACCGAGAACTTGTGGGTTTTAGCTATCCGCAATGGATCTCTCCCTTTCACTCTGAATACCTGCACTTCTGAAATCTGAAACTCCAATGCTCTACATTATAACCTCATCTCCTTTCAGCTCTCCTTTCAGCCCACCCCCCTCCCACTACCCTCTTTCTTTGGTTCTGTGGAGACTTCCAGTCTCAAATCCCTTGTCCCCACCTCCATCTCACCTCCCCACTCCAATAAAACTCACCCCTGGGTGAAGTCCACATTCTGGGTCTCAGGTGACTGAGCCCTACTAGAGAAACTTAGCCCACCCCCAGATAGATGCCACTGCAAATTCATGATCCCTGACCCTGATTGGTCCTGCCACTCTTCCCGCTACTGCCTGCCCATCCCCCTACTGGTTAGCATCAGATCTCACCTCAACTCTGCACAATAATTTTTCTTTCAAAGCTTTCACAGTCTCCTCCTTAACTCACCTCTTCCCCCTTCCCAGCTGAAATGTTTTTGCCAAGTTGGAAAATCATTTCAGAAAACAGATTCCAGAGCTTCTGGCCCAACTCAATGCTCTGGGGATACACGATCAATTTGAAGGAGAAATGATTAATTCTGGGTACCCAGGGATGGCCTGATTTATATTCCATGTCTGAGCCAGACAGAGAAAGCCCTGCCAGTGGGAAATGGATGGCCCAGGTAAAGGATGAACACTGGCAGGGATGCAAACACTCTTCCAGATGGCTCGAGGGCTGCCTGTGCCCCCCAACATCACAGTGGGGGCCTCATTCTTACTTGGCAGCTCATGACCCCCTAGAGATACCTGGGGCCAGGCAGTGCCATTCCACTCCTCAGCTACGTAAGACTCTTAATATTTAGAGAAGAAAATACATGCCCCTTGGCTATTTTAGCTCCGCCCTCCTTCCTGTCCTTGGACCCACAGAATACAGTAGATTCTGGTAAGATACTTACAATGTAAAACTTTCCGGTAGTTCCCTAAAGAATCAAAAAGAATTATCATTTCTCTGAGTCTTTGACATGCCAGGTATTAGCTAGTCGTTCTATTTGACATCATCGTTCTAACAAGGACTGTGTCAGGCTCTGGGTAGACAGTGGTGATAAAACTGACCCAGTTTTTGCCCTCATGGACTAAGAGGGGCGATACACTTTAAACAAAAAAGCTCACAAATAAAAATATAATCATAAACAGTGAAAGTGCTACAAGAGAAAAAAATAGGGTGCTATTACGGGTTGAATTGTGTCCCCCCAAAATGTATGTTGAAGTGCCAGCTCCCGGTAGTATGGCTAGTACAAGGTCCTCAGAATGGACCTTGTTTGGAAATAAGGTCGCTGTAAGTGTAATTAGCCAAGTTAAGATGAGGTCATACCAGTGCAGGGTCAGCTCTTAATCCAATATGACTGGTATCCTTATAAGAAAAGGAGAGAGACACAGAGAGGAGAAAGCCATATGAAGACAGAAACACAGAGAGGGAATTTGGCCACGGGAGGATGGAGGCAGAGATTGGAATTGGGCTACCGCAAGCCAAGGAACACCCGGGGGCCACCAGAAGCTAGAAAGAGGTAAGGAAGCATCCTCCAGTAAAGACCCCAGAGGGAGCATGGCCCTGGCAACACCTTGCTTTTGGACTTGTGGCCTTCAGAACTGTGATAATACATTTCTGTTGTTTTAAGGCATCCAGGTTGGGACACTTGGTGACAACTACCTTAGGAAACTACTGTGGGGGCCATATAAGATAGAATATCAGGCGGGGGCCAAATTTAGATTGGGAAGCATATCAGTTCAGCTTCTTTGTGGGTAAATGACAGAAAGAGGGGTTAACTTCTGTAAAAAGAAGAAATTTACACACAAGTTGATAGGGTAGCCCAGAGAATCAAGACAAACACTGAACAAGTTAACCATGGAAGTTCAGGGATGTGAGAGCAGGAGCCAACTGACGGATTTTTCCAGGCACAGCCCTCAGAAGGAATATGTTCCCACTATTTAACTCCCTTGGATCAACCTGAGCAAAATTCAACTTACTGGCTTCGCTGGGGCCATGCGACAACTCCTTGGAGGGATGGTGGGAATGAACTGGGGAAACTGGACACCTTGACACCCTGTCCCATCAAGACTGTTCACTTACCAAAGGAAAATCAGAGAATGAGTAAGAAAGGGGCAGAGATGCTGGAAAGGAAAAGACATTAAGTGATTAATCAGCTGACTCTTGAGGTTGATAGGAAGTAGGCAGACAGAGATCAGAGTCCTGGGTGGGGGGGTGACAGGAGTCAGGGCAAGGGCAACCAAATCAGCTTGGTATGCTCAAGGAATGAACACCGAGAAACGCTTGGAAAAAGGGCATATTTAGGTGAGAAATTGCAGTTTAGTTTGGGGGCTCTTTGGTTGGAGAAATCTATAAAAAGCATAGGAAATTGTTAAATAAAGGAAGTTGAATACCTGAGTTACGGTTTAGAAGAGAGGTCTGGATAGACGAGTAAACTGAGGAGCTGTTGGCATATTAATGGAAGTGGGTGTGATTATTCAGGGGACAGTGGAAGAGAAGAGGAGATCCGTTCTAGTTCTATGGTCAACCCTGAGGGTCTCCAGCATTTAGAACAGCAGTGCCCTCGAGGGTTTCTGATTTCACCTCCACCAGTGAACGTGGTTAGCCTGTACGCCCAATGTGCACATTTATTTGAAATTATGTACGTGTACCACCATACTAAAATATTTTCTATGCTCTAAGACATATACACCCACAATTTTAGGGGATAAGGTTTTTTTTTTAATTAAAATTGAATCAATTGGGGCACCCGAGTGGCTCAGTCGGTTACGCGTCCAACTCTTGACTTCAACTCAGGTCATGATCTCATGGTTGTGAGGTGAAGCCCCACGTGGGGCTCCGAGCTGGGAGTGGAGCCTGCTTGAGGTTCTCTCTCTCCCTCTCCCCCTGCCCCTCCCCTCTGCTCTCTCTCTCTAAAATAATAACAATAATAATAATAAACTTTAAAAAATAAAGTAAATAAAATGTTTTGAAACCCAATCAAATAAAAATGAATATAAATGAGAAGACCACTGATTCGGAGGTGGGTATAGAAGATTATGAACCAGGCAAGGAATGGCCAGGGAGGAAAACTAGAATAGGTTATCATGAAAAAATTTTTAAGTATTTCAAGAAAAAAAAGGTAGTGATTACCCTATCAAATATTAGTAAGTCATCTAGTTAAATGGGAAACAGGGAAGTCTTTTGGATTTGGCCACACGATAGGCATTGGTGACTTTGACCGTAGCAGTTTCCATGGAGAGCTGTTTAGAAGCCATATCGGAGAGCTGTTTAGAAGCCATAGAGAGCTGAAAAATAAATGGGCAGGAACTCATCTAACTGCCCCAACCGCCTTCCAAGGTGGGAATCGTCACCATCATTTACACATGAGGAAATGAAGGCTTACACCGCAGGAGGAAGAGTGAAAATTTAATACCAAACCCGCTCAGATTTACCATACCCCGAGTCTTCCATTAAAGAAAGCGAATAGGTATAAAAACGTCATTAGGTAGAAGCAGGCCCGGGTTAAAATGGAACCAGGTGCTCATAAATAGCACGATGCTGGTCGCAGAGCCTTCTGGAAGAGAAGAAATCAGTCCTAGGCTGAGAGCACAACTCTACACCCCTAGGGCCCCTAAGCAAAACGGCAGGTTCACCCAACCTCCAAAAAGGGACCTAAGTCCTTTGAAGTTGTGTCTTAGGAGGGGGGTGGGTGCCTAAGTCAGGCCATCAGGTGTAAGTTGTGTGGGGTAAAAATGGCCCTTGGGAAGTCGGCTCAGCTGGAATCTCAGTAAATCCAACCAGGGAGTTTTTCCTCCTGCTGGGACAGACCTTCGCTCTTCGAATGCGCACCAGATGAAGTAATTGACTTGGACCAAGGAGCCATATTGTAGGAAAAATACATCTTTTTAGACAACATATGAACTCTCAGCCCAGAGGAGACTGAGGACCGTAAGACAAATCGAGGGAGCAGCAGACTGGAGCTCGGGCATTCCCTCATCAGCTGAATTAGCCCATGGTATTTAAATTATTCTCACTCTTTTGGACTTGTGGAACTATGCTGGAGTCATAAGGATTGGACTTCACCCCCCCACCACCACCATAAACAACCGGGAAACCAGACACACTGTTTTCAGGCGTTGGACTATGAATCAACTGTTTTCAGCCTTGGGGGCCATGGGTAGCACCAGACCGTGAACCCAGGGGAAGAGAAACAAAGAGGTGCCCCTACCCTACAATTGTCCGGCTTTATCTGAAGAGCCCAGGAGGAGGGACGGGTACACAACAGGGCCTCCTGTCCGAGTTGAGAAGATAGAACTTGAAACTTGGGGGTGCTGAGGCAGCTGGAAATTCAAGGCAGAGTTCTGGAAAGCAGGGAGCTATGCAAGACCAGTGCATCGTAAGTCTGCCCAGGGGTCCCTTGACTCTTTGCTGAGGGCTGGGCCATGTGCACATGGAGTAAACACTGCTACAGCAAACAAAGGATGACCTGGGTGTGGCAGCTGGACAATTTCCAGAGCTCACACAGAACTGGGAGACACCTGAGCTCCAACCAGCCCGAGTGGGGAGTGTTTGCTGAGCACCCAATGGAGACTCCAGAGACCCCCACCTCCGTGGGAGAGCTTACTATCCTTGGAGTGAAGGCTACTTGGAACCCACTCCAGCAAAGCAAAGCTCGAAGGGATAAAACTTATCCACAAGTAACTTAACCTGCCTGCCACAAGCTCAATGTGAGAAGATAATTTAGAAGTAACAGACATTCCAAGAAGCAGGAAAATGTACTTTCATATGATTGCTCTGAAGTGTGTACGGTTGGATTTGCCGAAGCTGCATGGGACACGGCATTGCTCTCCACCATTAAGACCCTAACTCGATGCTGGCCCTTTGCTCTGGAATGTTCTCCATCCACGGGGGTCTTCCCTGGCACACGAACACTCTTTCCACCTGCCCCCTTTCTTGCTGGTTTCATGAACTTTTGCTAAAGAAAAATCACAGAAGGTCTACCTGTCCCAACTACTCACTTCAATCCTGTAGGAACATGACTTCTGCAAATAGCCACAGCCTTCAGCACAAAAGAATAAAACTGAGATATATAATTCACATTAGAGAAATTAGTGTCTCCCTTTGAAGCATAACCCTGATGGTTTTATGATTTTAGCGTACTCTGGGTGTTATGTGGCATCCAGTAGCAAAGACCCAGATAACTGTGAGGGTCTGCAGAACAAAATAGAAGATGTTTATCTTCCAAAGCTATGTAACAAATGAAATATTATGCAACGGAAGGCCTAACTGATGCAACAAAAGATGAAAGAGAAAGAAGACAGCAAGAGGGGGCGCCTGGGTGGCTCAGTGGGTTGAGCATCTGTCTTTGGCTCGGGTCATGATCCCAGGGTCCTGGGACCGAGTCCCACATCAAGGCTCCTTGTTCAGGGGGCCCTGTTTCTCCCTCTCTCTCTGCCCCTCCCACCTGCTTGTGCGCTCTCTCTCTCTCTCAAATAAATAAATCTTTTTTTAAAAAGAGAAGACAGCAAGAGTCATTTAAATGTAAGGGTTTTTTTTAAAGATTTTTTATTTATTTGACAGAGAGAGAGACAGCCAGTGAGAGAGGGAACACAAGCAGGGGGAGTGGCAGAGGAAGAAGCAGGCTCCCAGCGGAGGAGCCTGATGTGGGGCTCGATCCCAGAACGCCGGGATCACGCCCTGAGCCAAAGGCAGACGCTTAAGGACTGAGCCACCCAAGCGCCCCTAAATGTAGGTCTTAAATACAGGATGACGGAAACCAGGCCAAGTGTTATAGTTGAGTAGGTAAGGACCGCAGAGAAGCAGAAAGACCCGGGCTGTGGATTTAGTCAGACTGAGGGTTGACTCAGTGCGTACATCCTTGGCTAGTTCTGTGACTTGGGGCAAGTTCTGGAACTTCCCCTACTCTGACCCCTGCCATTTTCCTGCTGTGTATCCTTGGACAATTTACTTAACTTCTTTGTCCTCAGTTTTCGCCTCTATAAAACGAGAAGGATCCTCTTTCTTACCTTGGGGGAGAGTTTTGGGTATAATGTGAGTTAATGGTCCATTGAAAGTGCCTGTAACAATACCCAAAGCATGCTAATTGCTCACTGTGAGCCATCGTTATTGTTATTATGATTTTATTTCATTATTATTACATGCTCATCTGTCTAATGGGTATATGGTAAGCTGCTTAACATAAGGAGCAAATAGAGCATAAGCATAGAGCCACCAACAGATGGCCTAACGTGAAACAGGTGCTCAATAAATGATGTTATTATTCAGGAAATAACAAGGGATAGTAAGGTAAATTCGAATACGTAAACATAAAATTGTTGAAATCATATATCGCAATCTCAATAAAATTAAGAGACAAATGAAAATTTTGGCAGCAAATATGATAGTCTTCATAAGAAAAATAAAACAGTCCCTACAAATTGATAAGAAAGGTATAGGGACAGAGGAAGTAAAGAAATAATTCTCAGAAAGATACACAAATGGCTAATATTTAAAGTATTGCTCAAGCTCATTAATATTCAGAGAATGTAAATTAAGCAACAACGAGGCAGTAAAACACTATTTCTGGAAAGCCGTCTGCCAAAATATATCAGTAATCTTTAAAGATGTCCAGGCTCTTAGAGCCAATCGATGCCTCTTCTAGGGATATATTCTCAGGAAATCACCAGAAACGCAGACAAAGACTTATTACGGAAGCGTACTTGCGGCATTATTTATAGCAGGCGTGTTCGGATGAAGGTATCATAAGTCGACTGCTTCTGTTTTTCATAACCGTAATGTTGCTAGACTGGTACTCTGGCAATAAACACATACTGGGGAAATGATGGCTTTTACATGAAGACGTAATGGGACCTTCAAATTGCTTTGAACCAATAACAGGTGCTTCTCAGGCACTCCACGAGGTGCTTTCAATGTTTCGTGGTAGTTGCGGGCTCGGGGGAAAGTTCATTTGTCTTCGGAGGTGCCAGGAACATGCCAGCGGTCATGGTGTGTATCCATGTGGCATCCCCGATGGCGAGCTTCCCACGAAGCTTTGTAGGTCATATGATTCCATCTACGGTGGTGGCCGGCACCCTGTCTGCAAGCAGGCACAGAGGAGCTTGAGAACTTTCTAGCATCACATTCTCAGCTGAACTGGGGCAACCTGCTAGGATGGGGTCCAGAGCCACCAGAAGTGGCTGGCGGTGTGTCCTTGAAAGAGAAGCTTGTCGCAACTTGCCACATCATCGTTTCCTACCGTTGGCGAGCTTGCATTTTTGAGAGACTGAAGAAATGTCAGAAAACTGAGAGACTTGGCTTTTTTTGGTAAGGGATTTTTTTTTTTTAAGAGCTATGGTGTTTAGAATAGTCACAGCCTGGAGACACTGTGCTCTCCTAAAAGTTCCTGAAGGCATCGCTTTTAACTACTTTATTTTTGGAACCTCTTGCCGAGAAGCAAAGTCATACTTTGGAACGAAGGCTTTAGTTGAGAGAGCTAATGGCTCTTGCTTCTTCCACCGTGCTTTCAAGTGCGCAGAAAAAGAGAAACTCAATGCATTCAATTGAGCCTCGGACGCTACAGTTTAGACACAGAATCAGAGCAGGAAGAAACCAGAAAGGTCTGATTTGGATGCCTTGATGCGAATGTAAACCAGCCTGGCTTCCCTGGGATCCAGACTGGGGTGGGGGAGAGGGAGAGATTTTTCCATCCTTAATCCATCCTGGCATGCAGACCCCTCTGATGTAGCAAAGACATCCGGCCCCATTGAGCAGAGAGGCTGAGAACGCTTCTCTAGGACCCTGCTTTCTGTGTCTTTCACAGGGAGAGTCTTTGGAGAGAGAGAGAGAGAAAATCCTCTTAATGCTCTCAGCCAGAGGCTTTTGCCCAGCCATGAGCAATTACTGTCTCCTCTGACCCTCTGTCCTTTGTCGCACTCAGTATTCCGTGGTGATCCTCATTGATCCAGTCCTGGGACTGCAGGGGATGTCGCTGACACCCCCCCAACCCCTGACAAACCCATCAGGCATTTGCAGGCTGCCCAGAGGCTACTGGCAGGTGCGGGGCTTGGGGGGCGGGGGGAGAATCGATGGGGCGGCTGGGTGAGGTGAGGCACATTTGATGTCCTGTCAGGGGCTGGTACTCAGGGGCCTGCTTCCCTTCTATTAGGCCACAAGACAGCCCCGGTGTGCAGCGCCCGGAATCCCAACCAGGCCCTGATGTGGGCCTCCTGAAAAATCAGAAGTGGTCCGGAGCAGACTTGCGGAGCAGGCAGTTTACCTGGCTTCCCACCTTTGGCCGCTAGGTATGTCCTGATTCCCATCTCAGTGATCTCAGAGGAATGCAGAAAGGGAGCTTCTCTTTCTGTGGGGTCAGCTAGGCAGGTTCTAGTTTAAAAAAA
>NC_048227.1:13124298-13159872 GCF_002007445.2 Ailuropoda melanoleuca | reverse complement strand
CAGTTCAGTTCTGCATGAAGCCCTGGGCCTTTCCCTTCCCCTGTGTCAGCTTCACCCAAGCAGTGGCCTCCATCTGTGATATAGTGATTTGTGATAAGAAATATATATCCGGGGGCGCCTGGGTAGCGCAGTCGTTAAGCGTCTGTCTTCGGCTCAGAGCGTGATCCCGGCGTTCTGGGATCGAGTCCCACATCGGGCTCCTCCGCTGGGAGCCCGCTTCTTCCTCTCCCACTCCCCTGCTGTGTTCCCTCTCTCGTTGGCTATGTCTGAGGGTTGGAACTTTCGGTCCCACCTCCAACCTTCAGAGAGGGAGAGGGGCTTGTAGTGGAATCAGTCATCAATGGCCAATGATCTAATCAATCATGCCTATGCAATGAGGACTCCATTGAAAAAAAAAAAAAAGGACAGGGTTTGAAGAGCTTCTGGGTTGGTGAGTTGATGAACACATGGTGATAAGGGACAGTGGCATTGCCAGAAAGAACATGAGGATCTCTTCCCTTCCCTCATGCCTTGCCCTATGCCTCTCTTCCATCTGGCTGTGCCTGAGTTATATCCTTTCATGATAAACTGGTAATCCAGAAAGTAAATGATTTCTCCCAGTTCCATGAGCCACTCTAGCAAATTAAAGGAACTCAAGGAAGGGGTCTTCGGAATCTCCAAGCTACAGCTGGTCAGAAGCCCAGGTAACAACCTGGATTGCAACTGGCATCTAAATGCGGGGGGAGGCCGTCTTGTGGGACTGAGCCCTTAACACGTAGGATTGGAAATTATCTCTAGGTAGTGTCAGAATTCTGCTGAGTTACGGAACACCTGGAGCACAGTGTTCTTGCTCTGTGCCCCACTGTGTCCTCACTCTATGCCCCACTGTGTTCTTACAGCTCAGCTTGAACATCTCCTCCTCTAAGAAGCTTTGCTGACACTGGTCTCTTATTTATTGCACAGTTGGATAAGGTGTCCCTTCTTTACACTCCCAGCGTCCTCTGTTTCTTCTATTATAGTGCTTAGTGCACCACTTTGAAATTGTTGGCTAATGTTTCTACATCTCCCACTGGGGAGCTTGGACTCTGTCTTCACTTCCCACTTCCCTTGTCTGTAAGTTTCTTCTTCATAATATGTGCTTGGGGCGCCTGGGTGGCTCAGTCGTTAAGTGTCTGCCTTCGGCTCAGGGCATGATCCCAGGGTCCTGGGATCGAGCCCCAGGTCAGGCTCCCTGCTCTGCTGGGAGCCCGCTTCTTCCTCTCCCACTCCCCCACTGTGTTCCCTCTCTCGCTGGCTGTCTCTCTCTCTGTCATACAAATAAATAAAATCTTTTTAAAAAAATATGTGCTTGAGAAGTATTTCCATAAACAAGGGAGGGAAGGAGAGAGAAAGAATTCTCGGGTCCTGAGGTGACTTTCTATGCACCAGAACACATTTCTGACCACAAAGTGTGCTGTGGAATTTATTCTATTCTGGAATAGAGGTATGGTTAGAAGTAAAGTCTGTTTTTTTTGTGTGTGTGTGCTAATCTGGACCTGAATATCTTTTCACTTCTCTGGTTGTTCATTTCCTGGCTGAGATAGACGGGATTGGCTAGCTCTGTTGGCTCCGGCGCTCAGCTCCTGACCCAGGCACAGCTCTGCAAAGTGGGGATAATGGCAGCAGCTTCTAAAGACCAGAGCATAGCCCAAATGCGAGCTGGTGCTGGGCCTTGAAGACAGGGCAAACCAGGGAGGGATGTTACTGGGACTGGTGACAGGCTACAGCAGCTCAGAGCGAGTGTAGTACTCCTGGTAAGAAGGAACAGGATCTTGGGGTCCAGGAAGCCAATCCAGCCTGAGACAAAAGGAGGGAAGTTTGGAGAGGCAAGGACACATCCAGCTCCTCTCATCGTGTCATAGCCGCCCCCTTGCCACACTGTCGCGAGGAAGGAGTTAACATTTCCAACGCGGGGGCTCTAGCAATTACTATTTCCACTTGGCCCTCCTGTCCACTTGCCTTCTGGCTTCCCTTGGATTGAAAAAAAAATCACTTGAGTGATTTTTCATCTGTTCAAAGTAACACTTGGGAGAAGGGCTTTTTTCTCTCCGTGACGTATGGGTGCCTGTGCGTGCCCGTGCATGTGTGCAAAATGGCAAATACCCTGCAGGTGATGTGACTTGCCAAAATGCTCAATGTTTGTGAAGCAGCTAACAAGGGGCCAGAGAAGAACGAGGAAAATATTTCCAAGATTTCATGGTCTGAGCAGACCACCCCGTGGGGAGGACAGGGAGGCCCAGAGATGGGCAGGGGGGTGCCCCAAGCCACCCAGCCGGTTTGTTGCTCGGCGGCCAACCACAGGACAGGGACCCAGAACTTGAGACTCTAGGTCCAGGGTCCTTGCCTTACAAGGTGACACCTCTCTTTGATTCACAGAAACAGAATTTATTATGATCCCTGCAGCTCCTGCGGGCAGGCTCAATATCCCTTTACCTAGTCAATTATTTATATTGAAATGTATTCCTGGGAGGCCAGAGTGAAGCCATATAAGCTGGAAGCATCACTTAATTTATTACTGCCTGGATTCCCTGACTGCTGCTGGTTCTGCTGTGGCAATTTTTTAATGCCACATTTCCACTTCCAGTTAGACACTCTGCCTCGGCCGAGGGAGCAGCTCTTGCAGAACGGTGGGTGCGGTCTTGCAAGGCCCACAAGAGAGCGCGGTCACCTCAGTGGACCCGCAAGGCCCTCCCCCAGCCTCCTGCCTGGTCCCCTTAGACCTGCTCAATAGGTACATTGAGTTTCAGAGTCGGACCCCCTGATGCAGAGTGAACCCTACCCAGTCCCCTGCACCACACTGGGGGCTTTGCAGGGTGACCTCGTTTCACCTCCACAAGCCAGTAGGTGAGTGTTCCCCTGGTTGGCAGGTGCGAGAAGGCTCTGACAGGGAAGCTGCCACCTGTCGTCAAACACGCAACAGCCCCAGATTTGGTCTGGTTCTTACTACTCAATAATGGTGATGATGGAGGGGGACCGAGGATCCCATAGTGCTCAGAGTGAGCTCCGTAGTCCCTGTGGATGCCCCAGCTGCTAACTGTAGTGTCTGTCACTGCTCAGGTCCCCAGTGTCCTCAACTACAGCTGCACAAGGCATCTGAGGAAACACAGACCCCCACCACCCCTTCCCATTGGCCTGAACCAGCCATTTCCCCACGCCCCTGACACTGAATCAAGACCATATAAGTTTGGGAAGGGAAGTTGTTCTGTGCTTGGCCAAGAAGGCTCTCATCTCCTCCCATCTTGACCCCTATGACCTCCTGTTCAACCTCCAGGGCCCACCTCCAACGTTGCTTCCTCTGAAAATACTCCCTGAGCCTTCCTCAGGCCCTGCTTCCTCATGCTCCCTTGCACAGAGCCAACACCTCGGGGAGCAGCCAAGAGCCAGGCCCAGGAAAGGCCACCATGCCAGTGGGGCCAGAAAGTGGGTCATCCCTCCCGGACATAGACCAGCAGTGCTGGGCTTGCCTCTTCAGCCTCCCCCATGTGAGGCCAACTCCCAAGACTTCCTGTGGGATAAGGAAAGGGAGTTTACAGGCATTCTTTGAGGCAGCCATCGCCCAAATCTCTCTTTGTTGCCCTGACACAGATAGGATTTGTCCTCTCAAGCTTTCCACCAACTAAGTCCCCGTCTTGGCTATAGACTGATGACCGGTTCTCTTCAGATGACGGAGAATGGCACCACGTCTGATTTCACCCGCGGGAAACCAGGAGCATTGCAGGAGACCCGCAGAGGAGAAGTTCGGTACAAGAAGCAGCCAGTGGCATTGCTGAGGAGAAATGAGGGTCCTGCTGTCTACTGCTTGACCCTCTAGGGACGCTTCCTTGACTGGGGACCACACAGCAAATAAGTCATAACTTAGCCCAGTGGTACTCAACTCTATCTGCACGTGAGAACCACCTGGAGGGTCTAAAAATAGCAACCATAACAGCCAATCTAAACCAGACCTCTGGGACGGGGGGGACCCACACACTTTGGTTTTTAACATTTTTTAAAGTTTTCTGGTGAGTTGGTGTGCGGTGAGGACCTCGCGAGCACCGGAGTTCCTAGTACAACAAAGATCTTTCCCACAGCTGCAGAACAGAGAGGGTCAGCATGCATCCCACGTGCGTGTAGCTGGTCAAAGAGTGGCTCGGGTTAGCTCTTTCCACGGGAGTGCACACTGCAAAACCAGGCAGTTCAGTGGGAAGGTACGATCCCCGAAAATCAAACACCAAGAAATTGAAAGAGCACCAAAGCAGAGGCTTAACCTCCAGATCTTAGACCCACAGACGACTTTCCTCTTTGGGGAGACAGGGATGACTGATACCGGTCGTGTCTGTCTCTCGGGGCATTTATGACTCCCGAATGAGGGTGCAAATAGCAAAACACACCACAACTCACGAGGCTTTGGACAAAGATGAATTATTACATTGGATTCAAGTTATCACTGCTCTGCTGGTTTGGGGAGGGGGCATTAAATACATACAACATAAAAACAAATGTTTGTGAGAGAAAACTCCTCTGGTTAGACTAATTTTCACCTAGAAACTGGGTAGGTAAGCATCTGTTGAACCCAGACTACAGGCCCGTTTAAATCCCTCCAGGAGAGGTTAAGATGGCGGAGGAGTAGGGGACCCCTTTTTCAGCCGGTCCCCTGAGTTGAGCTGGATAGGTACCAGACCAGCAGGAACATCCACGGAATTAGCCTGAGACGCAGGAAGATACATCTGGATCTCTACAAATGAACATCTCCAGCGCTGAGTATCGAGGTACGAAGCGGGGAGCCGTGAAACCGTGCACAGATATCGGAAGCTAAACAGAAGGGGGAGGGAGCCGCCGTGTCAGGGCGCCGGGAAGTGGTAGCCACCTACAAGGGGGAGCGAACAGACCGCGGACCCGCACGCTTGAGACAGCAGGCTGAGAAGGGAGCTCCGGGAGCGCACGCGGGACGGCTGGCGGTTGGCGGGCCACCTGCACCGGGGAGCGGGCGGACTCGCGGACGGCACCCGCGAGACAACAGACTTAGAACGCGAGCTCCAGGAGCGCGCGCGCAGGGCGGCTGGCGGGCCACCTGCACCGGGGAGCGGGCGGACCGCGGACCCGCACTCTGGAAACGGCAGACTGAGTCCGTGAGCCGGGAGCGTGCACCACCAAGCATCTCACGGAGCTCCGGAGCTCCGGTGTGCTCACTGGATTGAGGCGGAGACCGGGAGCTCCGGGAGCGTGCGCGGGGCGGCTGGCGGCTGGAGGGCCACCTGCATGGGGGAGCTGGCGGCGGACTCGCGGTCAGCACCCGCGAGACACCAGACTGAGACGGGGAGCTCCGGGAGCCCGTGCGGGGCGGCTGGCGGCTGGCGGGTGGCGGGGTTGGAAACACAAAGGACAGAGACGTGCCGGCCCTGGAAGTGAGGGCTGGGACGCCGGGTGTGGGGCGCACAGCCCGGGATGCTGCAGGGTTGAGCAGCACCAACAGAAACAGAGTTAAAGTGGCCAGAACATCAGTGGAGAACGATCCGCGATCCCTCTGTTCTGAGACAGAGGCTGAATTTCAGCCGCTGCTGCTCTCTCAGAAGAGGCATAGCAAACCGCCAGGGAAAGCCGCCAGAGAACAAAAGCCCGGAAATACCGGCTCACAGGGTGCCCATCCCCATCCCCCCTCGCAAGGGACACAGAGACTCTACCCAAACAGGGTTTTCTGAGTACCTGCAGGCAGGCCCCTCCCCCAGAAGGCAGGCTGAAAAATCAAGAAGCCCACAACCCGGAGCGCCTGAGTGGCGCAGTCACCAAGCACCTGTCTTCGGATTAGGGTGTGATCACAACGCTCCGTAAGGAGTCCTTCATCGGGCTTCTCCACCGGGAACCTGCTTCTTCCTCTCCCACTCCTCTGCTTGGGTTCCCTTTCTTGCTGACTGTCTCTCTCTCTCTCAAATAAATAAATAAACTCTTTAAGGAAGAAGCCCACATCCCTAAGATCTCTATAAAACAAGGGCGCACGGCCTGGGTCCCAGTCAACACTTGGGCTCTGGACAACCCTGCAATCTCTCTTCATCAGAATGACGAGAAGGAGAAGTCCCCCCCAGCAAAGAAAAGATAATGAGTCTGTGGCCTCTGCCACAGAATTGGCCTCGGCCACAGAATTAATACATATGGATGTATCCCAATTATCAGAAATGGAATTCAGAGCAACAATGGTCAAGATGATGAGTAAACTTGAAAAAAGCATCAGAGAAAGCGTTGCTGAGAATATAGAATCCCTAAGGGCAGAAATGAGAGCGAATCTGACAGAAATTAAAAACTCAGTGGGCCAAATACAGTCAAAACTAGAGGCTCTGACGGCCAGGGTCACCGAGGCAGAGGAACGCGTTAGCGAATTGGAGGATGGGTTAGTAGAAGAAAAAACGAAAATAGAAGCTGGTCTTAAAAAAATCCACGCCCACGAATGTAGATTACGGGAGATTACTGACTCTATGAAACGATCCAATGTCAGAATCATCGGCATCCCTGAAGGGGTGGAGAAAAACAGAGGTCTAGAAGAGATATTTGAACAAATTGTAGCTGAAAACTTCCCTAATCTAGCAAGGGAAACAAGCATTCGTGTCCAAGAGGCAGAGAGGACCCCATCCAAGCTCAACCAGGACAAACCTACGCCACGGCATGTCATAGTGCAATTCGCAAATATTAGATCCAAGGATACAGTATTGAAAGCGGCCAGGGCAAAGAAATTTCTCACGTACCAAGGCAAAGGTATCAGGATTACGTCAGACCTGTCTACAGAGACCTGGAATGAGAGAAAGGCTTGGGGGGGCATTTTTAAAGCTCTTTCAGAGAAAAACATGCAGCCAAGGATCCTTTATCCAGCAAAGCTGTCATTCAGAATTGATGGAGAAATAAAGACGTTCCAAAATCGCCAATCATTAACCAATTTCGTAACCACGAAACCAGCCCTACAGGAGATATTAAGGGGGGCTCTATAAAGGTAAAAAGGCCCCAAGAGTGATACAGAGCAGCAAGTCACAACCGATACAAAGACTTTAAAGAGAAATGGCATCATTAAAATCATATCTGTCAATAATCTCTATCAATCTAAATGGCTTAAACTCTCCCATAAAACGCCACAGGGTTGCAGATTGGATAAAAAGACATGACCCATCCATTTGCTGTCTACAAGAGACTCATTTTGAACCCAAAGATGCATTCAGACTTAGAGTAAGGGGATGGAGTACCATCTTCCACGCAAATGGACCTCAAAAGAAAGCTGGAGTAGCAATTCTCATATCAGATAGACTGGATTTTAAACTAGAGGCCATAGAGAGAGATACAGAAGGGCACTATATTATTCTTAAAGGAAGTATTCAACAAGTGGATATGACAATTATTAATATATATGCCCCCAACAGGGGAGCAGCAAGATACACAAGCCAACTCTTAACCAAAATAAAGAGACATATAGATAAGAACACAGTAATAGTAGGGGACCTCAACACCCCACTATCAGAAATAGACAGAACACCCTGGCAAAAACTAAGCAAAGAATCAAAGGCTTTGAATGCCATACTCGACGAGTTGGACCTCATAGATATATATAGAACACTACACCCCAGAACCAAAGAATACTCATTCTATTCAAATGCCCATGGAACATTCTCAAGAATAGATCATGCTCTGGGACACAAAACAGGTCTCAGCCAATACCAAAAGATTGAAATTATCCCCTGCATATTCTCAGACCACAACGCTCTGAAATTGGAACTCAACCACAAGGAAAAACCTGGAAGAAACTCAAACACTTGGAGGCTAAGAACCATCCTGCTCAAGAATGACTCGATAAACCAGGAAATCAAAAAACAAATTAAACAATTTATGGAGACCAACGAGAATGAATACACAACGGTCCAAAACCTATGGGATACTGCAAAGGCAGTCCTAAGGGGGAAATACATAGCCATCCAAGCCTCACTCAAAAGAATAGAAAAATCTAAAATGCAGTTTCTATATTCTCACCTCAAGAAACTGGAACAGCAACAGAGGGACAGGCCTAACCCACTGACAAGGAAGGAGTTGACCAAGATTAGAGCAGAAATCAATGAATTAGAGACCAGAACCACAGTAGAGCAGATCAACAGGACTAGAAGCTGGTTCTTTGAGAGAATCCATAAAATTGATAGACCACTGGCAAAACTTGTCCAAAAACAAAGAGAAAGGACTGAGATTATTAAAATTATGACTGAAAAGGGAGAGGTCACGACCAGCACCATTGAAATTGCAAGGATTATTAGAAACTTTTATCAACAGCTATATGCCAAAAAACTAAACAATCTGGAAGAGATGGAGGCCTTCCTGGAAACCTATAAACTACCAAGACTGAAACAGGAAGAAATAGATTTCTTAAATAGGCCAATTAACTATGAAGAAATTGAGTCAGTGATAAACAACCTTCCAAATAATAAAACTCCAGGCCCAGACGGTTTTCCTGGGGAATTCTACCAAACATTCAAAGAAGAAATAATACCTATTCTCCTAAAGCTATTTCAAAAAATAGAAACAGAAGGAAAGCTACCAAACTCATTCTATGAGGCTAATATTACCTTGATCCCCAAACCAGGCAAAGACCCCCTCAAAAAGGAGAATTACAGACCGATTTCTCTAATGAATATGGATGCCAAAATCCTCAACAAGATCCTTGCTAATAGAATCCAACAGTACATTAAAAGGATTATCCATCATGACCAAGTGGGATTCATACCTGGGATGCAAGCATGGTTCAACACTCGCAAATCAATCAATGTGATACATCATATCAACAAGAAAAGACTCAAGAACCATATGATCCTCTCAATTGATGCAGAAAAAGCATTTGACAAAATACAGCATCCTTTCCTGATTAAAACCCTTCAGAGTGTAGGAATAGAGGGTACATTTCTCAATCTCATAAAAGCCATCTATGAAAAGCCTACTGCAAGCATTATTCTCAATGGGGAAAAGCTGGAAGCCTTTCCCTTAAGATCAGGAACACGACAAGGATGCCCACTCTCGCCACTATTATTCAACATAGTACTAGAAGTCCTTGCAACAGCAATCAGAAGACAAAAAGGGATCAAAGGTATCCAAATCGGCAAAGAAGAAGTCAAACTGTCTCTCTTTGCAGATGACATGATACTCTATATGGAAAACCCAAAGGAATCCACTCCCAAACTATTAGAAGTTATAGAACAATTCAGTAAGGTGGCAGGATACAAAATCAATGCCCAGAAATCAGTTGCATTTCTATACACGAATAACGAGACTGAAGAAAGAGAAATTAGGGAATCCATCCCATTTACAATAACACCAAAAACCATGCGTTACCTTGGAATTAACTTAACCAGAGACGTAAAGGACCTATATGCTAGAAACTATAGATCACTTTTGAAAGATATTGAGGAAGACATAAAAAGATGGAAAAATATTCCATGCTCATGGATTGGAAGAATTAACATAGTTAAAATGTCCATACTACCCAGAGCAATCTACACTTTCAATGCTATCCCGATCAAAATACCGAGGACATTTTTCAAAGAACTGGAACAAATAGTCCTTAAATTTGTATGGAACCAGAAAAGGCCCCGAATCTCCAAGGAACTGTTGAAAAGGAAAAACAAAGCTGGGGGCATCACAATGCCGGATTTCGAGCTGTACTACAAAGCTGTGATCACAAAGACAGCATGGTACTGGCACAAAAACAGACACATCGACCAATGGAACAGAATAGAGAACCCAGAAATGGACCCTCGGCTCTTTGGGCAACTAATCTTTGATAAAGCAGGAAAAAACATCCGGTGGAAAAAAGACAGTCTCTTCAATAAATGGTGCTGGGAAAATTGGACAGCTACATGCAAAAGAATGAAACTTGACCACTCTCTCACACCATACACAAAAATAAACTCCAAATGGATGAAAGACCTCAATGTGAGACAGGAATCCATCAAAATTCTAGAGGAGAACATAGGCAACAACTTCTATGACATCGGCCAGAGCAACCTTTTTCACGACACATCTCCAAAGGCAAGAGAAATAAAAGATAAAATGAACTTATGGGACTTTATCAGGATAAAGAGCTTCTGCACAGCCAAGGAAACAGTCAAAAAAACTAAGAGACAGCCCACGGAATGGGAGAATATATTTGCAAAGGACACCACAGATAAAGGACTGGTATCCAAGATCTACAAAGAACTTCTCAAACTCAATACACGAGAAACAAATAAACAAATCATAAAATGGGCAGAAGATATGAACAGACACTTTTCCAATGAAGACATACAAATGGCTAACAGACACATGAAAAAATGTTCAAAATCATTAGCCATCAGGGAAATTCAAATCAAAACCACACTGAGATACCACCTTACGCCAGTTAGAATGGCAAAGATAGACAAGGCAAGAAACAACAATTGTTGGAGAGGATGTGGAGAAAGGGGATCCCTCCTACATTGTTGGTGGGAATGCAAGTTGGTACAGCCACTCTGGAAAACAGTGTGGAGGTCCCTTAAAAAGTTAAAAATTGAACTACCCTATGACCCAGCCATTGCACTACTGGGTGTTTACCCCAAAGATACAGACGTAGTAAAGAGAAGGGCCATATGCACCCCAATGTTCATAGCTGCATTGTCCACAATAGCCAAATCATGGAAGGAGCCGAGATGCCCTTCAACAGATGACTGGATTAAGAAGCTGTGGTCCATATATACAATGGAATATTACTCAGCTATCAGAAAGAACGAATTCTCAACATTTGCTGCAACATGGACGGCACTGGAGGAGATAATGCTAAGTGAAATAAGTCAAGCAGAGAAAGACAATTATCATATGATTTCTCTCATCTATGGAACATAAGAACTAGGATGATCGGTAGGGGAAGAAAGGGATAAAGAAAAGGGGGGTAATCAGAAGGGGGAATGAAACATGAGAGACTATGGACTATGAGAAACAAACTGAAGACTTCAGAGGGGAGGGGGTGGGGGAATGGGATAGACTGGTGATGGGTAGTAAGGAGGGCACGTATTGCATGGTGCACTGGGTGTTATACGCAACTAATGAAGCATCAAACTTTACATCGGAATCTGGGGATGTACTGTATGGTGATTAACATAATATAATAAAATAAAATAAAATAAAAAAAATAAATAAATCCCTCCAGCTCAGCCCTTTGTTAAGCAAACCACACCAATACGACTGTTTAAACCAACTTCCAGCAGCCAGTGTTCAATAAGAGAGAGTTCTCCGCCTCACCTGAGCCCAACCTGAACCAGGAACACAAATGTGATACAGTGGAGATCGGTCAAGTTCTCTACCAACGTTGGCTTGAACAGCAAGTCTCCATTTTATCCATCTTCTTTGGCTCCGTCAAGAGCCAAGTGTGGAGGAAAAGCAGGTGCAGGGGCTGAGTTGGAGGAACCCAAGGTTCAGAACTCAGAGCAGGGTCGGCAGGGGATGAAACTCACCCCACAAGGCCCACTCCAATGGAGGGGTCAGGGGGCTCTGTCTTGGGCAACATTCTCAGCCACCTTCTCTCCCCTCTTCCCTAAATGTAAGGAAGCCCCCCGTAAGAGTTACCAGTCTGGACCTCATATCCTTAACTCAGCCCCAGGCAGCTCTGACTCTTCTGATGGGTGACTAGGAAAAGCATCTGAGTCCCCTTAATCTGGTCAGGGTCGTTTAAACAACAGAGATTTATGTTTTCACGGTTCTGGAGGCTTGAAGTCCAAGATCAAGGTGTCAGCAGGCTGCTTTCTCGGGAGGCTTCTCTCTTCTTTGGCCTGTTGGACAGCCGTCTTTTCCATGTGTCCTCACATGGTCTTCCCTCTGTGTCTACCTGCATCCTAATCTCTTCTTCTTATAAGGACAACAGTCATATTGGATTAGGGTCCATACCAAGGATTTCATTTTCACTTAATCACCTCTTTAAAAGCCTTACCTCCAAATACATTCACATTCTGAGGTATGAGGGGTTACAACTTCAGCATATGAATTTCGAAGGGATGCAATTCAGCCCGTAACACCCCAGTCTTTACAACTGCCCCATACACCCCTTTGCTTGAATTTCACTCCATTCCAGTTTGGTTACTCATTCTTGTGTCCTGGCCCATGGACTTGGCCTTTGGTCTTGCTCACCAACCTTGCTGAGTGCCCTCCCCGATTTCCAGACTGTACCTGTTCTTAGGAATCCCAGGATGGAATCCCACCTTCACTCGGACCTGGTCTGACCAGGGTCTCAGACTGAGTCCTCCTTGGTTCTTATGAAAAGGAGTTTAGACATTCTGCCAAAGACCAGGGGCTCAACATGAGTGCTTCTTTCTACAACTTCAATACACCTCCGGTCTTTCCGCAAAAGTGCTGTAGTTTGGATGAAGGAGCACAGCTGGGAGAAAATAAGTGGCCCTTTTGGCTGATTGCCAATGGCAATGAGGGTGGCCTCCTCCAGCTCTTTTTAAGCTCTAGAAACCCAAGCCCTGTAAAATTGAAGGGCAATCCAAAGTAATGGCCAGCACATGCATAGACTTTACTGCAAATATTCCTGGATACTCGAAGAACCTATTTCTCAAGAGATGTCCAGTATATTGACTAGAGAAGGGAAAGATGGTGCACTTATGGAATCTGGAGGTTCCCTTGGGACATTTGCTATGACCTCATGACACATCATGCCAGACAGGGGTAGCAAAGGCCACTATGCCTAGACAGGGTCTGTACATGGAGCAGTGGGGGTGGGGGGGGGACAGGAAGATGAGTAGTGAGAGAGCAGTCCACTTGTTCGCCAACATTGCAGCCTTGTCCCCAGTAGTGGTCTTAGCACAAGGTAGAAATCTTCCAGCTTGTGATAAACTTGGTTCTTTGGCCATTCGATGGGGCCAGTAATACTCTTTCCTTCATTTATTTAGCAAATATGAATTATGCATTACCTTCTCAGCCTCAAGCTGGAGCCTGGATGCAGAAAGATAAAAAGAACACTGTGTCCTCAAGAGGAAGCTTTAAGAGGCTCCCCAGAGAAGGGACGAGTTGATGTTGAGCAGGCTGGAAAGCCCACACACGTACATACACATCCAGGGTCAGTGGTGGTATTGAGCCTTGAGGGAGGTGGACCCGCCCAGCCAGCGTGTCCACAGGTCAAACGTGGCTCAAGCTTCAGGATTCAAAGACAGGCTTGAATCCCAAAGAGGCCTTTCCCAGGGGATGCCCCACCATCCCCCTGCAAGCTCACAGGGCCAGTCCCTGCACCCCATAGGATGTGGTGGCAAATTCTAGAGGCACCTGAGATCTTGGGGGACCAAAGCCTGGAATCCAGAATAAAGTCATGTGGCTTGAGGCTCCTCTTGGCTGAGCGAGCACACATCATGCATTCAAGGCTCTAGCCATCGTGCCTGTGCCTGGAAGGAAGGTTCCATCTGCAAAACTGACTTCCCCAAGAGCTGCTCCCATGGAGAGTTGCACCTGCATAATCCAAGCCACGAAATGTTCGGGGTGCCCTAAAGTGGAACAACTTTCTAAATCCACCCATGTTGTAGTCTATGTGCTTTGTCTCCAAAAGGGAGCATGAAATCAGAGCCTTAGTCTATCGGAGGGATGTTAGGCAGGGCTCTCCAGACACAGGGAACCAATGGTACAGAGAGAGAGAGGAGGAGAGAGAGAGGAGGGAGTGATTTATTTTTAAAAAATTGTCTCACACAATTTGTGCAGGTTGCAAGTCCAAAATCTGCAGGGTAGGCTGGCTGTCGGGGAAGAGTCGCTGTCTGTTCCCAAAGGCTGTCGGCTGGCAGAATCACCTCTTGCCTGGGGAGGCCCATCTTTGATTTATTAAAGCCTTTAACTAATTGGAGGACGCCACCCACATTAGGGACAGTAATCTGCTTTACTCCAAGTCCACAGATTTTAATATGAATTTCATCCAACACGCAACCTCACAGAAATAGCCAGAATAACGTTTGACCAGATATCTGGGCATCCTGACCCATCCAAGTTGACACATAAAATTAACCATCATAAGAGTTCTAGGCCCAGTACAAAGGGGGGGGGGTGACTTTCACTTATCAATAGATACCGTTTGAGTGAAGAAGGAATTGATTCTTCATATCAGCCCCTTGGAGACATGGCTCTGTGAATGTTGAGGTCCCTGGAGCAGGTCCAATAGGCTCGCCCAGCTCAGGACCCAAGAAGACTCAGAAGGATGGGCCTAAGGCCCCAGGTCTGCAGGAGGGTGTCACTGGGTGGAGCAGCCATGACGGGGTCGCAGGTCCCACGTGCCATGTGGCAGCACAAAGTGTCAGTGACCCCATCTACGAAGACGAGCTTGAACCAGAAGTTCTCAGGGCCGAGGAAGCCAGGTCCGAGGGAATGTCTCCCACACACACAAGCATGGTCTGCAAGCAGCAGCGAGAACTGGCAGACCCAAGGGGGTCTCCCAGGCAGAAGGGGGGCGGACTGATGGCAAAAGACCAGAGGGACACAGGACAGCTCAGCGCACGCAGCCCAATAGAGCCGAGACCCACGTGCTTCGTGCCTGCCCCAGCCGTGGCATTGGTGGCCACCCCATGAAACCAGAAACGCAGACTTGAAAGAAGGGTGGTCTTCTGCCATTTGGTGGGAGGGGAATTGGACGTGGAAGTTTAGCTCAGTCAGAAGAAGCTAAGATGAGATTTCGAACAGAAGAGTCCATGGCCGGCATTCGGACCCGCTCCGTGAGCAAAGTTGTGCAAAGATGTTCAGCTCTCCTGGGGAAGCCGCAGCTCTCTGGCTGGAGCAGTTTTGCAGGCTGCATCGTTTGTCAAGATGTCTCGAGCTCCAGGCCCCAAAAGCAGCTGCAGTGCGGGGGGAGGGGGGGAGTTGGGGCGCCCCTGCACCAGCGTCCTCGCGCCCTCCCCGGGGGCTGGTGTGGGCTCCTGCCCGCATGGCTTCCAGCCCAGCCACCTGCTGCCGGCGTCTGAGCCTGACATTCTTCTGGAGCAAAGGGGCTCGGGGCCTCCCAGCTGCCAGTCCCCCGGAGCTGCGGCTGCTGCTACCAGCAAAACCGCTCGGCGTGGCCACGTGGGCACAGCAGGGCTGAGTCCGGGCAAAACTTGGGCTCCTCTCTGATGATTTCCGGATTCCTTCCTGCAGCTCTTTCCTCTCTGGGGCTCTCGAGCTGCCCCTTGCTGGCCCCAGGCTGCCCTCTGACGCCCCCCACAGGCCAGGCCTCCCCAGATCACTCCCCCCCACCCCCACCATGACCGCCAAGTTTATGCCCACAGTCCCACCCCTCCCCACGAGTGGACACAGACTCCTGGACACGGGGCCTACTTGTTGTCTCCCCTCGTCTAGAGCACAACTAAGCCCCAACTTCCCCTTCCGTCAGTTCCTTGGGCTGGAAATCCGGGAGTCAGCCCTGTTCTTCACCCGTCTCCAGCCTGCTCCCCACATGCCATGCAGTCCCCCCAACTCTGCTTGCAAAACATCTCCCAGTTCATCCACTTGCCGCTCACTCCTCAGCCACCGCCTGAATTCAAGCCACCGTAACTTTCGTTGGAGCAGGAAGCTTCTGCCTGGTCTCACTACCTCTAATCCTGCACCTACGTTCCCTTCGTGCAGAGCAGCCAGTGACATTGTTTCCAGGGGACCTGCGACCACACCACCATCCTGCTGGCCACCCTCTGATGGCTTCCCGTGGTGGCAGAATGAAACCCCCACTCCAGGATCTGGCCATTCTGCTCTCCGTCTCCTCTGCTCCGGACACCCTGACCCTCTGCCTCTTCCTCAGAAACACCAAGCCCACTCCCTCCTCCGAGTCTGGTAGCTGCTGGCGCCTCTCCCTGGAGGGCTCTCCCCCAGATCCCTTGGCACCTCTCCTCGTTGGTCAGGTCTCAAGGCAAATGGTCCCTCCTCAGAGAAATCTTCCTTGATATCCTGACTAGAGCAAGCCGCTTACCTTGTCCTGTCCCAAGGGTTCCCCAGAGCGGGACACACACTCTGGGGTGCCAAAGATGATACAGCGAGGTCCAAGAAATGATAGAATTTCCGTTCCTATTATTGTTTACTCCATCTTATGACATTTTTATTTTCTGTACATTTTATCATGCATTCATACAAAGGCACACGCGTAGTATTGCAAACAATTTTCTATGTATATGTCTAAGGATGTGTGTGTGTGTTTATGAAATGCTCCATATTTTGCGATAGAGGCACAATCAAAAAGTTGGGAACGGCTGCTCCATGCCACCCCGTATTTAATTGTCTTCTTGTCACCACTAAACAAAGTACTTCTCTTGTTTTGTTTATTGGTTGTCTCTCCCCTAGAATGTAAGCTCCGTGCAAGACCCATTTCCCTTGTTCGTGCTGTGTTATCTGCATGACCGGCCCTTATAAAAAGTGGGACACGTAGCATGTGTGAATTAACACTCACTGCTGGATTGAACATAGCAATAAACAGAGCCTCCCCAGGACTTAGTGGAAGGACATCCCATGAACGCCAATACCTCTCCACACTCAGGACGATGGCAAATAATGTCACACAGTGGGATCCCGGCAAGACAGGACTGCTCAGAAACATCGGCCAGTTTCTGGGCCTCCTGCCTCCTTTCCAGACCATTCCCCTGTGGCCACCCACAGAGTCATACTTCTTTCAGGTAACCCAGGTGCCAGGATCAGGAGAAGAGCCCAGGAAGCCAACAACACCTTAGTCTGAACTAGTTGAAGGTGTTAAAACTTCCCAGGGGCCTTTGCACATCCAAGCACCTTCTGGAGATCAGCAGCCAGCGTAGTTTGAGCTCAGCTGCAAACTGTTTTGGAGGCCTTGCGTGAGATCCGGGCACCTCCATGCGCATGCTCTGAGGGGCGCTTTCTCACAGCGGGCTTGTTTAACCTTGTTCTTTGGAAATCACTCCAAAATTCAGAGAACAGTAGCAAGAAGAGCCCAAAGAACACGTAGAGATACTTTCACTGAGATTTACCTCTTGTGCACGTTTTCCCTATTTGCTTTATCATTTGTTCTTTTCGCATGCATGCGCACACACACAATTTTTCTTTGGAGAGTAAGCTCCACACACCGTTCGAAATGCCTCTAGGCATATTTCTTAAGAAGAAAGACACTCTCTCACAACTAGAACGCAGTGATCAACGCGAATAAATTCAACATTGGAAACACCCCTTGTAGCTCATCTCCCACCAGTGCTGCGTTTTTAGACCACATTTGGCAGTTCTCTTTCTTGGTGGAAAAAAATCGTACTGGAAATCCCAACGTGCATCACAGATCAGAAGTGAAGGCTTGAAGGAAGAAGGAGGTGGTTGCCTCTGTAGAGAATCAGGCAACACAAGTTAATTATTTTTACGGTTCCGAGGTCAGAAGGCCAAAGTCAACCTCAGTTGATTAAAGTCAAGGTGTCGCAGGGCCGGTTCCTTTTGGAGACTTGGGGAGAATTCGTTTCTTTGCCTCTTGTACTTCTGGGAGCCCCTGCATTCCGTCACTTGAGACCCTTCCTCGAAGGGCTACGGCCTCTGGCTTCAGGGAGCATGCCTCCTTCCTCCTTTGACCTCCCTGCCTCCCTCGCACAAGGGCCTTTGTGATTACATTTAGGGCCCACCCATATAATCCAGAATAATCTCCCCATCTCAAGACCCTTAACTTAATCACATCTGCAAGCCCCCTTCACCGTGAAGGTAACATTTATAGGTTCTGGGGATTGAGATGTGGATATTTTTTTGGAGGCCCATTCTTCAGCCTCCTACAGGCCGTATGTGAGCAGGTTGTAGACTGCACAAAGGCACCAAAAATACAGCCTGTGGCCTATTTGCCAAACCCTGTATCTTTGCACAAAGACCCTCTCTGATGCCAGGCATGTGCCCGGAGGGATACGTCTGCCCAAAGGGGGCTGCTTTTAATAATTTGCGCAAAGGCTCCATGCAGGCCAGCTGGTGGCCAAACCTGTTTTCCCCTTTCCCTCTTTCCTAGGTCCCCAGAGGCTCCTTGTGACAAAGCCTTGAAGTTCTAGGATCTGTGTAAAGCCCCAGGACCCCACTATTGAGATGGCTTCTGGCTCTGATACGCCACGGCTTTGATACCACATTGAAATGGGCCCCAGGACACTTGAAGAGCAGCTGTCCATCTGCAGGCTGTGATCCAGAGGCAAACAGAGCCCCAGCAAGGCAACTCAGCCCTTCCCGATGGGGAGCCGCAAATATTCACAAACTCAGAAGCTCCCATGGCCCCTAGTCCTATGCTCGCTCTCAGCTCCATGGTTTCCCCAAGCTAAGCCTTTAGCAGACATTATGCACTTACCCCATAGCAGACCCAAGGCTCCATCATGATTCCTTCTGGTTAGCTAGTCAGAGACAAGCCAAGGGTCCCCAGGGGCCCTGAAAAGGCTCTAGAAAAGGCCTCCCTTTGTCACATGCTATCCCACCCTGAGGTCCCCACATTGAGGCCCAGGCACACACACACCAGCTCTGTGGTGCACTGGGGACACGTCAAGTCCCATGAGACATCTGGTAACCTCAGGCTTATTGACACTGGGGACCCATATGAGAAGGAAGGTGTGGCATGGCACTCAGAGGATGTCTGCTCTCTGCCAGCCCAGGCTCACTCTGAGGCTGTGTTAGCAGAAGGGACTGCTGATCTGTCCCCTCTCAAAGCCACTAAGTCATCTCTGTCCTCCTGGAGGTGGTACTGGGAGACCCCCTGTTTTCCCAGGTTCTGCCTGCCCCATATCTCCACAACTGTGGGTAGATTGATGACAGCTCTTCTCCTCTTCCTCCTCCCCCCTCCCCTTCTCCTCCTCCTCCTCCTTCTTCTCCTCTTCCTCCCCCTCCTCTTTCTCCTCACCCTCTCCCCCCCTTCCCCTTCTCCTCCTCTTCCTCCTTCTTACTCCTTCTAAGAAATCATCAGATTCTGTAAGCTGCTGGCCCAGGAAATCTCTGTTTCTGATTTCATGTCCATTTCTCATTTTGCTTGGGTCAACACTGACATTTTCTAATTCAGGATTCCTTCATAGCTGTAGTGTTATGTCTCCCATGTGCAGGACAGCTGGGCCACCTCAGTGCCTCTGTATCATTCTGCAGAAACATGAAGCCCATGATTCAGTCTGGAATGTTCTGTTCTGTCATAGCTCCTGCACCTGGCTTCTGGTACTTTCTCCCGCAGACATCCACCGCCTGAGGTCCCATCAGAACCTGTTCTTTCTTTATGCCCCCAAGGTCGTTCAGGGTCACCACCAATAGGCAGAGAGCTCGGGGCTCCCCTTCTCCAAGCCATGACCGTTCCACATGGCCCCTAGAATCACACCCTTCCCAGCTGCCACCCCTGTCAACCCCAGAGCCTCCTATGTGGGCCAGCAGGGGGTGCCTCCCCTCCCCTCTCACATGGCTACACAGCCCCTGCCCTGCACCAGGAAGACAGAGCCGAGGTCCCGGGTACCAGTCAGCCTGTTCTCTGCTGCTGATGGGACCAAGGCTGGACACTCTGCCTGGGAGCCTCTGGGGCTTAGAAAACAAATGTGGGAACTAACTATATATGGGCAATGTGCCGGATTTGGGGTCAAGGCCACACTTCTACCAATTTTTGATCATCAGAGCCACAGAATAGAGAAGGTACGGGTCCTTGATGTGCCAACAATCTGCCCTGTTCCTTTTCCCCTAGAGCCAGAATTCACATTTTGCCCATTTCATAGGCAAGGTAATTAACACCTTTCAAGTTTTACCTTTTCTTCTTTGAGGAATCAAAAGGTTCATTTCTGGAATCAGACTTATGTAAAAAGGCTTTAAAAATTACCCTGCAAATGAGTTTCCTCTCCAGCAGAGCAACAGAGACCTATGGAACCTGTTAAATTGCTCCCTGGCCAGTGTTAAATTGATTCAAAGGTTGGGGTGGGGGCCACACCAGGGAGGACTGGGAGGAGGGGCTGGGGGGCCGCAGGAGCACGCAGAGAAAATGCTGCACCTGCTTCTCCAGTGGGGCAGGCCCTGGTGCCTTAGGTCACAAAGCTTGTGGCCTGGAGGGAGGGAGAGTCCAGCCTAGAGAGGCCACCCTTAGCAGAGATCCTGTAAGCCCTGGGGGCAGCCCTGGGTCAGAAGGAGGCTTGGCCGGCTTCTCCCCACCGTGACCACTGTCAGGCCAGCCATGCCTCGCTGTCCAGATTGGCAGAGGACACAACTGGCCTGGGGTCTCCCCTGTTTTCTGGGTTTCCTATTTTCTTTTAAAAATGCATTGTGAGCAGTATTCATGATAGCCAAAAGTAAAAACAACCTAAATGTTCATCGACTGATGAATAGATGTATAACATGTGGTCTAGCCACACGATGGAATATTATTCAGCCATAAAAAGGAACGGTGATCTGATTTATTCTACACCATGAATGAACCTTGAAAACATCATACTAATTGAAAGCAGACAGTCACCAAAGACCACATACCGTGTCATTCCATTTGTGTGAAATTTCCAGAATAGGCGAATCGACGGAGAAAGGAAGTAGATTAGTGCTCACCCCGGGGCCCAGGAGGATGGAAGTGGAATGATGACAGGTCAGGGCTGTGGGGTTTCCCTTTGGGGTGATGAGAATGATCTAAAATTTATACAGCAGTAATTGCACAGCTCTATACATATATCGAAGACCATTGAATTGTGCACACTAGAAGGCATGTGTGAATTACATCTCAATAAAGCTGTTTTTCCAAAAATGCATTATGAGCTGAGGTGGCAGGGAGGGATTATAGCCCAGAGATGAGCCTCGATTCAGAAGGATGATAGCCCGAATCCCAGCTTACCACCTGGCATGCTGAGTGACCTTGGGCACGCCATTTAACTCCTCTGGGCCTCAGCGGCCTCATCTGTGATGTCAGGCAAATACTGTCGACCTCCAAAGGTGGGATTAAAGAAGATGATATGTCTAAACTCCCGAGCCCAGACTCGGACACAAAGCCGGGACATAATTGTTATGTTAAGGAAGCCAGCTGACTTGGAGTGGAGTAGATAGGGTCTCATCCCAACCCTAGCATCGCTCTGTTCACACTTGGCTTCTCCAAGTCTCTGGGTCACTGGCAGTAAAATGGGGTGAGAGGCCTGACCTTCTGGGAGTGAAAAGGTCAGTAAGATAACAAGTCTTGCATGCTGCCTGGAACACAGTAGGAGAGCTTTGTACAAGTGCGTGCAACAAGTGAATGTATGAATGGATGTTCATTGCATCACGCATGCACTCACGCATGCACACACACATGCACGCACGCACCCCTTCAAGGTATCAAGACTTAACAAACCCACAGCTCCTACCTTGCAGGTTGACATTGGCGGCGCCAGGTTTCCAGCCCCCAGGAAGGGGCCAGAGCTCAGGGACTCCCGGAGAGGCCCAGTGTCTCTGCAAAGGTGTGAGGTGGCTTCCCCAGGTCGTCCTGGGGCAGGGGCCACATCCTAGTCTCCTCTCAGACAGTACGTGTCTCTCAGACAGTAGAGGCCACGTGTCTCCGGTGGCCTCCCCGAGCAGTGGGCTGTCATGTGGATGCACTTAGATCCACCAGAGGCCAGGCCCCTCTTCTGCCTGCCCCCGTACCCTCCGCAGCCTGCCCTGGGGCCACCAGCCCCCCACCCACGTGTGAGGGCCTCCTGGTTCCTCTGCCCTGTCCCCTCACTCGGATGGAGCAGGACCTAACCACCTCCCTCTGTCCTGGAGATATGGAAGGAAAAGAGAAAGCAGAAGGCTTTAGGGCCACTCAGGAAGGCCAGGAGGTTTTCCTGATATTCCTCTTAAACTTCAGCTCCAAGTCCGAGGGGTAAGCGAGGATTTTACCTGAGCCTGGGCCTCCTTTGAGCAGGTCATGGACCCAGCTTCAGGAAAAAGGGAGCCGAGGCGAGCTCTTTCCATCACGAAAGAGGCTCAGGGATGAGGTTCCGTCCAAGCTAGAGCGGAAGGGGGCAGTTTGTAAAGCAATGGCTGTTGGATAATCACACCAGCCTTGTCAGGTGAACAGACACAGTGTCCTGCAGCCCCATTTCACAGATGAGGAGAAGGCCAAGGTCACACTCCCGAAGGAGCAGAGGCCACCTGTGCTCGAAGCCCAAGGGATTCTTTGCTGCCCTCCTCCAAAAACCTGCCACCTGTGAAGCATGCAAAGCAAACTCGCTTTGAAATGCTGAGAATGACTCCACGGTGACTGCAAATTGGAGCCTCCGTGTGCTTGGCTTTAATTATTTCTTCCCCAGCGGATGCTGTGGGAGGTTGCTAGTCCCTCATCCTGGTGAAAATAATCCCCTGGCCACAAGGGGAAGAGAAGCAGAGAGAGCTGGCTGTGTGGGCTGAGATCCAGTCCCAAGGCCCCTCTGGGAAGGGAGAGATGGAAAAGGCTCAGAATACATGGGGGGCAGTTCAGCACTTCCCGGGAAGCTCTTCCAGGCCTTGGGTCCCCCCTGAGGCTGTCAGAGGTGGGGTGGGCCGCACACCCAGGGCCCCGGGGAATAAGGAGAGTGGAATAAGGAGAAGGTGCCATAGACAAAGTCTCAAGGAATGGGTCCTGGGGGATGAGGCCCTGATTTCTGAAGAGGCTGGGACAGCTAGACCAGCAGAGGACACATGAGCCCCCAAGAGGAGCCCAGCAGAGAGACCAGGCCTTCACCTACTCTCTGGCTGGTTCTCTTTACTGTTGGTTTGTTTCTTGCACCCCTCTTTGTTCTCCTTCCACAGGTGGGTCAGGGGCTTCCTGCCACCTGCCTTCATCCAGGCGACATCTGGTACAAGGCATGCTGCAGACAGGAGAGGGGCCTACCCATGGCAGAGGACAGATCTCCTGGACATGGGCCTTGATCTCCTGGACTTGACATTCTACTGGGGGACTCACGATGAGGAAGCAAACCAATAATTACTGCATTCCAGTAGGGATGAGGGCTATGGAGGAAGGAGAGCAGGGAGGTGGGAGAGGGTGCCCAGAAGGTAGGGAGGGGAGGACTCTCGGAGGAGATCTTTGAACACAAACCTGAATGTTGACAAGGAGGAAATTGTGAGACCCAGAGGAAAAGCATAACAGCCAGTGTCAGCTCCTGGCGACGGGAGCAAGGCTGCTGAACTCGAGAAGCAGGGCAAAGGTGAAGGTGAAGGTCAGCGTGGCTGGAACCTGGAGGGATGCAGGAGGTGATGAAGGTGGGGTTGGAGAGGTGGCCATGAGGCCCAGCCTGCAGGGTCCTCCAGGCCAAGGCATACGGCTTGGATTTCGTTCCCAGGATTACATGTGGGCCCCGGAGGGGTGCGCACACAGGAGTGACGTGACCTGATACAGCCTTCAGAAAGGTCACCAAGCTGCTGTGCAGGTGGCCAGGATGGGAGAAGGCGACCATGGAAGCAGAGAGAATGTGGTTGCCTAGATGAGGTGAGGGCGGCTTGGCCCAGGGTGCTCATGGCAGAGGACAAGAAGTGGTCAAATTCAAGGTTTATTTCAAAGGTAGAGCCGCTGGGACCTACAGATGGACGGGGTGGGGACAGAACAGAAGAAGAGACTCGAGGAGCAGTAGTAGGACTTTTCCGCCTGAGCAAAGCAGGCATTCACTAACAGAGGAAGACGGTGGGGCGGAACGTGTTGCATTTGAAATCCTGGGCATAGAGTCCTGGCCATAGTAGAGGTTGAGCGAGTGTAGCTGTAATTAAGCATGTTTTCCCCGGGACTGCTGCACGCCAGAGCCAGCCAGGGGCTCTGCACCCCCACTTCTGTCTTAGGACAGGGTCACCAACACCAGCTTTGGCACCAATACACAGAGTGACATCCACTCCGAGGAAGATCCTTGACTTAAATTCAGATCAAGCCTGGTGGATCTGGAAGCTGACATCCCCCACGCCAACAGCATCATGGCCCGGACCCCCTCCTGCCTAGCATCACCGCCATCTCACCTGGGCCACCTCTCAGGCATATTCATAATTCAGTAAGGATTATTAGTATTCAGAACTTCCTCTGGGCTTGACCATGTGCTAGCAAGTGGAGGTAGAAAGATGAGTTTAACCGTCTTGTGGGGGAGACAGACCCTTAATAAGTGACTTCACAGACAGCAGAGAGGAAGACATGCTTAGTGGCGATGTAAGCAGGATGCAGAAGGACGGTAAGGAGAATCATTCCGCCGGGAAGGATCGGGGAAGATGCATCCAGAAAGGGTTATTTGAGCCACCCCTGAAGAATGATGAAATGGGTAAGGATATTTCTGTTCAATGGCACAGCAGGAGAAAGAAATAAGGTTGTGAAAACATGTGGCCAGTGGGTGGACAAGTGGGTGAAGCCCGGGATGCTTGGAGAAACGCAAAGAGCCTCAGTGGCAGATTGTATCTTCCAAAGATGCTGCGCCGATACACGTTCCCCTTCACTGTTCTGACAATGACATTGACGTCCCTCTGCCCGGAGACAGGAGACTTTGTTCCCTGTCCTTGAACCTGGGTGAACCCTTGGAACTGCCTTGACCAAGGAAATATGGCAGGTCTTGTGGTGGGCAGCTCCCAAGGCTAAATCATAAAAGGCATTGAAGCTTCCACTTGGCCTCTTCTTGCATCATTCGTTCTAGAAACCCACCACTGTGCCATGAAGACCCTCCATGGAAGGGAAACCAAGGCCCCTAGGCAACAGCCAGCACCAGCTCGCCGGCCGTGTGAGTAAGCCACCTTTAAAAAAAGGAGCTGGGGGCGCCTGGGTGGTGCAGTTGTTAAGCGTCTGCCTTCGGCTCAGGGCGTGGTCCCGGCGTTCCGGAATCGAGTCCCACATCGGGCTCCTCCGCTGGGAGCCTGCTTCTTCCTCTCCCACTCCCCTGCTGTGTTCCCTCTCTCTCTGGCTGTCTCTCTGTCACATAAATAAATAAAATCTTAAAAAAAAAAAAAGGATCTGCCAGCCTCGGTCAGCTTTCAGAAGATTCCAGCAGTCATCTGACTGCAACATAACAGACCCCCAAGCACAAATTACTCTGCCAAGCTGTTTCTGGATTCCTGACTCACATGATCCAGGAGCATAATAAATGCTGTTGTTTTAAGCCACTAAGTTTTGGGGTGGTTGGTTTTGCAGCCATAGTAACTGGAAAAGCCTGGAAGAATTATAGGGGACACTGAATGTCCTGCCGGGGAATTTGTTTTATTCTTTACAAAACCAACCACCACTATTTTCTGGGTGGAGAGTTGTGTGGTTCAGCCTATATATCTTGGAAAGACCATTCTGACAATTTGAAGGATGGGATGAAAAGAAGAGAAGAAGAACAGAAAAGCACAGCCCATGAGGACAGGGATGCTGTTGTAAGAATCTAGGGGAAAGATCAAAGTTTCTGCTAGCCAGAGGGAAGGAAAAGGGCAAATACATTGGGGGTTCAGAGGCCAGTAGAGTGGTGAACGACTAAGAGTGTGGAAGGAAAGGCAAAGTTGGAAGAATGATGCTGACAGTGATTCTGAGTGTTCTAGCTGGCTGGACCAGGCAGTGCTCTCATGAATGGGACGAGGTATGAGGGTTTGTTCATGGAACAAGTAGGCATATGGCTTCTTGTAAGGCAAGGTTCATGCCTTGGCATCTTCACAGGGCTGGCCACATAATCCATGCCTTGGCTCTTTACCCCATGTCCCTCAGGGCATGGCCACCCCACCAAAGCCCTGTGCATCTCCAGAGCCACTTGATAAGAAACCCTAGCTCTGGCAGTCAGCCTCATGAACCAGGGGAGGTGGTCCACTTTGGCTACCTGATTTTCCTCTGTAATCGTCCTTCCCCATATGCTTTCAATCATTTAGCAAGTCTTCCCAACTCTACTTCCAAAATCTAGTTACACTCCTTGTGTCTCCGCTGGGGCCTTTCCCCAAACCACCGCCACATCTCAGCTCGAAAGCTGCCACATTCTCCTGTTTGTTTGTATTTTGTTTTGCTTTACGTTGCTTACTAGAAATCAGATCATATCCCACCTGTGCCTAAAATCCTCCTCTTGGCTCTCCGTTGTACTTACAATAAAACACAAACTCCACCCCAACGCCTTTGAGGCCATACATCTAGCCCCATGTCCCTGACTCTTCTTTGACAATCTCCTAGTTGACCACCCTGTTCTGGCCCCACTCACCCCCTTTTGGTCTTGAAACATGCCCAGTTTCATCCTGCCCCAGAACTTTTTTTTTTTAAGATTTATTTATTTATTTGACACAGAGAGAGAGACAGCCAGCGAGAGAGGGAGCATAAGCAGGGGGAGTGGGAGAGGAAGAAGCAGGCTCCCAGGGTAGGAGCCTGATGTGGGGCTCGATCCCAGAATGCCGGGATCACGCCCTGAGCCGAAGGCAGACGCTTAACGACTGCGCCACCCAGGCGCCCCTGCCCCAGAACTTTTGAACTTTCTCTTTTCCTCACCTAGAGCCTCCTTCCCCAAGTTGGGGTTTGGGAGACGATGCAATCAAAGCTCTCCTGTTTCCAACTTGAGTCTGAACAAACAGAGAAATAAGACAAAGAAATGGCAAAAGATCAGTTTGTCCCTTCTACGACTAAGAAAGGTCAGGGTGGAGAGCGTAGCTTAATGTGAAAGCTGAATGGCCTACAAACGGTGTTCCAGAATCAGTGAAACTTCTCCACCCAGACCCAAGCCTCGCCGGCATAAGACTCAGAGCATGGAGGAACAGAGGCAAAGCCCTGCACCCAAGGGCAGCTTGCTTCCAAGACGGAAAGGGGAGGAGGGTAAGTAGAAGGTAGGAGGGGAGAGAAGAGTTAGGGTTGCCTGGCTGATTCCTCCCAACTCTGCAGATCAGATCAGCCCCTCTACCTGCCTTGGGTGCAGGGAGAAAAGGGGCAGAGAGAGAAGCCAGGAGTGTGATGTTCCACAAGGGAGAGAGAAGGTGCATCTCCCAGTAATCAAAGGCTCCAAATGTCTACCTCATTCTCATGTCTCAGGTGTCAAAGAGGGCTTTGCTAGCCACTCCATAGAAAACATGCCCCCCTCCCTGTCTCTACTTCAAGTTCACTAAATGTTATTTCTTTACATCCTATGGAAGGTCCGTCATCACCACTAGCACAGAAGGTTCTCATCCATCTCATTCACTACTGCAACTCCAAGCCTAGAACAGGGCCTGGCACATAGTAAGTGCTCAACGAGGATTTGTCAATGAACTGCAGAGACAAGAACAAGAGTCCGGGAGCCTACATCCCTTCGTTGTGGCCCTTCGCGGGGGACTTCTGGTCTACTCAGTCCCCCAAGGAAGTTCTCGCAGAGCGGGGTAGAGCAGCGGCCCCTGTGAGGGTGTGTGTGCGTGACTAGTGAATGGATGTCTTCACTCCCAGTCTGCAAGCATTAAGCCCCTTCTTACCAAGAACAGATACTATTTTAAGAGACCATTTGCGACTAGCTACCATGACGACAATGTCTCACCTCTTTCTTTTGCTTGGAGACTCAGAGCACTTAAAATGCTGTGTAATGTAATTGGTTTCTTCAGCGTGGGGTCTAAGCTTTCTGGGGTGTATTATGTTCCAAATGAAAAGGAACAGCAAGACAAACTATTGCCCCTGCTTCCTCTCCCAGAATAAAGCCAGTTCTTCCTGGCTCCTGCCAACCCATAGGGGGTTTAAATGATGGAGACGCTGTCACCCTGGGCCACTCTGTGAAATGCCTCTTCTTTAGCTCAGAGAAAGGAAGAGGGGGCAGGGCAGGAAGCTAAACACCTGTGTGGCAGCCAGGCTTTCAGCGCGGCAGTGATGTGGTCTGAGAGGGTCTGACCAGTCGCTGACCCCCAGGGGACTCCCCTGGCTCCGTCCACAGAAGGCAGTCTTTGTGCCTGACCCTGTTCCCCACATGCATGTTGAACGTCTGTTCCCTGGAGGAGTGGGGACAGACACCACAGGACGACATCCACCCCCCTCCCCAGGGGCACAGGGTCTCAAAGAAGCAGGGAGCAGGAGACAGCTCTGGGGTGTTCTGGAACAAGGAGTGAGTGGCTTCTTTTTCCCAATCAAGACAAGACAGCACAAATCCATTTGCAGCCCCCCTAAACATGAAGATCCCCCCCAAACCTGTCATTTCAGCCCCGCAAATACTGGCTCTTGTTTTCAATCTGTGGAGAAGAAGAGAGGCTAAAGAATTCTCTTTCATTTCATTCCATTAATAACTAAGCGGCACGGCCTGAAATATTTATGAACATGAACGCAGCATGTATTCTAGGCAGGACAAGGCAGATGGCAGTGGTTTTTAGGGCTGCTGTCTCAGCCCTTTGCAGAAAAGGCAACTAAATGGCTTTGGTGGTCAGGAGGGGCCACTGGTGACAAAGGCAGCCTCCAGGTCTGTGTGATCTGTCTGGATCGCCCCAGGAGCCAAGGTGTCTCTCCTCGGAGGTGCGGCCCGTGTTTGCCGCTGACAGTGCTCCCTTCATCTGTGCTTCTGTTTCGAAGGCAGCGGTGGGTCCCAAGGAGAATGCACGGGCCAAGCTACAAGTCCCCTGGGCCTGAATGGCCCTTGCATTAGAGCTTCCGACAATGCAGACGTTTGGGTTGTTTTGAGCAACTGGTTTACGGCCGGAGGAGAATGTCTCAACCCCCAGGTGGGCAGCAATGACCCAGGAGACTGTGGGTGGGTCACATGGCTTCTCTGAGTCTCCATTTCCTCACACAGAAAACAAAGAGCTTAAGTGGGGTCAGCTCTAAAGTTGTTTCCAATTCTCCGTCTCTACTAGGAGAAGCTGTGTTAAAGCTTTACTTCCAGAAAGAGAGAAGGAAAGGAAAGGAAAGGAAAGGAAGGGAAGGGAAGGGAAGGGAAGGGAAGGGAAGGGAAGGGAAGGGAAGGGAAGGGAAAGGAAAGGAAAGGAAAGGAAAGGAAAGGAAAGGAAAGGAAAGGAAAGGAAAGGAAAGGAAAGGAAAGGAAAGGAGAAAGAAAGAAAGAAAGAAAGAAAGAGGGAGGGAGGAAGAAGAAAGAAAGAAAGAAAGAAAGAAAGAAGAAGAAAGAAAGAAAGAAGAAAGAAGAAAGAAAGAAAGAAAGAAAGAAAAAGAAAGAAAGAAAGAAAGAAAGAAAGAAAGAGAGGGGGTAAAGGAAGACAGGAAGGAAGAAAGAAAGACAAAGAAATGGAGGAGATGTAATTAAAAAAAAAAGAAGCAAAGGCAGTGCTCTAATTCCAAGAAAAAGATGTGAATAATAATAGTAACAACAACAACAACACTTACATTACATTTACCACGGGCTGGATAGTTTTCTAAGCCCTACATGATAGATACCTTTATTATGCCCACTTTAGAGATAAGGGACTAAGACACAAAGAGCTTTAGTAATTTGCTACAGCTCGGTCTAGAATTGTAAAGTCGTGGTTCCAATCCGGGCATTCTGGCTCCCAACCCATGCTCATAATCACAATGTCAGGCTGTCTAGTCTAGGACATTTCATTCACCCAGTCATTCATCAGAACAGAGCGTGTAAAGCCCTTCCATATGCCAGGCACTGACCTGCGTGAGGACTTAAAAGTCTCATAAAACACATGAATGAATTTGCACACAAGAAATCATGCAAGAGTAGAGAGACATGTTTGCTGCTGAAGTCATCTGTCCCAGGTGTCCAGACTTCTGGAATCACTTTGTCCTCTAGGATTTCTATAAAAAGAGTTGAGCCTCACTTGACATGTAGGTCCAGGATCTTCCCAATCTATCAGAGTTCTTTGGTGGAGATGGCAAGCTTGTATTTCTTATATTTCCTAGCCACTTCAAACTCAGTACTTCTGCTAAATTCTATCTCCTTCCTGTCATTCCTCACTCTCCCTTCCATATCTGCCCATATCCACCCAAACATTGGTCAGAGTAGATTTGAAAAAAGAAAAACATATGGTCATATCAATCAATGCAAAAGGACAGTTGACAAAATTTTATAGTCATTCATGATTTAAAAAAAAACAACCAAAACCCTCAACTTTCTCAACCTGAGAAAGGCTACCTATTTAAAACAAAACAAACAAAAAAACAAAAAACAAAAAAACCCTACAGTTAGCATAACCTGAATAGGGAAAGATTCAATGCTTCCCCCCCCCCAAATCAAACTAGGTGAAGATGCCCACTCTTACCATTTTTATTCAATATTATACTGGAAATCATAGCCAGTGAAATAAAGAAAGAAAAAGGAAATAAAAGGCATACATATTGGAAAGGAAGAAAGAAAACTTCCTATTTATAAACCACAGGCTTGCCTACCTAGAAAATGCCAAGGAATCCACAAAAAAGAACTTCTAGAATTAACAAGTGGGTTTGACAAGGTCACAACATAGGTGATTGACCACAAACATCAATTGTATTTCTATATACCCAGCAATGAACCAGAATTTAAAAATCAATAAAATTTACGATAACTCCCCCAAAATGAAATGCTTAGGCATAAAGCTCACAAAACACGTACAGCATCTCTTCCTGAAGACTATGAAACATCGATGGAGGAAATCAACAAAGACCTAAATAAATTGTAAGACATGCCATGTTCATGGATTGGAAGACTCAACATAGTAAAGATGTCCCCAAATTAATCTCTGTATTTAGCGTAATTCTAATCGATCAAAATCATATCAATATCAATACAAATATATTTTTTATGGAAAAGTTAAGGAATTACATACAGTAGATCACAGATATAAATACAAAATGCAGAACTGTAAAACTTACAAACACAACAGAAAATCTTCATGATCTAGGTTTAGGCACAGAATTCTTAGACATGTTAACCGAAAACATGACGCATAAGAGAAAAAAGTGGTAAGTTAGACTTTACAAAATTTAAAATCTTTGCTCTGCAAAAGACATTGTTAAGAGAATGAAATGACGAGTTACAGACTGGAATAAAATATTGGCAAGTCATGTATCCGACAAACGACTTGTACATGAAATTATAAAGAACTCTCACAAGTCAATGGTAAGAAACTAGCAGCCTAATTAAAAATGGACAAAAGGATTTAAACAGACCCTTCACGAAAGAGGCTGTGGAGAAGTCCGATTAGCATATGAAAAGAGGCTCAGCATCTCCGCTGTTAGGGAAATGCACATTCAAACCATGAGGGGATATTACACCTGCTAGGACAGCTAACAACAATAACAAGAAGGAACTAGACTTTTCATATTGCTTGTGGGAATGAAAAATGGTACAGCCATTTTGGAAATCCGTTTGGCAGTGTCTTATAAAGAAATCATACTACTGAGAAGGTATCCGGGAGAAGAGAAATCATGTTTACAGAAGCAATACGTGAACATGTCTGGCAGCTCTATTCATGACCACCAAAGCCTGGAAACAACCCAAATGTCCCTCAACAGGTGGATACGAGATGAAGGGATGAACAAACTATGGTACTTCCAATCGCAGGAATACTACTCAGCAATGAAAAGGAATGAGCTATTGACCCAGGATAACTCTCAAAGGCTAAATAAAAGAAGCCGGCCTTAAAAGGTTCACTTACACACTCAGTGAAAGAAGCCAAGAGGCTATCTACTGCATGATACCATTTACATGACATTCTCGAAAGGAGAAAATTACAGTGAAGGGGTTGGGGCAGGAGCAATCTGGGACAACCAACAGGTAGCATGAGGGAATTTTCTGGATTGATGGAACAATCATCTGTATCCTGATTGCATTTGGTTACATGAATCTATACTTGTGTCAAAACTCAAAGAACTGTACATTCAGGGGGAAAGAAGCAATTTTACAACATGTTAACTTTTAAAATAAAATGTTAAAAATACCTCCAAAAATAGTAGCCACAGTTGGCTCACTGTTTACCTTTCGCTTGTGCTCCCCGACAGGAGGGGCTTCTCCTGTAAAGGAGAACGTCGCTAACCCAGGCCAAGGGAAAGCAGCAGGTGCGGTGCACCTGTGTTCCCATAATTCCCAGCGTAGCACGTCTGTGCGCACTGAGGGCTCTACCTTCCAGACGGAGCGCTCTGCAAACGTTCGACCTGGAAACCGCGTATCACCAGGCTCTGCAGAGAATCGCATTCCGAGAATTGTGTGAGTAGCCCCGGAGTTCTCACAAAGCAACTCTCCTCAAAATAAATAAATGAGCAATTGCCATCTCCCGGCCGCATCTCTCGAGAAACGTTGAAGAGGCTGCAAACAGGGACCTGAGCCATACTTGTTGCGTGCTGTTTTCTCTCTCTTCGAGAGTTCTCTCGTACTCTACAGTGCGCCAGAGCCTCTTCCTGCCCGCACTCCCGTCCTCCGCGTGCTCAGAGGAACCTCCCTCCTCCCTCTACCCAAGCGGCTCCCTCTCCTTTCTCACGCACCCTCTCAGCTCCTGAGCTCAGACTCAGACTTACACCATCAGCCCCCCTGGTCCTCAGGCATCTGGACTCGAGCTAAGCTACACCACCAGCTTTCCTGGGTTCTCCAGCTTGTAGATGACGGATCATGGGACTTCGGCCTCCGTAATTGTGTGAGCCAATTCTTCATCATAAATATCTTGTGTGTGTGTGTGTGTGTGTGTGTGTGTATACATTGTATTGATTCTGCCTCTCTGGAGAGCTCTGTTACACCACCCACTTGTTTTTGATGAAGACTTAAAAGGAGGCCATAGTTATTCGTCTGCTCCCTGGCGATAATGTTGGGGAGGAAACGAACGTGGCCACCGTAGACAAAGTTAATGGCCCAGCCAACGCCCTCTGCTAAACATGATTGATTTGGACAGCATTGTATCAGTCTCAGGGGGGTGAATCCCAATGGGCAAAGATAGTCATGGAGATAATGATGAGTTATCTGCATTTCCACCTGCTCTGGGACCTGAACGTGGCCATGGAACTATGATTCTAGCCCACGTGGAAGTAAGCCAGGGGTTCTGGGGAAGATTCCTCCTCTCTGATAGAAAGGAGGAGGGTCACACAAGCAGTCTTGCTTTTGGCATCTTGGCGACCACCGCTTTCTTCCTGTCCTTGGTAACTGATGCTCAGAGCCATGGGCATCATCACACAACCATGAAAATCTGTGTGAGAATCCCGACGTTCAGACTAAACACCTTGATGTCCAGCACCGCAGCTCCCTGCTTCCAGACTCTTGTGCCGGGAGATGATTTCAAACGCCTTTGTCATTTGACCACTTGTAGCCCGATCTTCATTCTGGGGTGAGGAGTTCCCTAACTTACATAAGGCTCCTCTTCTCTCTGGCCCCTCCTCACGGGCTGCTCCCAGCGAGGATGCACGGTCCTGGCCAGGGCCAGTGGCTCCTCTGTTGGTGCTCTGGGAGCGACGAGGGGGCTATACGGTTCCTGTGCCCTGGGTGCGTGGCACGGGCTGAAGAGCTCAGGGTAGCCCTGTGCGGTCGTGCAGGTTCACGTCTTTGCAACCCCTGTTGCAGCAGAGCTGAACCAAAATAGAACTCTTTGGGAAGGATACCAGGGCAGCCCCTACCATCAAAGGGTGGGCAGAAGAACAAAGTCTTGGCAAACACGGCAAACCAGAACAGCTCTGGGAAGCTCTGCAGCAGGAAGCCATGGACCTTCTCTCTAGGAGGCCATTATGAAAGGACACTTACTACCTCTTTCCATCGCTTTGTGTCCAAGTTTCAGATGCCCAGGAGAGAGATTGAGACTGGTGGAGTTTGCTTGGGTACCTACCTTTGCAAAATGCAGCATGGCCGGTAGCTGAGAGGATTTTTTGCTCAAGCCTCACTCATCGCCCATCGCTATAACCAGGGATGGACCGCCAGACCCCAGGGAGGGGGCTCTGCCTCCAGGAGAGCATGAAGAAGGGCTGCTGGCGGAGAAAAGCTTTGCCCTTGGGCTCCAATAGCTTTGCCCTTCTTCGTGAAACTGTGGTCATGTTTGCAAGTCTGGAACCACTCGACTGGGTCCTCATTAGCCTTTGTCGGAACCCAGACCCAAAGGGCTGGACCTTGTCCTCCCATCTCATCCCTGCTCTAAAGGCAGACGAGTCATTGTCACCAGATGGGAAACCCATGAGGGTTTTAAACAGGGGACCACATGTTCTATGCTATGCTTTGAAATCACCCTGGCTTCTGTGCAGAACAGGGAATGGACAGTTAAGAGAGGGCCCAGGGAGACCAGCTTGGGGATGGATACAGGGTCCAGGTGTGGAAGGAGGATGGTGGCCAGGAGGGTGGACAGATGGTCAGGGGTGAGGAAGAGAAAGACAACAGTGTTCTGGCATGAGCCCCTGGGTGGATACCATTGCCCTCCGTGGAGAAGGGAAAGCAAGGGACAGAGGGAGGGAGCCTGGGAGGGTGCCAAGATCTCCACTTCACATCTATTAGATTAGATGCCTGTCCAGGGGAGATGTCAAGTAGGAAACCCAGAGCTCTGGGTCCACCCAGATATATGTATCTGGGAGTCCTCAGCCCAGCAGTGGTGTTCATTCAGCCCAGGGAAAGGATGTCACTCCAGGGAGAAAGGCAAAGGCAAGAGGGCCTGGCCTGAGCCCTGAAGGCTCCCACATCTGGAGGTCCATTCATGCAGGAGGAGCTGTCTGCTGGGCTAAGGACGAGAAGCCAGGGAGCTGGAAGGGAACCAGGAGAGTGTGGGGTCTGAAAGCCAGGAGGAGGGCACCCTTGTGTCTTGCAATTCTGCTGTGATTTTGGAGGTCCCTGGGGCTTGAAGTCTATGCCCCTCCATGCAAATGTGTCTTTGCAGCCCCAGTATCCACAGCAGCTCTGGAGAACAAGCCCCCCAGACTCACCTCTCCTGCTGGCCTCGTCCCATCCTCCCAGCCTCTCAGTGGGGAGGGAACAAAACCTTCAGACCACTGAAGAAAAACACCCCCCATGCCACCACCTCCCCAGTCTACACCTCTCCTATCCTCTTTGCTTCAAGGATTTGTTACAATTTTTTAGCAACCAAGAAAAACAAGAACAATTTGAGGCTAGACTGTTGAGCTGGTTTTGTAATCACTTTCCCTACTTAGGGGCCCCTTTGCTCATCTCCATCCTTCAGGGAAACTCAAGATATGGATCCAACAGCCCTGCTGGCCTCCTTACCGCACTGAGCACGCACATGACATGCAGGCCCAGGCCGGCTGTGAAGCCCTAAGGGGAGAAGGTCCAGATGGTCTTTGGCTCAAGGATACGCTGATCTCAGCAACCACACTGCTTGGGGCGTTGAACAGGAAGTTGGGGCCAAGTAATAGCATCTTGTCTTGGCTGACCCTCCCAGTTGCTCTGGTAGCTTCATTTTAAATTTTAAGATAGAAAGTGTTTGACATAAGAGAAACCAAGGAGAAGGAACGTATTTCCTTTCTGTTTATGACATTCAGCTGCTGAACTCTACCTTGGGAAAGTGGAAAGCTCATGCCCTTTGGAAGGAGAAGGAACTCTCGTGAAAAGCAGCTGTCTCGGGAGTCCTCGACCTTCCCACAAGAGCAGAGGAGAAGAGCCAGCCATGGCCGCTGCAGCCCATGACTCACAACCATGGAATTGGTCAGATGAGGCACTGTCTTCAGAGGGCTTTGTCCTTCTGGCTACAAAAGCCTCTCGACAAAGATTGGACTGGTGCCCCCAGAGCTGTCTCTACCCTCGTCAGCCAAACCACACTAAAGACCTAAGTGCCTAGAAAGCATGGCCTTTCAGAACCGGCCAGCAAAAGCTCAAGGTCCCACCTTCTCCTTCCCAGAGGCCCGGAGGAGGTCAAAGACTGTCCCTGGGGCACCAAAAAAAAAAAAAAAAAGGAAAAAAAAAA
>NC_048227.1:13102729-13124169 GCF_002007445.2 Ailuropoda melanoleuca | reverse complement strand
AAAAAAAAAAAAAAAAGGTAAAAATGAATCCCATTGTGGATCTCAGCTCCTGAAGTCCTGAGTCCTCCCTCACCAGGCAGCCCTGGCTTCTAGTCGGTTCTCAGAGCTGACTGGTAAGGCTGGGTGTCAGCAAAGGCCACCAGCTACCCTCTGCAAGAGCTCGAGTTCTCTCTCCTTACCTCCAGTGTGCCTGACGAATGCTCCAAATTCCTCAAGAGCAAATCAAAAAGACCAGAGTTGGAACATTTGCAAGAACAGACACTGGCTGCCATGGGAAAGGTGAGGGGGAAGGGTGCCATTGCCCCTACGAGAGCCAGAATCTGTCTTGTCATTTGGTGCCACCAGATGTCCTGTTTCGACTCTTGGAAGCTGGAGGTATGATCAATAACAGTGTATCTATTTTACAGAAAATCTCGTGCATCAATTTGCTTTGGGAAAAAATAACTTTGGTTACAACAGAACACCTTTGTCAGAAAGAGAATACTTTTGTACTTAACTGTACTGTGTAATTCACATTATACCTTCACTCATTCATTCATCAAACACTTTCGAGCCCCGACTGCATGTCAGGCTCGAGGGACCCAGAGGGGAATGGGTGTTCTGTCATTGAATGATGTTGGGGGGGGGCCCACGGGGTGTGAACTGGAGAGTAGAAGCTGGCTTTGATAATATTGATTACAAGAAGCACACTTAAAACAGAAGGGCGCAGAATGACATCCAAAATTGGATCAAAGAATGTATCAGGCAAATACTAACCCAAGGCTAAGTGAAAATAACCACATTAATATCATTTAAAACAGGATTTGAGGCAAAATCATTAATAGAAATAAAAGGGTCATTACATAACGAAGAAAGGTTCAATTCACTAACAATATATGGCAATTTTAAACTTGCATAGACCTCCCAGCATAAAATACTTAAAGCAAAAAAACAAAACAAAACAAAACAAAAAAACCCTCTTCCCTGTGAGGAGAAATTGACAAATCCACGATATTGGAGTATTTCACACAATTCTGTTAGGAATTGGTAAAACATCAGCAATTTGGACAATTTTAACCTATTGACAAGATAAACATTTCATACCAACCAGACTGCAAAAAAGTTTAACTAAAACATTACCAAGGGTTGATAACGGCGTGCAGCGTTGGGAAGTTCATTTGCTGCGGGTGAGTGTAAATTCGTCTAACGCCCCTGGAAAAAAGCCAGCTCTAGTTAGCAAGCTGCTCTTGTGAGCTCTCTGTATGAGCCAGCAGTGCCACCCCCCAGGGACACACATCTTAGGGACACTTTATACACGTGGATCAGGAGACGTGTGGAAGAAGGTTCATGGCGGCATTGATCTTAACAACCAAAAGCTGGCACCAACCCAAATGCCCATTGGCCGAAGCGGACAGTCCACCGTGGTGCGATCGTGCACTCTGGTACTGCAACCGCGAGCAACGGACTGCCCTTTCCTTCCCAGGCTACCCAAGTCAATCGCAAAACCATGATGTCAAGTCAAAGAAGCCAATGTCAGAAAGAAAGGTGAAACATGGCCAAAGCTACACCATGGATTGTTCGTGGTCGATAGCGAGAGAGCAAAACCATAAGGACACCGAAGGGAACGATTAACACGAATCTGGGATGGTGACTGCCTCCAGCCAGCAGGGGTAGGAATGGGGCATGTTCTTGGAGAAGGGCCCCCCCGGGGGCTTCTCAGGTGAGGGTAGTGCTGTCTTTCCTCACCTAAGGGGTGCCGGTATACAGGTGCACGAGGAGACGTGCATCAGAAAGCCCCTAGCTGCAAGTTTGCTGTGTTGATGGTCTTTAAACTGTATGCATACATTCCATACCTACTCTCTTAAATACAACGTCTTTTTTTTTTTAAAGGAAGGAAATACACCGTCATGTCAATAAGGGTGGTCTCACGGTGGGTGGGAAGGTGATGGGCATGGGCGATAGTATGTCATCTTTATCCTTTTCTGCATTTTTTTGGGAATTTTCAGTGATACGTCATCCGAAAGAATGATTTTCGAGAAGTGATAAAGGAACTCACAAGAGGACACATTTGGGTTTGGCCGTGGAAAAAGATAAAACCATTGCATGCCTAAAACTGAATAAGATCAAAAGGTAAATACAACAATGAAAATAATCTGCTTTTTACAGAACTCTTAGAAATAAGTATGAGGGGTGCCTGGGTGGCGCAGTCATTAAGTGTCTGCCTTTGGCTCAGGGCGTGATCCCGGCGTTCTGGGATCGAGTCCCACATCAGGCTCCTCCGCTGGGAGCCTGCCTCTTCCTCTCTCACTCCTCCTGCTTGTGTTCCCTCTCTCGCTGGCTGTCTCTCTCTGTCAAATAAATAAATAAAATCTTTAAAAAAAAAAAAAAGAAAGAAAGAAGTATGAAAAAAAAGGTGCGTGGATAAAAGACATGAGGAAAGAATTCACATGAAAGGAAATATAATTGTCTAAAAAACCTATGGGAAAATATTCAACCTCAATTAGCAGTCCCTCCAAAAATGTGCAATAAACCACAAGAGAGGCAAGAAAAGGTAATGGAATTGTCACGGGGCTTCACAACTAGATGACCCGATCTGAACTCTAGCTCTGCCAGTTAGATGGCTGTGTATTTTCGGAGTCTCCTCTCATGTATGAAATAAAGGAAATAATTAATACCTTGCAGAGTCGTTCTAAGGATAAGAAATAATACGTTCAGTAATGCACAAGGCTTGGCACAGGAAGGTGTCTAATAAATGGATTTTCTTTTTCAGTGAGAGGGAGCAAGAGAATGAGCCAACATGTAGGGACAGTCTAGCTGGGAACACAAGACATTCCATGATCGCTCAGAGTGAGACAAGTATTCTAATAGGGCAAGTACAGGGTGTGGGGATGGCATGCAAAAAGATGACCCAACCCTTTTTGGGTGATCACAGATCTTCCTGAGAAACAGACATTTAAGCTAAATTCTGATGGTTAGAATGAATAACAGAATCTAGAGAAAAGAGCTGAAGATTTTATTCTCCAAAGATGGCTACATTACCTCCCATCCCACACACATTTCTTGTAATGCAGCTTTGACACTCGTCCCTCCTGGAAATCGAGCCTATACCCTCCCCTTAAATCGAGTAGGCTCACAACTATAGTTAAAGTGATGCTATGTGACTTTTGAATTTAGGCTGTGAAACTTGATACAACTTCCGCCTGGTGCTCTGGGAACTATTGCGCTCAGAGCCCAGCTACCCTGCTGAGAAACAACCTGAGCAGCCCACAGAGAATTGAGGCCCGGCGGAGCACCCATGGACAGCCAGCCATGTGAGTGCACCATCTTGAAAGTGATTCCTCTGGCCCCGATTGAGCTGCCCCAGTGCACACCACACAGAGCAAAGATGAGCTGTCCACACTGAGCTCTCCCCAGATTGCAGGTTCTTGAGCAAAGTAAACGGTTGCTGTTGTTTTAAGCCACTTGGCATTGGGATGGTCCCCATATTTCAGAACCAGGGGGAGGGAGTGATCCAGGTGCCAAGAGAAGCACGGTGCAAAGGTCCAGAGCCCCAGGTCAAGTGGCCAACTCCTATTCAGCCCGGCTGAAAAGCTGGTTGTTAGCAGGGGTGGTGAGAGCATGGGCTATGGAGATAGCCAGCAGCCAAACAGTCCCCGCTGTGTAGGAGCTGGGACTCTGGCCTCCAGGAAATGGGGACAACTGAAGACTTTTAGGCATGGCTTCTATATAGCTGTGCTTTTCAAAGACCACTCAGGTGGTAACCTGGTGAAAGGGTGGACAAGAGACAGGTGGATGTATGGAAATAGCCAGAATCAGACAACTAGTCGACCTCCCAGGCAAGCGAGAGTAATGCATTTCAACTGTACCACCCAGGGAGAAGGTTTTGAGTGGGGATGGGTTGTTTCCCTTTCCACCACCTCTCTAACTATCTATGGGCCTGCCCGCCACCTCCAGGCTCGGCGGGCAGAGGGAGAGGTTGTCCCAGCTGGAGGAAAAGCTGTACCAACTGTCCACGGGTGGTATGCTGCACCCGTATGCCGACTCTGCTGCTGTCCCTCATTCTGAACCCACCTCCCCACTCCCCTGTCCCAACCCCTTCTCTCTACACTCGCTCTCTCTCTTCTGCCCTAGAGGAAAAGTGGCTAGCCTATTCTAAATCTATGTGCCGCACACCAGGCTCGTTTGCTGTTTTCTGCTGGGGCAGTGGTGGACTCTTGTCTAGCTTCACCCTTTAGGGTGCAGGTCACAGAATGGTAGGAAACCAAGGTCCCACAGCAAACTGGCTGTGGCTTGGCCTGGAGAAAGGGGAGGTGCGGGAATAGAGGCTTGAAAGAAGCAGAGAGGGTCCCTAGGAGGCTGCCTGCCATGAGACGGTGTGGCCAATCCCTGGAAACCTCACTGGGAGGCAGATGAACAGCATTTTCCTGAATTTACCTTCCCTCCTAAAGGTCCTCTCTGGTGACTCTCGGTCTGTCACTAGAAATCAAGTCTTCGTCTGGGTTATCTGCTCGCTGTCAAATTCCTGTTACCCAATTCACTGCCATGAGCTGCCATTAGGAAGCCTGTCAGTACGTGTTAAATCCAGGCTCACACGAAGGAAACATTCACAAGTATCGCTCATGGAGAGCTGTGTGTCAGGAACACTGCAAAAAGCCCACCTTGTGCCCACATTAAAGGACGCATCTGTGGCATATACACCTCTTCCCCCCCCGTGGCAGTCTTCTCTTTCTCTTCCTCCTCCGTCTCCTTCTTGCCCTCTGTGTCCTCCTTCATGTGGAATGAGGTCTCCGCAAACAAAGAAATGAAGGCAAAAAATTGAACTCTCTGAGGCTGCATTAACAGAAGCATAGATTCTACAACAAAGGAGGTGAGAGTCCTACTATTGTCTGCAATTTTTTTTTTCTTATTACAGGGTATTGTACTAAATTCTGTTCCCATAAGAATCTCCCCCTGAGGTAATGGGGCCTTGGATGTAACTGTGCTACTAAGAAAAGGTTACAGGAATAAAGGAAATTCTGGGGGAGGGAAGGGAAGCTGATAGCAAAATTATATCCCACTGTAAACTAATGGTGACTTGGGCTGGGATGGGATGGCAAAAGTAAGCCTCATTTTAAGAGTGATGTAAACAGAGAAAAGCACATCCAGAAAACCATGGGAAAAATCCATGGGAAAATCTCAAACCTCCACAAAGCCTGATGTTAAACCAGGGATGTTTTGGCTAGAAGAGCATTCGTTGCCCTTTGAAAATGTAAAAACCAGAGAAGAAAACTAGGATCAAAGAGGAGAAATTAGTAACCAAGAGATATTTTTCAGCTTAATATAAGGATGAACTGTTTAATACCAAAGAACCTTCCTAAGATGGGCAGACTTGCCTTATCAAGTGGTGAGCTCCCTGTCACTAAAAGTATGCAAACACAGACTATTGTGGAGAAGCCCCCAGGCATCTGCCAGTGGTTGAATTTTTTTTTAAGACTTTTTCCCAGAGCTTAGAAGCATAAATAGTGCAGGATGACATGTTATGATAAATAGTTCAGTCCTGACTACAGAACATGCTGGGGACCCTGTGGCTGAGTTGGGGGCTAAGTCAGGAGCTGGAAAACACAGTGACAATGGATCTGGGCTAGCCTCAGGAAGAAAGTCAATCAGTGAATTCTAATAGCACAAGTCCAAGGTGCGTGAGGCAAACTCAAGTCTAGTTCATTTCTTTATTCATTCATTCGCTCACTCATTCATTCGACACACTTTACTGAGTATCTGTGTGTACCACTCCCTGATCTCAGGAATTCCCAGTCTGGCCAGAAGGCCAGACAAGCAAATGAGCGATACACACTATGATGGGGATGTATTAGTCAGAACTTTCCCTGTTGCAAGAGACCAAAACGTGCCTTGCCCAAGTTTAAGCACAAAGGAGGATTTATGGGTTCACAAACTTGGAAGGGCAGAGGTAAGGCCAACATGGGGTACGAGTGGATCTGAGGACAGTAATGATATCCTGGGGATTCTCTCATGCCATCTCTGGTTCTGCTTCTCCACAGGCGTCTGCCTTATTTTCCTCTGTAGCAGGTGACCCACACTTTCTGACCTCGTCTTAGAACACAAATGCCCAGGAGGGCTCTGACTGGCCAGGCAGGGAAGGACTCTGCACCAGGCACAGGTCCCTGCAGAACCATGTGACTGGAGAGGAGGGGAGGATGGTGCACTTTCCCCGTAGAAGAGGTGAGTTTCTGACCAGAGAAGGAGTCTGGGCAGCCAAAAACAAGAGGTATCTTCCACTGGAAGACAAGCCCGTGAAAGAGGCTCAAACCAGAGCCAGGAGACCCAGGGAAGATTTGGGGAGGAGGTGATGTTCACACAGAGCCTTGAAGGATAAGGTACGTTTGTCATGAAGTGAGGACAGGGAGGCACATGGGGAAGGGGTAGGACAGACCAGAAGGCAGCAGGTTGGTGGGTTAAGAAGTAGGTCACTATGGCTCAGGTGTAGAGGGGGTGGGGAGGCACTGGAGGGTTACAGGGGAAGGTGGGGAGGTAGGCAGGGGTCCCCAGCTGAGGCACAATTCAAAGCTGGATCAAGTATGGTGTCCTGCAGTTGTGAACACAGGAATGATCATGTCTGAGGGGTGGGCCAGGGGCAAGAGCAAGAAGTCTGGGCAGTGGTGGTTTCCCAGTCCATAACAACCACATGAGGGAGGACCAGAATTGCAGCCATCCTTGGGGACGGGCTGCCAGGAACCATGTGGAGGTCGGTCAGAGTCCACCAAGAGTGGATGAGAGCTCTAGCTCCTCTCCTGTGTTTGGTCTGCCCTGCTCCTGGGCCTGGGCAGTCAGAGACTACAGAGTCCAATGGTCAGGCTTAGCATGATCCAAGCAGACCACGCCAGACTGGAGCAGTCTGTGGGAGGACAGCCCCCCACATGCATGAATTAATGAATCAGTTAGGAATGCCTTGGGCTGCAAGTAACAGAATACAAGACTAATGGAGACTTACACCATAGTGCCGTTGTTTAATTCACAAAAAGCCTATAGGGAGAAGTTTTCATGGATGGTCGAATAGCTTCACAATGTCAAAATGTTGTGTCAACATCTCAGTCATTCTCTAGACCTTCTCCTTACAGTAGCAAAATAGCTGCCACAGCTCCAGGCATCACATCCTTGCATCACCATCCAAAAGATAGAAGGAGGGAGAAACCAAGGATGTAAGAAAAAATCCTCTGCTCACATGTCTCTCTTCCTGTCGTGAGATGTCCTACTTGGAAGTCTGCTGATAGATTTCATTTTGTTGCATTGGTCAGAATCAGGGTGCTTGGCACCTTTGCTGCAAGAAAGACCTGGAAATGGGAAGCAGGCAAGACAAGGAAGTTGGAAATGGCTGTTGGATAGGTACAGTAGTGACCACTACAATTAAAAGCAGTAGTGGTCTGTCCTTTCCCCTAGTGTTCTGGGCTGCGTAGATGATGTGATTTCAGCTTGAGCCAAGCCCCCCCGACACAAAGCTGAGACATAACCAGAAACTCCAAGTAGACAACGGCACCTTCTCATCATTTCACAGTAGAACAAGCTTGTGGTTGCAGATAGAATATGAAATGAAGCCTCACGTGTAACCAGGATGGGCTCCCTGGGCTGGAAGAGCAGCCCTATACAACCCGGCCCAGGGCACCCTCCATCTTCACACTTCTTAGTGTAAGTCCTGCTCCCATGCTGGGGTGAATGACTGTCCCGGCTCACCTGGGGAAGTCCCACACCCCAGGAAACCTTCCAGTCCTGGGCAAACGGGGATGGTTGATGGCCCTACTTGCACCACCCTGGTCGGGTCCTGGCCCTCTGACACTGTCCTCACCTTCCTAATCTGATCTCACATTATCTCTCACATGCAATGTTCCTCTGGCCGCCTGAGTCCTTCCTCAGCATTCTGTAAGCTGCCTTTCGTGAACAACGGTTGTGCCCAGACCCAAGCTATCTGATGCAGGTCTTACAACAACCTTGGGAAATAGGCATTGAATTCCCATTTTAAAGATGAGAAAACTGAGACTTAGAGACACCGGTGATTTCCTTCAAGGTCATAAAGCCAGTGAGTGTAACAGGGGAGTGTAATATCATGGTTTTGGAGTCAGACACCTTTCTCTTAGCCACTCTGTTAGTGGATCTCATACTTTCTGTGTATATGAATTACCTTAGTAAATTAATCATCTTACTAACAATCAGGTTCCTGGACCCAAGCCCCAGAGATCCTGACTCCAGGTTTGGGGTAGGGCCCCAAGATGTGTGCATCTAACAAGCATCCCCAATGTTCCTAATGTCAGTTGCTACGAGGCCTCACCCCTTCTGAAGGCTCGGGTCCTGCTTCCTCCACAAACCCTTCTGGACCAGTCCTCCTCTGCCCCCCAGCATTTTCTGTCTGCTCCACTCTTCAAGGTAGTTATTGCCCCAGTCGCTGCCCGTCTCAGATACATACAAGCACCTCGAGACCCACCTTTGTCTTCTATGCTGTCCTCTGTCCCAACAATCCCCGTGTAGTGCCAGCCATGCAGGAGATGGATAAATATCTTTGCTTTGCATTGATTTCATGGGATTTCCAGGTGCCCGGATGACAGGTCTCCGACTAAAACCATGGCTTTTGAACAGCAGGCATTGTCTGATTAATGAAATGATCACAAACATATTGAGTTTACTTGATAATAAGTAATCACAATCAATTGATAATGAAGTGAAATACACAATCACTTAATTGAGAATAATTGGATTGAATGACAAACTTAGACTCCTGATTAAAATTAATTGTATTACTGGGACAACCTTGGAATTCCAAGTTCAAGTAATTAAACTTTTCTCAGGTAAGGCATGATAAATTCTCCTATTCAGCTGTCTAGGAGAAAGGGATCCATTTATTGTCAATTTTTAAACCACAGGAAGGAAAGCAATGATGGCATTGCCTTTGGGCAGACACTTTGATGAAAAGCCACAGCTGGATTAATTTAAATGGGCAAATATTGGACCTTTCTCGAAAGAGAACCTTTCACTCTGGCAGCACTGGGGAGGCCTTACTAACAATTGAAGATCGGAGTCGAAGAAAAATACAAACAGCTCTGTGGCACATTGATGGTGGGTAGGTCACCCGCTCAAGCCCCAGGGGAGACTTTGTTTCCCATACACGGCTTGGCCACTTCCAGGGCTCCTGGCTGTCACCGGGCCATCTGTCAGTTCTATCACGACATCCCAGGCTGCAATGTGAGGGATCACCAGCAACCTTGCTACAATGCAGATGCTGATGTTGTAAATCCAGGAGGAGCGTGATTTCTGCTTCTAGGTGATGCACCGGACTCTGAGTAGCAAAGGTCAGACACGATGCTCAGCAGACAGGTCTGCTTCTAGAACTTCTGGCAGCATTCTATGGAGGCAGAGAGCACACACCAACAGAGCTTTTCTTGGCCAGAACTGCGTGAGTATTGAAGGTTACTCAGGAACCACGCACAGTCCCCAACAAGCCATACGCTTTCTCGTCTTTTCATACACTCTTTCCTCTGCCTGCAGTGCTTTGGCCCCCACGAAAGAGTCAGAGACCAACAGTTAAGCCACGGAAACAAATTCTGGAGACCCGAGAGACAGGTTTCTATCTTGCCTCACTCAGAGCTTGGATGAAACTAGAATTTTGGAATACCTGAAAGCCGCTGAGAAGAAGGGAGAGCAGGGGAGAGTTACTACAGCATGAGGCCAACAGTACCACAGAAAGAAGCCTGCGTGACTCAGCGTTATCAGGAGAAGGCACTCCACTTGTGAGGTCTCTGTCGGAAGGGAGGGGACGTCTGAAAGCAGGTGTCCGGTATTCTAACTTTTTGAAGGGCTGCTGAGGGACTGGGGTCTGCCTCACCTGACTTGGAGCATCTATGGGACCCAGCAAGCTTTGGTTAACAAAAGAAAACAGAAGTCTTGCTGTACCACCATCCGAGAACCTGCACTACCACAGATGGACACCAGAGGGATCAGGAGAGCACCTGAAAACTACCAGCAAAACTCTTAAGTGGCAAATGCATGACCCCAGAGAGCTTGCAGCCTTCCAAAATGGTTTTTGCAGGTCCTTAGCATCTCTAGCCAAGCTGAAGGGTGAATGCTTTCCCTGTACAAAGACAACCTGTACAGACTGGGAGAGGTGGCTGTTTTTCAAATACATAAAATGCAGCAAAAAACCCCAAAAGATAGATAGATAGATAGATAGATAGATAGACAGATAGATATATAGAAAAAAAAGATAAAACGAAAAAAAAAAGATAGAAAGAAAAAGAAAAATAGAAAAATTACAGGGCACATGAAGAAACAAGGAAACATGGCCCAATCAACGGAGCAAAAAGAAATCTTGAGAAAGCAACCCAAAGAAAGGGAGATCTAAGAATTATGTGATAATAAATTAAAAAAATATATACTAAAGAACCTTAATACCGTACAAAGGAACACAGATAGACAACAAAATGAAATCAGGAAAATAATGCATGAACAAAATGAGAATATCAATAAAGATATAGAAACTATAAAAACAAACAAGCAGAAACTCTGGAACTGAAGAACACAATAACTAATTTGAAAAATACACTAGAGGCATTCAACATAGGACTTGATCAAGTGAAGAAACAATCGCAAATTCAGAGACAAGTCATTTGAAATTATTGAGTCAAAGGAAGAAAAAGAAAAAATAATAAAAAGAGTGAAGAAAGCCAAAGGAACTAATGGGATGCCATCAAGCAGACCAATAAACACATATGGGAGTTGCAGAAGGAGAAAAGAGAAAGGAAAAGAAAGCTTATTTTAAGAAAAAAGAAAAAAAGAAAAAAAAAATTCAAGAAAAAAAGAAAAAAATTTCTCAAATCTGAGGAAGGAAATGGACGTCTGAATTCAAGAAGCTCAAAGGACTCCAATGAGGATGAACCAAAGAAGCTCATGCCAAGACACATAATCAAATTGTCAAAAGTCAAAGACTAAGAGAGAATATTGAAAGCAGCAAGAGAAAAGCAACTCATCATGTATAAGAGAGCTCCTATAAGATTATAAGTGGATTTTTCAGCAAAAATATTACAGGCCAGAAGGCAATGGATATATTCATATTACTGAAAGAAAGAAACTGCCACCCAAGAATACTAGAGCCAACAAAACTGTATTTCAAAAATGAAAGAAATGTAGATTTTCCCAGATAAACAAAAGTTGAGGGAGTTGATCATCATTAAACCTGCCTCAAAAGAAATGTTAAACACATTCCTGCAAGTTGAAATTAAAAGATGCTAGACAGGTGCGCCTGGGTGGCTCAGTCGTTAAGTGTCTGCCTTTGGCTCAGGGCATGATCCCGCCATCTGGGATGGAGCCCCGCATCAGGCTCCCCTGCTGGAAGCCTGCTTCTTCCTCTCCCACTCCCCCTGCTTGTGTTCCCTCTCTCGCTCGCTGTCTCTCTCTCTCTCAAATAAATAAATAAAATCTTTTAAAAAAAATATGCTAGACAAAAACACGAAAGCATTTGAAAATATAAAGTTCACTGATAAAGATAAATATATAAACAAATACAGAATACTGCAATATTGTAATATTGGCATATAAAACACTTTTAAATTTGGTATAGAATTTAAGAGATAAAAGCATAAAATAACTATAAAACATGTCAATGGATGCAAGATATATAAAAATGTAACTTATAACATCAATAACAAAATGGGGGGAGGTGGAGTGATATGAAAGAGTGGAGTTTTTGTATATGATTAACTTGTTCACAGTTAAAAATGGATTGTTATAACTGTAAGATGCTTGGTGGTAATACCAAGGAAATGCCTGTGGAAGACATACAAAGAAAAAGAAAAAAATCAAAGGATGTTAATACCCCCCCCCCAAATCAAAGGAAAGGAAAGCAGCAAGAGAACAAAAAGTCACAAAAAAGCTACAAGATAGAAAATAACTAACAAATGGGAACAGTAAGTCCTTCTCTATCAATAATTACTTTAAATGTAAACGGATTAAACCACACAAACAAAAAGACATATAGTGAATTTTGAAAGAAAAGAAAAAAAAAACAGAGTGGAAACACTTAAGATATACTCTCTTAACAAATGTCAAATATACAATACAGTATCATTAATTATTTTCACCATGCTGTATGTGAGAACCTCAGAACTTACTCATCTTATAACTGAAAGTTTGTACTTTTTGACCAAACTCTCCCCATTTCTCCGACCCCCCGGCCCCTGGAAACCACTATTTTACTCTGTCTTTCTATGAGATCAACTATTTGTTTGTCTGCATATTTCACATATAAGTGATATCATAGAGCTTTTATCTTTGGCTTATTTCTGTCACTCACAAAAGTATGTGAGATGATGTACATGTTAAAAACTCAATTGTGGGAATCACTTCACAATGTATGTGCATATCCAATCATCATACCATACACTTTAAATATAATTACAATTTTCTTTGTCAACTATACTTCAGCAAACCTGGGGAAAAATAAAGAAATCTGCAATGTGTGCATATACAAAAAAGCATGACCCAATAGATTTTTAAAAATAAGATGCCATTCATTATATGCTGTATACAAGAGACTCTCCTTGGACATAAAAATATACATAGGCTGAAAGTAGAAGGGTGGGAAAAATTTTTCCATGCAAATGGCAACCAAACGAGAACAGGGTGGCCAGATTTGTATCAGACAAAACTGACGATAAGCCAAAATCGAATCTACCACAAGAGACAAAGAAGGACATTATGTAATGATAAAAAGGTCAATTTACCAGGAAAACATAATAATGAAGATATAGTACGTACCATCAGAGCACCCAAATATTACTCAATAGTAACAAGAAAGAAACCACTGATACAGGCAACAACCCATATAAATCCCCAGAAAATTACACTGAGTTTAATAACCTAGTCCTGGGATGCCTGGGTGTCTCAGTCAGTTGAGCATCTGACTCTTGATTTTGGCTCAGGTCATGATCTTGGGGTCCTGGGGTCAAGCCCTGCATTGGGCTCCATGCTTAATGGGGAGTCTGCTTGAGGATTCTCTCTCTCTCTCTCTGCCCCTTCTCCCCATTCGCATGCTCTCTCTCTCCAAAGTGAATAAATAAATCTTTAAAATATAAATAAATAATAAATTAAAAAGCCAACCCCAAAAACGTTATGTACCCCATGACTCCATTTTTTTTTAAAGATTTTATTTATTTACTCGACAGAGATAGGAACAGCCAGCGAGAGAGGGAACACAAGCAGGGGGAGTGGGAGAGCAAGAAGCAGGCTCTCAGCAGAGGAGCCTGATGTGGGGCTCGATCCCATAACGGCTGGGATCACGCCCTGAGCGGAAGGCAGACGCTTAACCGCTGTGCCGCCCAGGCGCCCCCCCATGACTCCATTTTTATGATGATCTTGACATGGCAAAATTATAGAGATAGATAACAGGTTTGTGGTGCCAGGAGTTAAGGAGGGGGTGGGGGCAGGACCCAAGTGGATGTGACTATAAAAAGGGAACATAACGGAACCTTGTGGCAGTGGAAAGGGTCTGTATCTTGACTGTTTCAATGTCAGTATCCTGATTTCGATGTGGTATAGCTTGCAAGATATTACCATTGAGGGACGCTGAATATACATGAGATCTCTCTATATTTTATATACACACATATATTTTTACCCGGGTAAAAAGGTTTCTTCAATATATCAAAATACTTTAATAATGACCATTGTCAATTTGTTTTTGTTTTTTGGGGGGAGGGGGCAATATTTTTTTAAGACTTTGTTGTTTTGTTTTTTTGAATAGGCTCCACGCCCAGCATGGAGCCCAACGTGGGGCTTGAATTCATGACCCTGAGATCAAGACTGAGCTGCCATCAAGAGCTGGCCCCTTCGCTTAAACAACTGAGCCAGCCAGGCGCCTCAAGACTTTGGTTTTTTAGAGCAGTTTTAAGTTCGCAGCAAAATTGAAAGGAAAGTACAAAGATGTCCCACATACCCCTTGCCCTCACGCATGCGTATCCTCCCCATTATCAACACCCACCCCCCCGCAGCATGGTATGCTTGTGATTAATGAACCTACGTGGACGTATCTTCACCACCAGAGTCCACAGTGTGTACTATTGTTCACTCTTGGTGTGGTGCAGTCTATGGGTTTGGATAAATGTATAATGACATGTATTTATCATGATGGTAACATACAGAGTATCTTCACTGCCCTAAAAAATCCTCTGTTCTCCTCTATATCATTTTTACAACTGCATGGGAATCTACAATTATTGACCAGTAAAAAGTTGAATTAAAGATAAAAGATGGGGCCCCTGGTTGGCTCGGTCAGTTGAGCATCTGACTCTTGATTTCGGCCCAAGTCATGATTTCAGGGTTGTGAGATGGAGCCCCACATGGGGCTCCACACTCAGCTCGGAGTCCGCTTGAGATTCTCTCCCTCCCTCTCCCTCTACCCCTCCCCTCCATGCACACTCGTGTTCTCTCTCTCTAAAAAAATTAAGTAAATAAAATAAAAGTAAAAGCTAATAGAGAGCTCACATGCTGTCCAGTATTAGAGGACCAGACCTGAAGGTTCCAGAATCAGGATGAGGTCTAAAGTCAAGGGGCAGGATGGCCATTGAGAAGGCATTGCTGCTGCCAGTGCAGGGCCCGGAGCCCTGAGTTGCTACTACACGCACCGCTTACACCCAACCCTGGACCCCGCTCTGAATTGCAACACTACTGCTTCTGCAGTGAACTGTCCATCCCCCTTGCAGAACAGACCCTGCACAGCCCTGTTTCATTGCATCACCAGCTCCCAAGTCAAAGATGGTACAAGTGCAGAGACTGGTGGAGTCAGCCACATGACTATTTGAACGGAATGGGAACTGAGAGTGACATTTCTTGGTTTCCACAATAGCAGTCTTGCCACTAACCAAGACTCACAAGAGGGGAGCTCCCCAGACATAAAAAGGGGGTTCAGATGCTGGGTGGCCTTGAACAATGGCCAATGCCCACCCTGCCCGCCCTTTCTCTCTCTTCCCTCTCGCCACTCCCTACCCCTTCTATGTTTCCTTTACCCAGCTCAGTTCTCCTTGTGCTTCAGGACGCAGGTTAGAGGTCAGGTCCTCGAGTTTGGTTCATTTCTAGAGTTGTTTCTATATGCTGGCTTCATGCCCGCTTGGCCCCACAACACTGTGAATCTTGGGCACAGAAATCCCATCAGACCCTGCATAGGACCCCAGGCTCAATAAAGTTTAGGTCAAAGGGAAGGAAGGGAGGGAAGTTTCCCTTTCCCAGAAAGAGATTAGCAGACCACTGGAAGCAGTCTACTGGGAGCAGGGATAAGACAAGGTAAATGGACAACCTTGAACCAGCTGGGACATGGCAAACATGGTTGGGGCCCATGGTCAGAAACCAATGTCACTGGGGTGGTGGGGAGGGGGCTTCCTCCCAGACAGAAAAACCTGTAATGGCTGTAAATATGGGAGACTGTCAGAGGCCCATGACACACCTTCTATGTAAATGATGAAACATGTCAACAGTTCTATTTGCTTTATGGCAATGTAAAAAAAAAATCTGAATTTATCTGAAGATAGAATATTAAACCTTCTCACGAGGGTGCCTAACTATCCTTTTCTTGCCACCCTGTACCATCCTTTCACCAAAAACAAAACAAAAACCCTTCCCGTTCTACACTGAAGCTCAGGTCCAGTCCAAGCAGAACTGTGGTAACTTCAGCCTAGCGCCAGGGAGGGTGCCAATGGGGGTAATTTTCCTGAGGTTGCAGCAATGGGGCCATTACAGAGCTGAGACATCCAGAAAACTCTTTAAATGGCCCTAGAAGGCCCCATGGGCTAGGGGAAGACTGCCCCAGAAGGGGCTCAAAGCCCTGTGGCCTGAGCATAGCTGGGATGCTCAGGTGGGTTCCAAGCCCCTCCGGTCAGCGGGCAGAGGGCTGTAGCTCTTCTGTTTGCCTTTCTACCTTGTTTCGGCCCCAAGGCAGGAGCAGACAGCCCGCCTTGGTTTCTCTGTAAGGTCAATTCCCTGTTTGCTCTGCTATCCAACAGGCCCTGAGGGTGGGAAGGGAGGAGCGCAGTGGAAAGGGGGCCAGCGCCCCCCTCTCCTCATTTCCTGAGAGGCCCAGAGGTGGGAGAGCCCAGACTTCCTGTGGACCTGTTCTCACCTGGATTTGAAACCCACATCCCACTGAAGTTCCCTTTGAACGGGCGTTTGAATAACAATGCTTCCTACTAAGCCAGGCTAATGGGAAAGGAATCTTTCTCTTCCAAAGCTACTGCTCTGTGAAGTGCTTACCAAATAGGGTTTTTAAACAGCAAGAGAGCCCAACTCAATTTGGGAATTAACGTGTTTAAACCCAGCTGGAAATATGCCTCTTCAATCCCAAGGCAGAAACTGGAATTTGAAATCCCCAAGTAGCTCCAGCCTCCATGGGCTGAGGAGACGGAAGTCACCAAGGTGTTGTCTGGGCAGTGAGGTTCCAGCCAGGCCACCCGAGGGCCCTGCCTCATGAGTCTTCCTTCCTGGGCCCAAGAGCTCTTCCCTTCAGCTCCCTCAAGACCCCACATGTGCTCAATCACCTCTGACCAATGGGTCAGATCAAAGAGAAAAGCCGACTCATGACACCCACATTTCTAGGGACACAGCCTTAGGAACACCCGACTACAGATAAAACCACCCTCTGCCTCCCCGTGGACCGGCGGCCGCCATGACTGCTGGCGCCATGTTTTTATCTCCAAGACAGGTCCAGGCCTTTGGGTTCAGGTCCTTTCAACGAGAGACTCCAGGTGGCTGTCTGGAGCCAGGGGCTTCTCCCCATCCTGGGGGCTGGCAGCCTGGGACACCCCAGGACAATGTCAAAGCACCTGCCAAGTCCTCCAGCCAAGCCGAGTTGGGCTCTGGCCAGAGGGAGGAGCTGTGGCTCACTTTCCCGACACCCAGCTTCCTTGCAGAACCCCAGACTTCCCGGCCACATGGGAGCTTCCTCGGCCAGAGCTCAGACTTCATAGCAGCTTGCCTGTTCCAGACACATGGGAGATGCTGCTAGAAACATCTCCCGCCCACCGCCCATGAACCCCAGAGCTGCAGCAGTGGTCCCTAGCTTGGCTCTTTTCTCTCCATCTCTGCAGCATTTTTCTGTCCTTCTCAGAGTTTCAATCCCCTCTCCATCCACCCTCCCCACCCCCACCGCCCCTACCTCTCCAGGCTGGAGTCAGGCCTCCGGAAGCCCAGAGCATCCCGCTGAGCCCAGGTCTCAGCTTCAAGGGAGGGCTTCCGTGCTGGGTGTGTTGGAATGAGAACAGCAGCGACCATGTCCTCAGGGAGAATAGAGATTTATCAGGCAGAAAAATGATTGGATTCTTTTGTGTGTGTGTCTTTTAAAACCGGACAAAATCACCTCCAAATTATGAAGGCTTTCAGGAGCTGGAGAGAAGAGGAAATTGAATATGTGCTTTTCTAAGTTCTGAGGTATTGATTGGGGACTAATGGAGGGAAATGGATAATTGGCTAATTGATCAGGCAATTTATATTCTCAAACAATCACCATGTCGCTCGTGCCCCCAGCTGGGTATGGCCTGTTCCTTTATTAAATCCGTCAAGATGCAGAAGGCCGGGGACCTCAGGCTGTGTCCCATGTGGTATCAGGGTCCCCAAGACCACCGTCAGGTTTGATGACTGTCTAGAAGGACTCACAAAACTCAGAAGACATGTTATACTTTTGGTTCCAGTTTATTGCAGCAAAAGGATGCACATTAAAACCAGCAAAGGAAAATGGGACACAAGACAGAGTCCAGGCATGGGCTTCCTGTTTTTTCCTTCCAGTGAAGTCCTGCAGACAAGACTTAATGCTCCCAGCAGCAGTGTGTGAGGAATGCTGCCAGCCCAGCTGGGGAAGCTCACTCGGAACTCGGTATCCAGTGTTTTCACTGGGGGTCATGCAGGCGTAAAGCACCCCCATGGCTGACCTTGGCTGTTCCGTCTCCAGCCTTCCTCACCTCCAAAGTCAAGCTGATGGAGTGTGGCCCAGGCTCCCAGGCAAACACCAAAAAGCATTCCCATAAGTCACATTGCTGGCTACACTCTCCAGCATGGCCCCAGGCCCCAGGCATGCAGACACACTCAGCAGGCAGAATATTCCAGTGGTACCTCTCCGGGGAAGGGCGTGGCCTGAGAGGGGGAATGCAGTAGAATTTGGACAACCTGGGCCTGTTGAGTTAAACCTTTTCTGCCTGTGAGCCGTGATAGCTGCATCTGCTGGAAGGCTGGGGTGGGGGGAGAGGAGATTTCTAATTAATGAAACCTTATTTTTTCCTCTTTATTGTAAATCTTCTGTCAGTTCTGTCTCCCTAGACAGAACCAGTCTGTTGGCCACACCGAATCACTTCTGCTAGGTTTGCCAGCCCTCGGGGCTATAATTTTTTTGAAAAAACACAAACCTTATTTCAGAACAGTTTAGATTTAACATAAAATTGCCAAGAGAGTCCCCAAATACCCTTGCCCCCCATTTCCCTATTGCTAACCTCTTACTTTAGAATGCTGCCTGTGTTACAATTAAGGAACCACTGTTAACATACCATTATTGACCGAGGTTCATACTTTTTTCAGATTTCCTTCGTTTTTACCTAACAGCCTTTTTCTGTCCTGGGATTGCATCCAGGATACCACATTATATTTAAAGATTTTATGTATTTATTTATCAGAGAAAGAGGGAGAGACAGAGAGAGCACAAGCAGGGGAACAGCAGGCAGAGGGAGAAGCTGGCTCCCCGCTGAGCAGGGAGCCCAACATGGGGCTCGATCCCAGGACCCTGGGATCATGACCTGAGCCGACACTCAACTATCTGAGCCACCCAGGCATCCCTACCACCTTACATTTACTCATCATGTATCCTTAGGCTCTTGGCCATGACAGTCTCTCAGACTTTCCTTGGTTTTGATGACCTTGATTCGTTTTGAAGAATACTGATCAATATTTTTCCAAATGTTCCTCAATTGGGATTTGTCTGATGTTTTTCTCACGATTAGACGGGCCTTGTGGGTTTTTGGAAGAACCACGGGGATAAAGTAGGACTGTCATCACTTCACATCCAGGGCACATACCGTCAACATGACGCATCACCGTTGAGGTTAAGCTTGATCATCGGCTGAGAAAACACTGGTCAGGTTTCTCTCCTGTAAAGTTGTTCTTCCTCTTTGGAAGGAAGCCACCAAGTACCGCCCACACCTAAGCAGGGGGGAGTTATGCGCCCCCTTCTGGAGGATAGGACATCCACATACATTATTTGGAATTCTGCATGCAAGAGTTGACTCTTCTCTCCTATTTATTTTTAGTTCAATCATTTCTTTATATCAGTACGGACTCATGGATATTTATTTTATGTTTGTGTTATAATCCTGTACCATTTGATTTATTTTCTTGCTCAAATTGTTCCAGCTTCGAACTTTGGGAACTCTTCTATTTAGCCTCTGTGACCCTTTGACTTACCCCATTGTTAGTGTTTGTTTGTTTGTAGCATTTCTTTCCTTTCTGATAGAATAAGAGGGTCCAAGTTCCTTTTATATATTTCATGCCTCCAGAGAATCAGCCAGTTCTCCAAGGGGTTATTGTTTTTAACCCTGCACCTGTCATCCTGAAATCGCAGGATGTCCTATAGAAAGATGCCTTAAGACCATGTAATCCATCCCCTCATGTTAGGGACGGGGAAACTGAGGCTGGAAGGAGGTGGGTTAGATAGATATTGGCCACAATCATGTGTCTCCAGGTGGACTGGTCTTCCCACCCTTCCACAATAATGTCCTTCCCTCATTTTTATCTGCAGAAGTAAAACAAGAAAAGATTGGGTTGCACTCCAAGACAGCTCCTGCAAATTGCTTTCTGGAATAAATTTTTATTAGAACTTGCCTTCACGTTATTTTCCCTTTCTCCAAAAAAGTCGAGGACTGAAATACAACGTCTGGTTAGCAAAGACATCTAGCTAACGCTGTTGCTGCTTAATGAAAGTCTTGCTGGATATGCTCAAAGCTAGAGCCCTCTTATTAGCCAGTTTAATACTGGGCCTTCTTCTATACAAGCATTTGGTTACATTTTCTTTTTATAAAGCCATTAAGTGTTTGATGATAATCGTTCCCATGGATACTGTACATTTCATTTTCTTAGGAAAACACAAGTTCTTGCATTTAATGCTATATTTACTGCATAATTTCTTTTAATGCTGAGGGGTGGGGGGCAAAAAACAGAGAGGATTCTAGAAGGAAGCAATCCCATGGTCAGGACAGCAGAGGACAGCCAAAGGCACCAACTTAGAGACCAGGACAGGAAGAATATTAAGGGATTAATGGGGCATCCTGTTGGACAGGGGAATCTTCTAACCTGGACCACACATGTCCTTTAGTGGGGAGTCAGCCAAGGATCCTTCTTGGGTCATTCAAGAAAACAAGACCCCCAGGTAATCGGGCCAATAGGATTGTGAGGAGTTTATTAAGAAGTCTCAGCTCTTGGGGAGATGAACATGAAAAGGTTTCATTTTCCCAAAAACTGTGCTCTGGAGAGTGTCCTTATCTGCTAGATTCCGGTAATGACTGTGATTCTAGAAGGTATTTGAGTTATGGAAAGAGCTTCATTTTGATTTTTAAGATTTGGTCTTGTTCATTTTACGACTATAATTTCATATTCTATTCAAAAGCCTTAAAGAGCTGCTCTTCTCACCCCCCTCCTCCTCCCCAACACCGTCTCCAGCAACTGTGTGTCTTCTCTCTCTCTCCCTCCCCTGCTCTCTCTCTCTTCTTTCTTCCTCTCTCTCCTTCCTCTGCTCTCTTTCTCTCTTCTATCTCCTCCTCCCCTGCTCTCTCTCTATATATACTGTCCCTCCCTCCCTCCCCTGCTCCACTCCCCTCTCTCTACTTTCCTTCCTCCCTCCCCTCTTCTTTTTCTCTCTCCCTCCCTCTCTCTCTGCCTCTGCCTGTCCCCCAGGAGTCCTTCACTCCCGTTCCTCTCTCCTCACCCACGCTCTCCGTGGTCAGAGGGTGATTACCAACAAAGCCTCTGCAAAGTCCCTTCACCCAACACAAACTCTCGCCCCAATGAGCGGTGGGAACACAGGTGGCCGCACACCTGCCCCTTGTACCCAGCACCTCCTTCTGTCTCTCTCCTGCTCCCTGGTCTCAGCATCACCAGGGAACCTGATAGAAATGCCAATTTTCGGGTCCCACCCCAGATCTCCTGAGTCAAAAACCCCGGGGGTGGGGCCAGCGCCCTGTGTTTTAACAAGCCTTCCAGGTGATTCGAACCAGCTGTGCTGAAGCATGAGCACCATTGCTTCCAGATGCCAAGGATCTTACCCTCCCCCCCTTTTTTTTCCAGCCAGGCCTCTGAGCCTATACGTTCAACTTCTTTCAATCTCGGCTTCTAAGCCGTTGAAGTGACTTCTCTAAATTCCTCCAGCTGCTTAGTTGCTCATGTTTGGAAAGGGCGGGGGGGGGGGGGGG
>NC_048227.1:13098375-13100285 GCF_002007445.2 Ailuropoda melanoleuca | reverse complement strand
GGGGGGGGGGGCGGTGTCTACACCGGTGGTTAGTGATCTCTAGCGATCTCTAGTGGACCCATGGCCACAGTGCAAGGGGCGCATCAGCTCCGAACCTACGTGAAGGAAAACGGGTTTCTTCTACTCACAAGGCTTCTGACACCAGAGGTGTGGATTTTTCTACACCAAGCAATTCTCCAGTTCTTGGTGGACACCCGCTGGAGGTCCTACGATTTAACTCAGTTCTGACACTAACTGCCCAGGGTCAGCACAGAACCCCAAGTTTAAGGGCTCCGTCCCACAAGACTCTATCTCCCCCTCAGCGCGCCCCCCACTCCCCGTGAGACACCAGTCACAAGTCCCAGTCACCTGCACTTTAGACCGACTGGCAATAAGCTGGGGCTTCCCTCGACCCCCTCCTCAGGTTTAAAAATTTGCTAGAATAGGTCACAGAGCCCGAGGAAACAGTTTCTTCGTTATTACCGATTTATTACAAAGGACATTTTATTATTGTTTAAGAATTTATTTATTTATTTGAGAGAGAGAGCTGGAGCAGGGGGAGGGGCAGAGGGAGAAGCAGACTCTCCGCTGAGCAGGAAGCCTGACCTGGGGCTCCATCCGGGACCTAAGGTCATGACCTGACCCTAAGGCAGATGTTTAACTGACTGAGCCACCCAGGCACCCCGACAAGAGATACTTTAAGGATACAAATGAACAGCCCGATGAAGAAATCCAGAGGGTGAGGTCCAGAGGGTCCTGAGCGCAGAAATTTCTGTCCTGGTGGGGCTGGAATGGGCCATCCTCCCCTCTCACAGATGAGTGCTGTTCACCAATCCTGCAGCTCTCAGAAGCCCTTCGGGTATGGTTTTGATGGAGGCTTTATTAGGTAAGCAAGCCTGATTAAATCATTGCCCTTGGCAGTCAAGTCAATCTCCAGCTCCTCTCCCTGCCCGAGACGTGGGGGGGGGGGGGGGAAAAGTTCCAACTCGCTAATCACATGTTTGGTTCCTCCGGCCATCTACCCCCATCTTCAGGTGCTTCCCAAAAGCCACCTCATTAAGATAAAAGATGTGTGGTTGCGAGGGGCTTGCTATGCATAACAAGAGATGCTCCCTGTAATCCGGAGTTGTTTCAGGAGCAGACAGAAACCAAATACTATAATGGAAGAAGCTCCCACTGTTCTTACCCATTTGGAAATGATAAGGGTTTTAGGAGCCCTGGCTGGGAGCCAGGGACAAAGACCAAAATCACGTATTTCTTTTTAGACACACTATCACAATACATTGTCGGTGTTCATCCCGCTGCTGAACTTCAACAGAAGCGCCCCCCACCCCGCCCCGCGCTGGCTCTAAGGGATTCAACGGGGACCCACCCAAACTGCAGAGCCTGAGAGCGCCCCCCTGAGGACCAGCAGGGGCTCTTCCCCGGGACAGGCTGGCCACCAGATGTCCGCCATGCAATTTTCAAAACGAGAAAAAGAAACCTTGGTGTGATACGGAAATTAACCAGGCCCCATTGAACTGTAACCTCGCGTTGGCTTCACAGCCACATTAGGGGAGAGCAAAGGAACGCCCAGAGTTTAAGTGACTAGTTCGGGGTCCCCTGGCCAGACGTTTGCTTATGAGGATCCTGGGGTTCCTGGGATTTCCAGAACCATCTCTGATATGCCATGACGTCATTTTAAGAGAAAACCAAACCAAACCAAACCCGTTTCTAAACTGTTTCCCGCCTGTCAACCGACCCTGTGAACACAGCAGGTGCACAAATGTGGGGGTTTACAATGCAGCTGCCAGCAGAGAAGCCACTTCTGACAACACGTGTGGCACTGAGAAACTTGCTGTCCCCTGTGTTTACCCCTGAGTGGGTCCATTGGTCTGTGCGGTTGCCCTAACAAGTACCACAGATTGGGGGGGGGGGGGGGGGGGGGCTTA
>NC_048227.1:12970565-13098251 GCF_002007445.2 Ailuropoda melanoleuca | reverse complement strand
CCTCCTCTTCTTATAAGGACCCCAGTCCCATTAGATCAGCCCCCTCTTATGACCTCGTTTAATCTTCATTACCGATTTAAAGTCCATATCTGCAAATACAGTTCCATTGGGGGTTAGGGCTTCAACCTGTGAATTTGGGGGGAGGACATAATGCAGTCCGTAACAGGGGCTGAAGCAATAAAGACAGAGCTCAAACTTCCCCAGCCGACCCCCACCCCACCCTGTAAGCCCAGCTCAATGTCCCTGTATCCTGGTGCCCTCTGTGAGCCACCCCCCCCATCCTTTTCCTCCATAGTCCTTAGCATAACTACCATCACGTATTTATGCGTACGATGGTTTATCTATTGTCTGCTTCTTGCAAACCTCAGGGGCCTGTCTGCTTTGTTCCCTGCTGTTTCCAGCACCTGGCAAAGTGCCTAGTGCCTAGTAGGTGCTCAATAAATACTTTTGGAATTAATTAATTAATCAGTGTTTACTTATGTGTTAAAAAAAAAAGTCAAAGTGTCCTCTTTGGCAACATTTTGGTTAGATGCAACCAAAAAGCGCAAATAATTTTCTTTTTTTTAATCAACAAGCATCATTTTCCAATAGCTTCAGCAGGTCTAGCATCCAGCCAGCCCCATCTCCTGTCTGACAAATGCCTAAGTGATGGATAGTTCGAGAGGGAGGACAGTGAGTGCAGGATCAATGATTATATAATTTGATGTTGCAGACAGGACGTCAAAGGACAGTCTCAGTTTGGGGTTAGGGTGGCAGCGGGAGTCACAGAATTACAGAAAGCCACGACGGGGACATGGTTGATGGGGGGGCGGCGGGTTTTGAGTGTGATGTTGGGGACATGCCACCTTCCTAAAGAAAGCCCGCCTCCCTGGGCAATCCTGCGATGCCCAGCTGGGTGCCCAATTCCTAAGCGGGATTAGGTGTGTTCAGCTGTCCACCCACCTGGACAGACAGACATCAGCAGGTACACCTTATTTGTTTTGCCCCTGGGTCTTCTATTTTTACTATGACTCCTCTCTCTGAATGCCTCTCTTGAATATAATTCAGGGTCATTGCGGTCATTAACATTTTGGCCAATCCCAAGGTCAGCACACGGGAGGTACAACTTTCACCATACAGAGCAATTCTCTTAATTGTCTAGCTCAGCAAGCCTTCTACATTCTACTCAGGGTGGCCAGCGGTCTCAGCATCTCCGGGGACTTTGTTAGAAATGCAGGATAGGGGCGCCTGGATGGCGCAGTCGTTAAGTGTCTGCCTTCGGCTCAGGCGTGATCCCAGCATGATCCCTCCTTCCTAGGAGCCTGCTTCTTCCTCTCCCACTGCGCCTGCTTGTGTTCCCTCTCTCGCTGGCTGCCTCTGTCAAATAAATAAATAAAATCTTAAAAAAAAAAAAAAAAGAAATGCAGGATAGACTGGTGATGGGTATTAAGGAGGGCACGTATTGCATGGTGCACTGGGTGTTATACGCCAAGTAATGAATCATGGAACTTTACATCAAAAACTAGGGTTGTACTGTATGGTGACTAACATAACATAATATTATAAAATAAAAAAATAAAATAAAATTAGGTCTTTCATTAAAAAAAAAAAGAAATGCAGGATCCCAGCCGCCCCACCCCTCGCCCCGCCCTGGAGCCACGGAATCAGAATTTGCATTTTTAACAACACCTGCAGGAGACTCATAGGCAGATGCAAGTTTGAGAAGCACTTCACCAGAAACTTCCCCACATGTGGCTTCTACTGATCAGGGCATCACAGAACGAGAGCAATCACCAGATCCACCGAAGGGCAGTGGTGGGGAGCCTAAGACATCAGATTTCACATACCCCTCCCCCATATAATGATATAATATAACCAGAAATGATACGTCCAGGAGCTGTCAAGTTTGTCTAATCAGTAAAGAACCCGGGGGAGCTTTTTCACCAAAAAATAAGTTTAGCTATCATTTAAATCTCGCATTTGGAGGCGAAGTAATGGGTTGGACTCCTGGTCAGGTAAAAGGGGTTTGTGCCCGAACTGGGAAACAGCATGCCTCGCTGCCATCATCACAGGGGCCAAGTGTACACCCCAAGGAGACTCCAATGACAGAAGGCACGAGGCGTCCCCTGGAGGAGCGCAAGTTCACCTGGGCTTGGGCCACGTTGTGTCAGAGTCTCTTTGTCAAGTTTACCAAATCAATACTCGTCTTCCAGGATCACAAGATGACGTGGAAACAAAGCCAACGTGGATGCACGGTGTTGACCGTGGAGTAGTACTTCTCCGAAACCCCTCTCCGTGTCTATACCCCATTGAGATGGTCAGAAAGCCCCTTGGAGCGAACTGGTGAGCACCTGGGTGGGGGGGCATGCTGGAGGCAAGCTCGAAGGGATGTTGGCGGATGTCCCCAGAGAATGTCTGAGGAGGCAGGTCTGTAGGGCTGAGACCCTGACCTTCCATTTGGCCCGGTGCCCTCTGCTGAGGCCTGGAGACGGTCCCATGGGGGATGGTCTAACATGGCGGTCAAGGTCACCAGCAGAGCAGGGCTCCACCACTTCCTGTGTGAACTCTGGAAAGTGACTGCCCGGCTGTGGGCCTCAGTTTCCTCCTCTATCAAATAGCACAAGCGTCAGAGAGCTGTTAGAGAATTTCATTCATTCACTCACTCATTCATTCATTCATTCATGAAGACAATGCCAGGGACATAGAAGACGTTGTTCGATTTTTATCATTATTATTTCACTAAGAACTTTATGTACTAGACTTGAAGTCCTGAGGGTAGCAGCTAATTTGTCTTGGTCCTTGTAGCCCCAAGGCCTGGAGGGGTGCCGTGCTTGATGGGTACTTGACGAACGAGTGAAAGAACGTTCTCCTCAAACCAGGGATGCGGGTCCACAGGTTACTCTGGTGGCGACTGTCCCCGGGATTGTCTTCTAAACACAGAGGAGCGAAAGGGAGGTAATAAATGAAAGGAAGTCCAGGGGAGACCACATTTAAAAGTAACATGCATCCATTGAAGCAGGAGACTGCAAAAAGGCTTGGACATCAAGAGTCCAAAGAGGAGATAAAGACAGAGAGAGTGGGCCAGGGGCGAACACAGGGGGAGGTGTGACATGTGCAGAGCTCTACTCTGTGGAGGGGGGAAGGGGAGAGAGAGCAGCTGGGGTGGCCCTGGACCCCAGTCGACCGCCTGGGACACATGGGCAGCCTGAGCGCCCTCACCCTCTCTCTCTGGGGACGGTATCCCCACCCTAGCCAGTGGTACTGAAGTCAGGCGTGAGTTCCGTGGTGTGATTGGTGCTAGGAGGCTGTTGACAAGGGGTGGCCCTCTGGGAGCCTGGTGTGATTGGACAGAAGAGAAAAAGCCAGCTGCTGGCAGCCTCCCGAAAGACGACACGGCCTTGGTGCAGCCCGAGCCTCCTTCCAACGGTCTCCCCTTCAGCCCTTTGCCCTGAGATGCATGTGTGGCGTGGGGAGGGAGGCGGTCACGGCCAGAGGGACTGACTTACGTCCTCCAAATCTGAGACGTTAAAAAACTCCTGGACTGAGGCCCCAGAATTCCTGGCATCCTCCTGGTAGGTGCAGACGCCCCTCTGAGAAGCGTCCAGGAGTGGGCGTCCCCTCCAGAGGCCACCTCCTGCCCCCATCTGGGTCTCTTTCTGCCTCTCCAGCTTCCCAACGACCAGCCTCGGCAGCTCTGCGTGGAGTCCAGCTTTCTGCCTCCCCTCTGCCAGACCTCGGAGTGCTTCAGTGGTGAGTCCCGCAGATGCAGAGAAGGGGTTCTTACGTGTGAGAGCAGGTGCGGAGCGGGGTGGGGGGCTCTGTCACTCCCTGAGATGCTGAGAGGAGCCTGGAGGGCATCACAAGGGCAAGGCAGAGGCGGCTCCCCGGGGAGACCGGTGCTTTGAAGGGACCCATTCTGAGCCTCGCTCCTGATTGCCTTCGAGGTGCGCCCCCTGCCCTCCCCCAGCCCTGCGAGGAGCCCAAGACAGCAAAGCGCAGACAGCCTGAGAAGGAGGGCACCATTAGCACCTCTGTTCGTTTCTTTCTTCTTCTTCTTCTTTTTTTTTTTTTAATTCTGGTAAAAGACACATAACATAGAATTTGCCATTAGTGGCATTTGGCGCCTTCATGGTGTTAAATAACCACCACTCACTTCTTCCAGGACATTCCCATCACTCTGAAAGGAAACCCCATGCCCATGAAGCAGGGCTTTCTATTATCCCCGCGTTCCCGTCATGACAACCAGGATCCTGCTTTCTGTCTGTGGATTGACTCTTTCTGGACATTTCATGTACAATAGGTGACATTTGTCCCAGTTCATCCACATTGTGGCACAAATCAGGTCTCCACTCTTTTTAATAGCCAAATAGTATTCCGTTGTAGGGATATACTGTATTCTGTTTACGTACTTGTCGGTCCACACACATTCCGGCTGTTTCCACCTTCTGCTCTTCTGAATAATGCTACTGTGAGTATTTGTATAAAACATTTGTTTGGACGTCTGTCTTCAAGCCTGGGGTCTACGCCCAGGAGAGCAATTGCTGGGTCGGGTGGTAATTCTATGTTTCCGTTTTTGAGGGACCACCGGTTTTCCACCGAGTTGTTTTTCTTTTTCTTTTTTTTTTTTTAAAGATTTTATTTATTTATTTGACAGAGATAGAGACAGCCAGCGAGAGAGGGAACACAAGCAGGGGGAGTGGGAGAGGAAGAAGCAGGCTCACAGCGGAGGAGCCTGATGTGGGGCTCGATCCCATCACGCCGGGATCACGCCCTGAGCCGAAGGCAGACGCTTAACCGCTGTGCCACCCAGGCGCCCCAGTTTTTCAATTATTATTTCTTTCTTAAAACTCATCACAGTGCCCTACTACCTGGCAGCGAGGGCCCAGACACCATGCCAGCCCTGGCTCGTATTCCCACATGAACCTCTAAGGCAAGTATGACTATCCCCATTATAGAGATGGAGAGAAACAGGCACAGAGAGGGAGAGAAAATGCCCAGAGTCACACAGCCAAGTGGTGGCAGACTTGAGACTGACAGCTAGAGTTTTCTAACTAGAGAGCTTGGTCCTACCTCCCTCTCATCCATCTTCATAACTATCTTTCTTCTAAATGTCTCCATGACCTCCTGGAGGGATTAGGGGGAGGGACAGGGAGAAGAGCAGGGCAGCTGTTGCGATTGGGAAGACCCAGATGGGGGCATGGCCCAACAAACATGATGGTTTCTCAGTGATGACCTCAATACGGTCTCAAAAGCAATGGTGCTTTTGTCCATCGACACATGAATGGATAAAGGAGATATGGTATAGACACACAGTGGAATATTACTCAGTCATCAAAAAGAATGAAATCTTGCCATTTGCAACGATGTGGATGGAACTAAGTATGATGCTAAGAGAAAGAAGTCAATCAGAGAAAGACAAATACCGTAGGATTTCACTCCTATGTGGAATTTAAGAAACAAAACAGATGAACTTGGGGAAGGGAAGGAAAAATAAAATAAGACGAAATCAGAGAGGGAGACAAACTGTAAGAGACTCTTAACTCCAGGAAACAAACAGGATTGCTGGATGGGAAGGATTGCTGGGGGGAGGGGGTAACTGGGGATGGGCATTAAGGAGGGCATGTGATGGCATGAGCACTGGGTGTTATAGGCAACTGATGAGTCCCTGACCTCTGCCTCTGAAGCTAATAATACACTATATGTTCATTAAATTGGTTTTAAATTTTAAAAAAAAGCAATGGTGCACACCCTTTTCTCTGATAACAAAGAAAGAAAACTAGAAGCAAATACTGTGTGTTGAGTAAAACTTACCCCAAACAGGTGAAAATGCTTAAGTGTTCGTTTCTTACAGGAACACTGGTCTGTGAGGGGCCTCGGTGGGCCTGGCGGGGCTGGACGGGGCATTTTGGAGATCCCAAGGAGCCCAGAGGCTGCTTTCTGTACAGTCTTGAGGGCTGACATGCATTTTCATATAAACTTTCCAAAAATTTTTCATATGAACATCTCCTGTCTTGTCAGAGCCAGAGACAGACAGGTCAGCAAGAGCGATCCATTTACCGGACTGGGGCTGTGACGCTCGAGGGTTCCCCACAGTCAGGCCTCGAGCCCGCGGCATCTCCTGGGAATCTGGCGTCTGTGCCTCCTGAATGAAGCAAACAGATGCAGGAACTTATCTCAAAGAACCCGGTGGATACATTTGAACAACAGAACCGTTTGACTTTGGGAGGATGGATTGCCTGGCACCCCAGGGACACAGGTGGGGAGGGAGATCCAAGGTCAATAGCAGGAACGCAGAGCTGCCTGTCTCCGGGGCCCTTCACGCCTGGAATAGGAAGTCTGGTATTGTGAATCACACCGGCAGTAGTAATCGCTAACATGCATCGAACATGTGCCCCGTGTTGAGCACTGTGCTGAGAGCCTCACGTGGATTCCTAACTTCATCCAAACAGCAACCCTCTCTGGTCTGTACTATCATTTTCCCCACTTGGTGGATGAGAAAAGTAAACTGAGGCATGAAAAAGGCCACGAAGCTAGGCGATGGTGGAGCAGGTGGCCAGAGCCACTCTCTCTCTAGGGGAACCACAGCCTGGAACGCTTGCCAGGAGGGGTGAGGCTCCCCGAGCCCCCCTGCCATCATCTTGTCCATTGGAAGATTCTGGCTGGAAGGAACCTGGGTGGTCTTGGAGGGTGCACCAAAAATGAAGTCCAACTGCCCCGAGGGGGGACACTCTGGCCTCGGGCTGCCCTGGGACACGAAGCCACGCCAGGAGCCAGGTCACTGGGGAAGAGCCTCTGATTAGGCGGGAATGGTTACTGAGGACAAAGGGACCCACACGGCCATAGCAGGCCCACATGAGGTTGACGTGGACAGCTCCATCTTCTGTCTGCTGGGCAGTTCTGGAACAGCCTGATGGGGACGGCCAACCCATAACGGCCCAGGGAGGGGTTACCTCTGCCTGAGCCCCACCCCCGGCCCCAGTCAGGCCACAGTCCGGGTGTCTGTCTTGGGACCCACAGGCTGCATTTACTCAATGCCCCCCCAATGCTCTAAGTGAAGGCTTGTTCCTTCTTTGTTCCCTTTGATGCACCTGGTCACGGTGGTGAGTCTCCTTTCTAAAAACCCCACATGCAGGGCACCCATGGGGCTGGGGGACTTCTCAGCAACCCCAAACCCTGCCACAGCCATTCCACACCCTCATCCCTCAGGCCACAGAGCCTTCCCGGTGGACATGTGGCCCCACACTGAAGGCTCCGTGGAAGCGGGGAGCCCGGCCGTCCTGGCACCCCAATCTCATGGGAGGCAGCTACAGCCCTTGCTTCTATGTTCCTAGGGTAACCCATAGGATCTTCTCCTACCCACACGTCCCCACATTCAAAGGGGCTTGTTGTGAGACTGTATAGCATGGGCTCCTGTCTCTGCCACCAACTAGCCGACTTCAGGCAAGTTATGTAACCACTCTGCACCTCAGTTTATCCACCTTCACAATAGGGATAATAATACACGTCTACCGTATGGTGGATGTGAAGATTTAAAAGTATTTGTGCAAACAGATGGCACTGGGCCAGCCAGATATCCACAAGCAAAAGAATGAAGCAGGGTGGATCCCTCCCAGCGTGTGCAAAAATGAACTCAGAATGGATGGAAGACTTAATTTTAAGAGTGAAAACGATAGAAGTCTTAGAAGAGCATAGAAGCCAATCTTCGTAACCTCGAGTTAGGCAAAGCTTTCTTAGATGTGACGGAAAAAGCACAGTGACATAAGCATAAATATACAAATTGGACTTCATGAAAGTTGAAAACCCCCGTGCTTCAAAAGGCACCGTCCAGGAAGCGTAGACAGCCCCCAGTGTAGGAGAAAACAGTGGCAAATCAGATTGTCTGATAAGGGACCGATTTTTTAAAATCCTTACCATTCAACAGCAAAAATACAATTAACCCCATTTAAGAGGGGGCAAAAGGTCTGAATAGACATTTCTTCAAAGAAGATAGACGAATGGCCAATGAGGACGTTAGGAGACACCTGTTAGTCATTAATTAGTCTTTGGATAAATGTAAATCAAAACCACAAAGAGTTACTGCTTCCCATCCACTAGGATGGTTCCAATACAAAAAAAAAAAAAAAAAAAAAAAAAAAGACAATAACAGGTGTTGGCAAAGATCTAAGGAAATCAGAACCTTCAGAAGTTGCTAGCAGGAATGTTAATGGCGCAGGTGCTCTGGAAGACAGTCTAACAGTTCCTGGAACAGTTAACCATGGCGTTGTGCTATGACCCAGAAATCTGTCTCCTAGGTATATACCCGAGAAAACCGACAGCAGGTGTTTGCACCAAAACCTGTATGCAAATGTTCACAGCAGCATCATTCATACAGCAGCCAAAACGTGGGAACAGCCCAAACGTCCATCAACTCATGAACGGATAAACAAAGCATACGTAATCCACACAGTGGGATAATATTTGGCCATAGAAAAAAGGACGTGGCGATGATGCATTCTAGAACATGGATGAACCTTAGAAACATCATGGGAAGTGAGAGAAGCCAGTTGCTGGACAAGAAACGTCCAGAGCATCAAATCCATCCAGACAGAAGGTAAATCAGTTGCCGAGAGTGAGTGGTAATGCATGATGGGTTCCTTTTGGGAGGGATGAAAATGTTCTGGAACTAGAGATTGGTGATGGTAGCACAGCTCTGTGAATGCACCAAAACCAGCGACTGGCCCCCTTGGAGCGGGGCGACGTGAACCATGTCACAGGAAAGGTGTTCTCGTGAGCAGAAGTGTTGAAGTCCAGAAACACAGCCATTCTTAATTCCAGGAACCCTCTTCCCGTCTGGGAGTAGGTGTAACACCGCCCAAGATTCCAGTCCTCATCCTGTCCGGGCAGAAACGATCAGAAATTCTCAGTGCCTGCTGGCTACCCAGCCTCCCACCGGCTGCCCCTGCTGGAGGTGCCACTGTGAGCTTCTTGTAGGTTCTTGCCACCCAGGGTTCTGTGACGTTACAGTGCAGGACAGACCATCTGCATCTCCTTCCTGGCATCCCTATGAGTGAACCACTCAAATGCATGCTCCCTTCCCTGTGGCCAGGGAGCACAATAGTGAGACCACAAGCAGGGGACTGGGCTGCAAGACCTGCCGTCTAGAACCAAAGTCCACCATTACTGTCGTCAGCCCTGAGAAGCAGGAGTGTCCCTTTCCCTGTATGTCACCACAAAACCCCACTTGTACCCCACTTTCTGGGTAATCCGTGTGTGCTGGAGATGGCCAATTTAGGAACAATGAGGAGAGAAGCCGGTAAGAAGGAGAAATAGGAGGGCTTTGGCATCAGTGAGGGCCGGATTCAAATCCTAGCTCTACCACTGACTTGTGTAACTTCAAGAACTTTGATCCCTGACCAGGCAGAACAGCCAGCTTCTTAGCACTGGGAAAATCCAATTCCATAACAAAAAATGTTCACACAGTGAAAAGTGCAAAATAACACATGGGATACCCCAGTCCAGCCTGATGTACAGATGGAGTGGAACCGTGGGAATCACAAGAAATCCATTTTCATGATTTAAATCTGACATGTTGGTAAATACCTCGAAGTCAGACTGATTCTCCCTGTTGTCAAATCCAAGGCCTGCTTCTCCCTGCTACTCCCGCCCTCCCAGCCCATCTCTGCACCACAGATGCTGGGGACCCCTGTGTCTTGATTTCCACCTGCTCTTCCCCCTGTTCCCAAGGTGTGAGCACTTCCTCCCTCCCAAAGACTCATTCTGAATTCTCTTCCTTCCTCCAGACTTTGATGTTCTTCTTGTGGGTGGGCTGCTCCCTCCCGAGGCTCTACAGATACCTGCAGGCTGAAAACTCTCCAAAAGACATCATTTCCCCAGACTGCCCATCTGCCCATGTAAGTATCAGCCACCTCGCCATCAGCCTGCACAACGCCAAAAGGATCGCCTTTTCTGCTTTCCATTCGGAGTGTCTCATTTCAGTCTACAGTTCGCCATCTTGCCAGTCATTCGTTTGTCTTCAAGGCCCATTTCCAATTAGTCAGATCTATCCCTGCAGGGTCTCCCCATGCTGCTCTTCTGTTATCCCTTCCCACACAACGATCAATTCCAAATTTAGCGGCAAGAACCATTTTGTTAGGCTCCCACTTTGTGGGTCAGGAATTCGAGCAGGGCATGGAGGGATTGTCTCGTCTCTGCTCCAGGGTCTTCAGCTGGAAGACTCCAAGACTGGGGTGACCCAGTGGAGGATGGGAATCTTCTTAGGGCTTGCTCACTCATAAGTGTGGTATTTCATGCTGGCTGTCGACCAGGACCTCAGGGCCACCAGGCAGAACAACTGTGAGTGGCATCTCCCTGTGTCTGCTTGGGCTTCCTCACAGCATGGTGGCTGGGCTCTAGGCACCAGCATCCCAAATGAGCCAGACAGAAATTGTATCACCTTTTATGACCTCACCCTGGAAGTCATATAGTGTCACTTCTGCCACAGTCAGAAGAGTACCCAGATTCAAGGGGAAGGGCCATAGATCTCAAGGCTTGATAGGGGGAATATCAAAGTCAGGCTCTAAGAAGAGCATGTGGGATGGAAACAGTGTGGCAGCCATTTTGGGGAAACACAGTCCGCCATGACTCCTAACCAGAATTCTTGTTGGCAGTCTCTGACAACAGAGAGAAGCCAAGATCAGGGGGGTCAGTTGTGCTCCCCAAATATCTACTGGCTAATGTTGACCTTCTCTTAAAGAGGACTGGGTAGCTTGGCTCTCCACTGCCAGGAAAAAAATCCAAGATCCTGGCTAATTTGGCCCCAGCCTATTTGACAAACTCATCTTTAAGTACTTCTGTGTTATATTCATATCAGATGACTTGGTGTCCTTGAGTTTGTCCTGAATTATAAATACTTCCTTCCCTTACCCTAGGCTGATTCCCAGCTGGGATTGTTGTTTTGAAATCAGTATTGGTCTGAAGGCAAGTTTACCAAGTGGCTTATCTTAGCTTAGGAAGACAAGAAGGAAAAAGAACCACTTCCCATTGAGTGACAATTACCCACCCAGGAGAGGCAGACAGCTGGCTGTGATGGTGGCTGTTCCTCGTGCATGTCACCTTTACCCCCAAAATGAGTCCCAGCCACTGCTCCCAATATTGCCTGCTCTGTGGAGTCCCCTTCTTTCTAAAATCTTTAAACATCTTGCCTCCCCAGAGGTCTTTCTGGTGGTGGAGAGACCCTGATTCCCACCATAAAGCCCCTACAGCCTGAAGATTTGTCTGACTCCCCTGCCTCAGGGCTGGTAATGGCTGAGTCAGAAACCGGGCCTCGTAATGAAGCACTGGAGGCCAAGCAGAATGGTCCTGTGTGCAAACGCCATGACCGCAAAGATGACTTCAATTAAATAGGAGTTAATTAAGCTTTGATTGTCGAAATCTCCACTGAATCGCCAAGTCAGAGGGTGAAATGAACTCTCTATTCACTCAGCAGCCCTGGGCAAAGGATCAGGTAACAGAGGTCAGGCCCTGCAGATAATATTCCCCCAAGAGAGGGTTTTTATTCCCTTTGAACACTGGGTGCAGAAAGTTAGCTAATCTTAACATTCAACTCACAGTATTCAGTCCTTCTGTTTCTGCGGCTCATGCGGGCCCCTGTCCATCTAGCCACACCACACCTTCCAGTGCCCAGAGCAGAAATACCCATTCCGTGTGTGTGTGTGCGCGCGCGCACGTGTAACGCTGTTCTGTGTGCCCATACCTCCAGTCAGGTCCATGGTATGGTGCCCTGTATCTCATTGCTTCTTGTTTTGTTTCACTCACCACTGCTGGTAGTTGAGTTGAGCTTGTCTGGCTGCACAGCTAATCCCCGTGGGCTCCATAGTTAATCACTCCAGCTCTGGCTGCCACTGACAATGGTGTTATGGTTCCTGTACCGTCCCGTGTCAGAGTTCAGATGGGATCCCTGGCTAAGGGGACTGCTTGTTCTTAATTCCATCAAATCCACCAGGTGGCTCCCCCAGCAGTGGACACATGGCGGCTCCGTCTCCTCCGTCCTCGCCATCACTGGCCTTGTCTGCATCTCCGAGTTTGCTGTATCAGATTGGGATGAGTGATGTCTCGTATTCCCCTTATACTTTGAGCTTCTCTGGTTACCAGTGACATTGACCATCTCTTCACATTCATTGGAACTATCCGGATTTCTACCTCCATGAATTCTTCACCCACATCTCAGAGAGATTGGGGGCTGGTGGTGGTGGCATTTGGTTACTTCATAGAAGTTTCTTATCTAGGGTAGCTGTGAATCCCTTGTTAGTGTTGGATGTCACAAACATCTTTATCCAACTGTCACCCATCTGTTAACTCTATCAGTGGGTCCTTGGTTGAACAGAAGTTCTTAATTTTGATTAATGATGTGGAGTCTTGTGCTAGTTAGCATAGCTGTGTGACAAATAGACTCAAACATGTAATGAACGACTTAACACATAGAAGTTTCTTTCTCTCTCATGTGAGGCAGTCCAGGGTAGTTCCAAGTTGCAACAGGAGATAAAGTTGGGGGTTTCTATTCCAAAAGGTCATTTGGAGTCACAGGCTGATGGTGGCCCTGCTACCTTCACCCCAAGAGCTCCATTCCAGTCACGATGTGGGGGAGGGCTGGCCCTGTGGTGGCTACTAGGAGGGTAAGCAATGTGCCCGAAGTGATGGGGACGACAGAAAGGACACAGCAAAGCTCTACCCCGTTATTCGGCCCTAAAAAAGAAGGAGATCTTGCCATTTTCAGTAATCTGGGTGGATTTAGAGGGTATTATGCCAAGTGAAATGAGTCAGACAAGGAAAGACAAATACAAATGATTTCACTTTTATGTGGAGCCTAAAACACAAAACAAACGAGGGGCAGCTGGGTGGCTCAGTCTGTTGAGCATGCAACTCTTGGTTTCAGTTCAGGTCATGATCTCAGGGTCATGAGATCGAGCCCCGTATCGGGCTCCACACTGAGCATGGAGTTCTGCTTGGGATTCTCTCTCTCCCTCTCCCTCCCCCCCTCCCACTCCCCCTGGCTCACTCCCTAAATAAATAAATAAATAAATAAATAAAATTTTAAACAAAACAAAGTAAAACAAATGAATAAACAAACAAAAAGCAGAAACAGACCCATAAATACAGAGAGCAAACTGGTGGTTGCCAGGCGCGGGGGGGGTGACACAGTGGAGGAAGGGGGGTGGGAGACACAGGCTTCCAGTTATAGGATGATAAGTCACAGGGATGAGAGGTACCACACGGGCAACAGTCAATGGCGTTGTGTGGCGTTATGTGGTGACAGATGGCAGCCACACTTACAGGGAGCAGAGCGTAACGAAACGACTTGTTGAATCACTACTTCGTACAGTGGAAACTAATGCGTTAACTATACTTCAGTGAAAATAAAAATAAAAATTAAGAACAACTCTGCCCCCAACCAGCCTCTGTGGGGACTTTGCCCCACTGTGTAGACCTCAACCATCCTTTGACTCCTAACGTGCTTCTTCTTGTTTTTATGTTAGATTCCGGAATCTACAAACTTCCTTCTTCTTCCTTCTGTGACTTCCCAAGGGTCGGGGGAAGACAACTCTCTGTGTTCATTCACCGTCTTCTTAGGACTTGAAAAATATATCTAGGTTCTTACATTGCACCAGGGAAGGGGGGCAGTGTTCTGTCTGCATGGTTGGTCCCTCTAAGAGTCTCTGGATTAGCCTAAATTTCTCCCCTTTCCCAGCCTCCCCACCCACCTAGCTTAAGGGTCCCCATCTTCATTCAGATCACTGAAACTCTGAAAAGATATGAGCTTTGAGCAGTTTCCCTATGGCAAACCCTCCGAATAATACATTTGAGCCGGTAGCATAACCATACAGACTTATTTATTGTACACAGACCTCTGCTGCTCCAGGAAAGCTGCACGGAGAAACTTAACATTTATATAGATCATGAAATTTCTCCACCTCCTTCCTGCGAAAATGTTTCAGATGGGCTGGTGCAGATCGCCCCCTGGTGGCAGGAGGCCAGACCTTCTCTCCATGTCTTTTCCAAGTCCCACCAGGACGTTCTTAGTAAATCTCTTCCTTCCCTGGGGACCTCTTGCGTTCTTCCAGCGGTAGTGTCGCAGTGTCGTCTCTGTCCTAGCATAGAGTCTGCATTCCCTCTCCTGCATTCAGAGTCTGGCTCCCCGCCCACCCCACTGCAATTGCTCTCGCAGAAATAGCGAGTGGACACACCGTGTGAAAGTCTGTGCCCATTTCAGCCTCCCTGAGGCAATGTTGCCCTGCTCCATTTGCCCCTTCCCTCAGTCATGCTTGAATGTCCCCTCCTTGGCTTGCAGGACCCACGGCCCCCTGGGTTTCCTCCCACTACCTCTGTCCTTGCTCCTTTCTCTCTTGTGAGGTGCTCATTGTCTGCCCATCTTAGGTATTTTCATCCCCATGCTTTTCTCACTCACGGACTTGTCTCCCCCACTCACCTGGTTTCAATGGCCACCTGTCTGGAGACACGTGAGTCAGAACACAACTTCCCAGCCCGGCTGTGTCCCCTGAACGCCAGACCACGGAGCTGCCCCCTGGGCTTTTTCTGCCAGATGCTCCGTGGACCATCCGCTCAGACACAACACGTCCAAAATGGAAGTCATCATGTCCCCCTGCAGCCTGCCCCACCGTGCATCCACATCTCAGCGGCCAGCACCCCCATCCTCCCACCCAGTCATCCATGACCCCTTTTTTCTCATTAGCTTTTGTGTGATGAATTGTGTCCAGCAAAGAGACAGATTGAAATCGAAGCCCTGTACCTGGGAAGGTGACATGATTTGGAAACGGTCTTTGCAGATGTGATGAAGATAGAAATCAAGGTGCGGTCATACTGGACGAGGGCAACCCCTGAGTGGAGACAGGGTCTATGGCAATGTGGTTACAAGCCCAGGAGTGACCAGGATGGCCATCCACAGCTGGAAACCAGGACAAGAAAAGGAAGGAGGGGTCTCTTGGAGTCTCAGAGGGAGCCCAGCCCTGCTGACACCTCGGTTTTGGACTTCTAGCCTCCAGAACCGTGAAAGAATACATTGCTATCACTTAAAGCCACCCAGTTTGTCATACTTTGTTGTAGAGGAGCCAGGAAATGAATCACCTCCCCATTTCTCATCATCCCTGCTTTGGCTCCCATGTGGACTGTGACGTCAGCCTTGGAACTGGCCGCCGGCCTCCAGGCTCGTCCATGCATCTTCCACACCCACAGCAGAATGACCTGTCTGAAATACAGACACGGCCTGCGGTCCCCTCCCTCCCCAGCCTGGTCCTAGCTGCTCTGTGCTTTCAGAAGCCCAGGGACACCCCCAGGTGGCTGATGACGGGCGCTCAGCCTGCAGTGTCCTCCGCCCCTCCTTGCAGTGGCCATTCCCATCCCATGGGAGCCTGCCCTGGGCGTCCCAGCTCCTAGGGAGCATGTCCCTCCCCGCTGCTCACTGTTTATCCCAGCCTTGCAGGGACCCCAGTCCCTCAGCTCCGAGTCCCCAGTGCCTGCTGGAAAACTGGACATGAACAGGTACTCTGCAAAGCTTTGTGAACTTGACCTCGAAATTCGAAAAGTACCAGCTTCAGTCTTTTTGGCGAGGCAACCAGAGATACTAAGCATCGGAGCTGGGGCCACCTCAGAGCCACCCTGGGCCAGCAGCTGCAGGCTCTGGAGACGGTTTGGGGCTGACTGGGCAGCCCGCAGTGCCATGCTGGAGATGCTCAGCCCAGATGCGCCCCAACTTGTGCAGGATGTGTCCAGACGTTCCAAGACCCTGGGCACCCATCACCCAACATACTCACACATGCAAAGGCAACCACATCCAACACCAATGATCATATTTACTGTAAATGTGTGAAAGCCAGCATTTTCCCACAAAACCACTGTGCATCCGGGAATTTTTGCAATGCAAGAATAATTAAACCTAAAAATTGCCGTCCAACCATAAGGACACGTGTACAAGCAGAACACTGAGCAATTAATGCAGTGCTGCTATTATTAGACGTTCCATTGCATGTCTGTCTTGGAGTTCTTTCTTCAGTGCAGTTTTGCAGGGCGTTCAACAGCTCCAGGCCTCGGGCCCTGGGTCCTTCGGGCTTGAGGGGCATCAGAGAAGGGCCTGGGAGGTGGGAAGGCCACAGCTGTATGTGGTGGGCTCCAGGCACGCTGGCAATGGGCCAAGGCTTGTTCCTGGGCAGCAGGGCTGATGGTGGCAGGAGGACAGAGCAGCCGAGTCAGTAAGATGCCACGGGGTAGCCCTCCCTGGCCCTGGGTCAGCCGTGACACGGGCTCCCACTGGACCACCCGTGGGCTTCGCCGAGCTCTGCCGTGGAAGGCGAAGGCCAGAGCTAAGGGCCATTAGCTCCTTCTCTCTGTCCTCTCCTTCAGGACGGGGACATATGGCTCAAGAGGTCCAGGGACTGTGCACAGAGCTGTCCCTGGAGCCCAGCGATCTCAGCATCAGGGTGAAGCCCCGTCCCAACTCTAGAGAAAGACACTCCCAACGGCTGGGGGAGGCGAGGGCAGTAGGCACAGGCTTGAGCCTAAGGAGACCCAGTCAGTGCCCTGGCTGGTCCTTGATGAGCAATTTGGCTTCAGGCAAGGTTCTCAACCTCAACTGTGCACGTCTATAAAATGGGAATACCTGAGTTGCTAGAAGGTGGGGGGCGGGGATGGGGGGAACGGAGCTCGTTAAAACCAATTGCTGGGCTTGGCAGTTCCTCAAAAAGTTGAATTAGGTTCTCTTAGGTTCAAGCCCAAGAGAATGAAACATAGAGACTCAAGCAAACCCTTGTACACACATGTTCGTGGCGGCACTGTTCACAAGAGCCAAAACATGGAAACAATCCCAAAGGTCCTTCGTCGGATGAACAGATCAACAGAACATGGTGCATCCCTCCAATTGAATGTTCCTCCTCCATCAACAGAAACGAAGTTTTCATACACGCTATGACATCGATGAACCTTGATGACTTGCCAAGGGAAGTAAGCCAGAAACAAAAGGGCAAATGTTGTATGATTATATGTGTGATATGTAGGTAGGTTACTGCTGTGGGGGAGAAGGGCGTGGGCACGGGGTTTCTCGTCGGGATGACGACAATATTCTGGAAGTAGACGGTGGAGAAGTTGGCACAGCTGTGTGAATATACTATAAACCACTGAATTGCACACTTTAAAAGGGTGAATTTATCGTATGTGCAGTCTGGCATGCCTGAATGGCTCAGTCAGTTAAGTGTCTGACTCTTGGTCTTAGTTTAGGTCTCGATCTCAGGGTCGTGAGTTCAAGCCCCACCCAGTGGGGAGCCAACTTAAAAAATTTTTTTAGTTTATAATATGTGAGGTCCATCTCAAGGAAAAAATAGAATAATATTGCTCTAATACTTACAATTAGAATCAAATAGTGAGGGGTGCCTGGGTGGCTCAGTCAGTTAAGCAGCTGCCTTCAGCTCAGGTCACGTTCCCAGGGTCCTGGGATCGAGCCCCGCATTGGGCTCCCTGCTCAGTGGGGAGCCTGCTTCTCCCTCTCCCGTTCCCCCTGCTTGTGTTCTCTCTCTCTCTGTCAAATAAATAAATAAAAATCTTAAAAAAAAAAGAATCAAATAATGAAAAAAAGGTCCAACACCAGGAGGCTGGGTCCCCTTTTGCAGGGACACAGAGTCCCCCGCCTTTTTTTTTTTAAAGATTTTATTTATTCATTTGACACAGAGAGAGACAGCCAGCAAGAGAGGGAACACAAGCAGGGGGAGTGGGAGAGGAAGAAGCAGGCCCCAGTGGAGGAGCCCGATGTGGGGCTCGATCCCAGAACTCCAGGATCACGCCCTCAACAGAGCCCCTTTTTCACATGGTCTCCCTGGAACACCCCCTCCCCAATTAGCCTTGAGGGAAGAAGTGGGGCACCTCCAGCTCCCCACAGGGGCCAGAGGGGCCTCCCAGCACCTCCACAACTTTTGCAAAAGACAGCCTCTCCCCCATTTCCAGCCACCCCTCAGCCCCTTGTCTAGCCAGCAGGTGCGTGTCACCTGAGCGCGGCCTGTCCGTCTGCTCCTGAGTATCTTCCCGGGCTTCTCCATATACGGAGTGAATCAGTTGCTGGGGTTCATGGCGTGAAGTTCCACAGCCCAGCTGATCAAAACAGAATTTCCTCACCGTTCTGGAGGCCAGAAGTCTGAGATCAAGGTGTGGGCAGGGTTGGTTTCCTCTGAGGCCTCTCTCCCTGGCGTGCAGACGGCCACCTTCTCCCCGTGTCCTCACATGGTGGTCCCTCTGTGTGCATGTCAGTGTCCTAATCTCCTCTTCTTACAAGGACACCAGCCATCTTGGGTTGGGGTCCACCCAACGACCTCCTTGTAAGCTAATTACTACTTTAAAAACCCTATCTCTAAATACAGTCATATTCTAGGGGTTAGGGTGTCAGCACATGTGTGTTGGGGGTATGGTTCAGTCCATAAAAGGGGGGGCAGCAGCTTCCTTGGGGACCCGTTCGCTTATGCCATCAGCCAGAGCTGAGACAGAAGGTGTCATTTCACGTTCTGTTTCATGCCTGTCTTGATACATTTATTTGCTATGCTGTCATTTGCAGAAGCTTCAGAATGGCCCCAAGTCCGGCCGTCCCTGCCCGCAGACGATGGCCTCCCAGTGCATCAGGCCATGTTAGCTTTGGTTCAGCCCAGCCCGTCTCCACACCACCCTCACCGCCAGCACGGCCACCCGGACAGGAGACCAGGTACTGAGACAGTGGGGGGCGGCTGGGGGCAGTGGCATTTCGGGCTCCACGGCTGGACGCAGGGGTCCCACCCCAGAGCCACCACCTCTTCCCGATGTGATGCAGCCAGTCCCTCCGTTCTCTGAGCCTCCATTTGCCCATCTAGAAAACATGGGGATTTGGACCTAGTAACTACCAGCATAATATTCCAGAATCACAGAATTAATCCCTGTAGAGTAACATAATCGGCACAGAATAACACCCTGGGCCCCATCCAACGTCAGCTTCTCACGCAGCCTCTGTGGCCGAGCAGCTCTGATGCAAGCATTTCTAAATGGGACCTAGATTCTTCTCCGGCTCCTCTGAGGGGTTAGGTTGGAAATACAGTCCTGGTTTTGAGGCCTGGCTTAAGGACTTCGGGTGTGTTTCTTAAAATTTATCTTTCACATAACCTGGGCCGAATAATTTCTGCCCGCAGTTCCCACCACCTTCCCAAAGCTCTGGGAGCAGGATGCAGAGGTGCAGGGAGAAACAGAAGGACTTTGTGGCTAGGACCTCGATGGTGAAGGGAGCACGGAATTGGGGAGATCTTTTTTTAAAAGGCTTTATTTATTCATTTGAGAAACAGACAGAGAAAGCACAGAGGGAGAGGGAGAAGCAGACTCCCTGCTAAGCAGAGAGTCAGAGGCGGAGCTCGATCCCAGGACCCTGGGATCATGACCTGAGCTGAAGGCAGATACTTCACCGACTGAGCCACCCAGGAGCCCCAGAACTGGGGGAATCTGCTGCTGAGAACGTCAGCCATGATTCAATAAACACACAGGCCAGGGGCTCTCAGGGCCGAATGAGGTCAGACAGCATGAACTGGACAGGTCACAGCCAGGTCTGGTGTAGATTCCGAGACCAGGGACCGACCCTTGACCCAGGTGCCACACTGGAGGACAAAGAGGACCCATTCCTGCAGCTGGAACAGACAGGGACGCCGCGCACGTGTTTCCGGTCAAGGTCACTCCCATTGTGCACGTGAGCACCTAACCCTGAATGACTTGTCATGAGAGACCCCAGAAGCATGAGAAACCCCCGTCTCCTGCTGGGAATATCTCCACCACCTGAAATCCTCCGTCCGAATGCAAACTGATGCAGCCACTTGGTTTTATGTGGATGCTAATAGGACATTAACCAGTGGTGTTTTAGGGTGCGTTGCAGAAGGACCCTACTTTAGGAAAAATGTGTATGCCAGCCATTCAAACTTAGAGAAAGCTGAAAAATGAGAACAGCAACTCTGCATTAAGGAAGGAAGGATGGGAGTGGGTAGCACCCTTAGGCCTTGAGTACATGGAGAATTTATACCAAGTCGGCCTGATTTCTTGCAAGCTAGTTCCAGCTGCATCGTCCCCTTCAGCTCTGTGCCATTTCCAGAGGGCCACCTCAATCAGTAGCAGCGTTTTTTTGCAGCTGCTTCCCAAGGCCTCGTTCCCATCCAAACAGGCCCTGGCTGGAGCGCAGGGAGGCACAGCTAAAAAAAAAAAAAAAATCTGTATTCTGATGGCGCCCTCTGGTGTTCGAGATGTGCAATAACAGGAAACCTGGACCGTTCCTCTGGATACAGAGTTGGCCGCTGGGTTATGAAATAACGCTGGTGGCGTCCCGGCCACACTGAACCTTACACACTCAGGCTCACCGCGTTGGTCAGAGCTTTCACAGCTCCCAACTGCCCTGAAATGAGGGCGTCGGGCTCAGGTTTTCTTTGTGAGTTCCAGTGAGGGCGTTTCGCCCCAGGGCACATTGCTAACCACCAGATTGAGGATGTTTTTATGAGATCCTGATTTTTGAAATCACAATCCTGGAACGCAAAATCCAGTAATGGGAAATGGTACACACATTGTATATGTGTGTGTGTGTGTGTGTGTGTGTGTGTGTGTGTGTTTAATCCTGCCAGGTTTCATCTCCCCCTCGTCCACACGAGGAAGCCGGGGCTCAGAAAGCAGGTGGTACCAGGCAGAGCTGGTGTTTGAGCTCAATCCCAGATTTCTCCCACATTCCTCAACCGCAGAAGCCTAATTCCTAACGAAATGTTGTGAAACAGCTGGTGTGGGTTCATGACATCAGTATTAAGGCGAACCCCCCCCCAAAATTTGAAAGCAGGTATTTCATGTCCAAAGAAATACTTGGACATGAATGTTCATGGCAACATTATTCACAGGAGCTAAAAGGAGCAAAGCACCCACGTGCCCATCCATGATGAGTGAATGAGACGTGCTTTAGGGGGAGAGTGGAATATGATTCAGCCTCCAAAAGGAATGAGGCACGGATCTATGCTATGGAGTGAACGACCCTTAAAAACATCACGCTAGTGAAGAAGTCACACACAAGAGAACCGTATGTTGTGTGATCCCATTTCTATGAAATAACCAGAATAGGCGAGTCCGTAGAGACAGAAAGCCCTTTTGCGGCCCTAGGGGCTCGGGGAAGGGGGAATGGGAGTGATTGCTTAATGGAGGCAGGGTCTCCTTTTGGGGTGATGAAAATGTTTTGTAAATATAGAGAGGTGATGGCTGTACAACACTGTGAATTTACAAAATAGTACTGAATGTGTACTTGTCAAAATGGGTAATTTACGTTCTGTGAGTTTTATCTCAATAAGATCTGTTTAAAAAAAGAAAGGAGGTTTACTTACCTGTTTGGACTTATCAAGCGTTTCACAATTTACCTTAAGATTATTAATTTGATGAATTTTTCTGAGCATCTACTATGTGCCAGGCACTGTTGTAGGTACTGAGCACCAAGCAATTGGGGGGAAGGGTGCAAGGGGAACAAACCCTCTGTCCTTGTAGAGGTTACCTTTAGAGAGGGAAGTCAGACAATCAAGACATCGCCAGACAAAGGATGTCGTATATTAAGTGGTGACAAGTGCTAAGGAGAGATTCAGCGGAGAAGGAAAGGGAGTGGGTACCTGTGGGAGGGTTGGGAGCAGGCCAAGGAGGGTCCCAAGAAGGAGGAGACATTTTTGGTAAAGATCTGAAGGAGTAGGCAGAGAGAGCATGACAATATCTGAGGGAAAGCAACTGAGGCAAAGGGGACAGCAAGTGCAAAGGCCCTGAGGCAGGAGCATGCCTGGAACCCAGTGTGGCTCTGGAAGGTTCTGAGCAACACAGTGAAGTGACTTGAATCTTCTAATCACATGCATAAAACACACATGGACTAAAAGCCCTAAACCAAGGAACCCATTCCACCCTCATTCCAAGTGTGACTCCTTCTAGAATATGCTTTCTGTAATTCATTCTTCAGTGTCCGAGAACTTATAGCTCTTATCTGTGGAAGGGAAGAGAAAAAATATTAGATAATTATTGCTAAGGGCCATTGATATCCTGGGAAAAGACAGCAAAAAGCTGTGGGTGATTAATAGACAATTAAAAGCCATATGCGAAAGCCGCAGGGCCTCTTGGTAGCTTACAAATAGGGTCTCACGTCCCACAGCACGAGGCGCAGAAAAAAGCGGAGGACCAGGCTCAGGGCTTGAGGTCAGGGCTGAGCTCTGGAGGAGGTTTGCACGCCACGTCTGTTACGTCAAGGTCAGTACCCTGAAGGCAAAAACGGGACCCTGACACACAGGTGATCCAAATATCTAGACCATTTGATTCTGCTAACCCGAGACTGTGGAAGAGCCCACCCCTCCTTAGTGAGGACAGCTACTCCCTCCTTGCTTGATGATACACACGTCTGACCCTACAGGACAACATGGGCCCCCCACCCCAGGATCCACCCCCAAGACCCCTCTTGTCAACTAGGCCAGTAGCTGGTTGCCGCATAACCCTGTCGAGGACACGTTGACTCTAATAATGGAAGAAAGGGACTGTCCCCCAAAGACGCTGCAGGATCTGGCCAGCACATTCAGGCAGGGGGCATGGGCTCTTGGGATTAGAGCCCAGGGGCACTTGGTCGTGGCAGCCAGAATGGAAGGGGCAGAGGGGAGAGCTTCTTGTATGGGAAGTACTGTTCCAAGAGATACGGTTTAACACCCTGGCAAGGACCCCAGGAGATGGTGGCCCCAGAGTAAATTCGGAATGCCAGGATTGCTGTTGCAGAGGGTGGAGGAAGGGATTGAAAGACTCAGAAATGGTGACCTCAAGTGAATATACTACGTGCAGCCAGAAAATTCACCAAATGGTCATGTTCCATAAGAACCCATGTCGTCCAGAGGATACTGGATTTTCCACCGTCAGAAGGAAGGTGCTGGTAAGATGGAATCATTACCACTATGATGTTCAGCGATGGGTCTCCTACAAAGGTGAGGTCAGGGCTGACAGAAAAAGCCATTCAGAGCTAGGCTCGCTGAGAGCAATGGCGATGATTGGACTCGTAGGCGATGGCGGCCAGCTGGCCGCACGCACCTGTCAGAAGCTGGGTGGGCACAATGATTGCAATATGCAGTGGGACTGAGGTGGCAGCTAAGGGGTCCTGATGCTCAGCAAATTATGAAGATGCTTAATAAAACATGGCAATCTCCAAGGCAAAGTAGATGGGAAGCTAGACCCGGTACACCTCAGCTTGAACCGTCAGAAGAAAGCCAGGACAGGTGACCAAGAAGCCAAGGGCAGTCACCCAAGCAAAAAAAAAAAAAACAAAACAAAAAACCAAAACTGTGATCTCTTGCTAAGTTTCCAGCACTGAGTTAGTGTTCAGAGCCAGAACCCATTGACTGAAGAAGATGCCAGGTTCCTAGTAGATACAATCCTACAACATCACAGCAAATATAACCAGGTAATGATGACCCAGTGCTTCTCCAAAGTGACCTATGGCCATTCACTTGGGTAACTGTGCCCTGGGGTCAGGGGCTACTCAATCATTTAAAGGACTATTAGATACTGGATCTGAGGTAACATTGATAGCCAGCATCATGGCTGACTTCTTGTAAGAGTGGGTAAGATGGTAGTCAGAGGATAAATGGTTCCTGGCCTAGGCTCGGCTTGCAGTGGGTCCATTGGTCCATGGACCAACTTGGTCTTCTCTAGTTCTCAAATGTGTCACTGGGATTGACGTCTTTTCTATTTGGTGGAGCCCTTATATGAGGAAGAGCTAGTGTGGGAAGTCTCCAATGCCTTCCCTCCTTCTCCATGAGCCAGCTTCAATCATTGATGACCCCAGGTCTGGAACAATAGCTACACGACCAGAGTGGCCTTGGTGGGACATGGAAGCTACGCATGGGCCCTGCAGTGTGAGCTCACTGAGACGGGACACCCAACCCGTCAGCACCGGAGATCAAAGCCAGCCGGGCACTGTTCCTCTAGGAGACCAGCTGGCCTCTGGATGCAAGCTGACGGCAGTGATTAAGCTGCAGAGATTATTCTGACAGGATAAGACCCATCCTCTGGATCCGAGTTCACTCTTTCTGCCCACAGGGCCCTAGCCAGCACTAGTAGATAAGACCTATGGAGGGTCTGATTAATCCACATGGGCTCCCACATAACAGTTCATCATACCAGACCCGGGGACCCCCTTTATAACAAAGGAGGCCCCACAATCATGGGCTCCACTGTTGTATCATGCATTGTACCACTCAGAGCTGCCAGCTCCATAGTCCTGGAACAGTCTGTGGATGGTACCCTTGACATGTCAGCTTAGAGGTGATGCTCTGTGGAAGTGGGGTACCATTCTCCAGGACCCCATGTACCTATAGAATCAAAGACCCTTATAATAAGGTAGCACGTGTCCAGTAGAAAGAATACATGGATCTGGGATCCCAAGGGTGGAGGTATGAGTGGCCCCACAAACCATCACTCGCAGTGAACCTCTGTGGGACCTCATGCTCTGGGCTCTGCGAGGTTAGACCCCTGGTCTCCATAGGGGGCATGTTGTCAATAGGAGTACAGCAAGCGTCCCCTTGAACTATGAACCACTGTCTGGGCATTTTGGACCCCTCACATCCAGGGACTAGCATCTTGGCATGGGTGATTGACCGTGAGGACCTAGAGGAAGTATGCGTGCTGTTACTCTGTGAGGACAGAAAATACGACGTGGGGCACCAGGTGAGCCACTTGGGCACCTTCTGGTGCTCTTTGGCTCAAGTGTGACAGTGAATGAACAAGGGAAGCTCCCCTGACCTGAGACGGGCATGTATACCAGGGGACTAGGGTCTGGTCATCATCATGAGCCACACAGAGAATGGGGAAAGGAGAAGAGGGACAATCAATATCACTTGGATCCAAACAGCACAAGGGATGGACCTGGAGAAGCTTCTTCAAAGAAGAAGGGTCCCCCCATCAGCAAACGGGCCTCCCCATGAGCTTCTTCAGGGTTTGCCTCAGCGGTATGGAACTGTCTAGAACCTGAGAACTCAGGGCACACCCTTCCCAGGGCAGCCTGCATCTCATGACAGTTCAAAGCAGGGGTATAAAGACCTGGACATTAGAGATAAACACGGGATAATTCTGATCATTCCCCCATAGGGATGACTGAGGTTTCACTGGATTCCATCAATCCATTTCTCCCTCTGCGTGATCGTGCTTTTGCCTCTCTGCCTTCCCTAACAACACTCTTCGGCCTCCAAACTCAGTCTCAGCCATCTGTTTCCAGAAAACCCCACCTGAGACCATGCTGCCATTCCATCCCATAAGCATCTATTTCTAAATTGTGGTGCAAGGTACATAGGATTTACCATCCTAACCACATTTGTTGGTGGTGTTAAGTATATTCACGTTGTCATGCAATTAATCTCTGGAATTCTTTTAACTTGCAAAATGGAAATTCTATCCCTATCAAACAACTCCACATTTGCCTCTCCCCTCCCCCCTGGCAAGTGTCATTCGACTTTGTTTCTGTGAATGTGGCTATTCTAGGTATCTCATGTGAGTGGAATCATACAATAGTTGTCTGGTTGTAACTGGCTAATTGCACTTAGCATAATGCTCTCCAGCATCATCCGTGTTATATAGGTGTCAGAATTCCCATCCTTTTTAATGCCAAGTAATATTTCATCGTATGCATATACCACATTCCGTTATCCATTTATCTGTTAATGGCGTTTGGATTGCTTTTATCTTTTGGCTAGCATGAATAATGCTGCAATGAAATGGGTGCACGAATATCTCTTCAGGACTTTGCTTTCAGTTTTTTGGGTGCCTATCCAGAAAGTGGAATTGTGGAGTCATTCTGGCAATTCCATCTTTAAATTTTTGAGGAGTTGCCATGCTGTTTTCCACAGTGGCTGCGCCATTTTACAATCCCGTTAACAGTGCACAATGGTTCCCATTGGTCTACAGCATTACCAACACCGACCATTTTCTGGGTTTTTGAGAGTGGTCATCTTAACGGGTGTGAGGTTGTATGTCGCTGTGGTTTGAGTTTCCTTTCCCAGATGTTCAGTGATGTTGGGCATCTTCTTATGTGCTAATTGACCATCTGCATGTCTTCTCTTGAAGAAATGAGCATTCAAGGCCTTGGCTCATTTGTTAATTGGGTTGTTTGTGTTTTTTGTTGTTGGACTGCAAGAGTTCCATACATGTATGGATATTCTGGATTCAGATATATGATTCACAAGTATTTTCTCCCATTCTGCAGGTTCTTTTCACTCTGTTGGTTGTGTCCACTGATGCACATGAGTTTTTTTCTTATTTTTATACACTCCAACTTAATCTATTTTTACTTTTGTTGCCTGTGCTTTTGGTGTCATATCCGAAAAGTCGTTGTCAAATCTAATGTCATGGAGATTTTCACTTACACATTCTTCTAAGAGTTTTATAGTTTTTGCTTTATGTTTAGGTCTGTGATCCACTTTGAGTCAATTTTGTATATGGTTGTGAAGTAAGGGTCCGATTTCGTTTTTCCCCCCAAGATTTATTTATTTATTTTGAGAGAGAGAGAGAGAAGAGAGTGTGAGTGGGGGTTGGGGCAGAGAGAGAGAGTGAGAGAAAGGAATCTCCAGCAGACTCCTTGTTGAGTGTGGACCCCTGATGTTGGGGCTCAGTCCCATGACTCTGAGATCATGACCTGGGCCAAAACCAAGAGTCGGATGCTTAACCTACTGAACCTCCCCGGCGCCCCCAATTTCGTTCTTTTACATGTGGATGTCCATTTTTCCCCGCACCTTTTCTTTTCTTTGTTGGAAGACTATTCTTTTCCCATTGCACGGTTCTGTTGCAATCTTTTTTGTTTGTTTGCTTTGGTTTGGGCACTCTCGTCAAAAATCATTTGACCATATATGTGAGAATTTATTTCTGGGCTCTCTATGCTGTGCCATTGTCTGTCTTTATGCCAGCACACTCTTTCGACTGCTGCCACTTTGTCGTATGTTTTGAAACCAGGAAACGTGAAACCCTTAAACTTGTTCTTCAGCTTTAAGACTGCTTTGGCTCTTCGGGGTCACCTGACATTCCATATCAATTTTAGGACTGCTGTAAGTTTTGATATGTGATAATATTGTTATCATTTAGTTCACAACACATTCTAATTTATTTTACGGGTTTTTTTTTCCTTGACCCGTAGGTTATTTGAAAGTGCACATCGAAACTTCCAGATGCTTGGGATTTTTCTATTTTTTTAGTATTACAAACTTAGATGCATTGTGGTCATAAGATGTATGTTTTCAGTCCTTCAAAATGTATTGGTATTTGCTTTATGGTACAAAGTTACGGCCAACTATTGTTAATATACTTGACAATAACACGTGTTTGGCAATTGTGAAATGCATACATACCCAGCCTGCTAGAGCAGTGTTCACTGTGGAACTTAGTAAGATGGAATAAAGAGCATGTGTGTGGGTCCCTGGCACCCGTTCAACCTACGGTGCTGTAGAGATTGATCAGGCTAGATATCAGACCAGCCCTGTCCCTTGAATTTTTACAGGAAGAGTAAAATGAAAATGTCACCCTCGTAATTCTCTTTGTTTTGATCAATAATTAAGTCTTGGTAAAAAATATGAAGTTTCAGGGCATTGATCTGATCTCTTCAAGTTGAAGATTTGGTGAGAAGTTTTTGGGCCTGTTTTCATTTTTCTATTCAGTAAATAAATCTTTGCTTAAAAATATATATAATGTGTGACAAAATCAGTTGTATTTCTATATACTAGCAATGAACACTCCGTAAGGGGAAAAAAAAAGAAAGGATTCCATTTTCAATAGTATCAAGAATAAAATACTTGGGCATACGTTTATCCAAGGGAGGGTAGTACTTATATACTGAAAACCACAAAATATTGCTGAAGGACATTAAAGACCACCTAAATCAATGGAAAGACATCTTGTGTTCATGGATTAGAAGACTAACAATGTTAAGATGGCAATACATTCTAAAGTAATCTACAGAGTCAAGGAAATCTTTATTAAAATCCCAACAGCTTCTCTTGAGAAAATGGAAATTTTTTTAAAAAAGATTTTATTTATTTATTTGTTTGAGAGAGAGGGAGAGTGCGCACAAGAGAGCATGAATGGGGGGTGGCAGAGGGAGAGGGAGAAGGACTCCCCACTGAACAGGGAGCCCGATGTGGGGCTCTGTCCCAGGACCCTAGGATCACAACCTGAACCGAAGGCAGAAGCTTAACTGACTGAGCCACCCGGGAACCCTGGAAAAGTTTCTAAAAGTAATGTGGGATTTCAAGGAATCCCAAATGGACAGAAAAACCTTGAGAAGGAAGAACAAAACTAGAAAATTCACATTTCCCAATTTTACTACAAAGCTACAATCATCAAAACACTGTGTTACTGGCAGAAGGATAGACATAGAGACTAATGGAATATAACTGAGAGTCTAGAAATAAACTCATACGTCTGTGGTCAAATGGTTTTTAAGAAGGGTGACAAGGCTATTCAATGCGGAAAGATAGTCTCTTCAACAAATGAGGCTGGAACAACTGGACATCCACAAGCAAAAGAATGAAGTTGGACCCTTACCTCACACCATATGCAAAATTAACTCAAGATGGAGGAGAGATCTAAAACATAAGATCTAAAATTATAAAACTCTTAAAAGAAAGCATAGGTGAAAATTTTCATGACCTTGAGTTTGGCAATCGTTTCTTACCTATGACACCAAAAATGCAAGCAACAAAAGAAAAAAAATAGATTAAATTGAACTTTATCAAAATTAAAAAGTTTTATAATTAAGGATGCTATCCAGAAAATGAGAATACAACCTACAGAATTGGAGAAAGTATTTGAAAATCATATGATCTCATAAGGATCTGGTATCTAGAACATATCAAGAACTGTAACAATTCAACACAAAAAAGACAACCCAATTTAAAACTTGGCTAAGGACTTGAACGGACATTTGTAGAAAGGGATGTACGAATGGCCGAGGAGTATGTGAACATACCTTCAACGTCTTTAATCATTAGGGAAACGCAAATCAAAACCCCATCAATCCCACTAGGAGGGCCATAATAATGACTTTTAAAAGGAAAATAACAAATCTGTAGAGATATTGGAGTGCCGTACATTGCTGGTGGGAATGTGAAATGGTGCGGCTTCTTTAGAAAACAGCTTGACGGTCCCTCAAAAAATTAGGCATAGAATTATCATATGATTCCAAAAAAATTGAAAGCAGGTGTTTAAACAAACACTTGTACGCAAATGTTCATAGCAGTACTTTTCATCGATAGATGAACAAAATGCATTATATCCACACAGTAGAAGCTTATTCAGCCAAAAAAGAGATGGAAATACAGAAACACGAATGAGCCTTGGACGCAGTACACCGAGTGAGAGAAGCCAGACACAAAAGGGCATATATTGTGTTATTCCGTTTCTATTAAAGCTGTAGACTAGGTAAATTCATACAGACAGAAAGTAGATCTGCGGTTTCCAGGGAGAGGAAAGAATGGAGACTGACCGCTTAATGGGCATGGGGTTTCTCTTTCTTTCTTTCTTCTTTCTTTTTCTTTCTTTTCTTTCTTTCTTTCTTTCTCTTTCTTTCTTTCTTTCTTTCTTTCTTTCTTTCTTTCTTTCTTCTTTCTTCTTTCTTTCTTTCTTCTTTCTTTCTTTATTGGTTTTTATTTTTAAAGATTTTTTATTTATTTATTCGACAGAGACAGAGACAGCCAGCGAGAGAGGGAACACAAGCAGGGGGAGTGGGAGAGGAAGAAGCAGGCTCATAGCGGAGGAGCCTGATATGGGGCTCGATCCCATAACACTGGGATCACGCCCTGAGCCAAAGGCAGACGCCCAACTACTGTGCCACCCAGGCGCCCCCAAAATTATAAATTTTATGCTATGTGTATTTTTCAAATACACACCCACAAGAATGTGCAGTGAAAGCTCTCAGCAAGTTAGCAATAAGGAGGAATGACCCTGACTCGATAAAGAGTATCTGCAGCTATCAGACTACTTAATGGTGAAAGCCTGAGTGCTTTCCCCCTAAGACTGGGAACAAGGCAAGGATGGGTGCTGTCATCATTCTTATTCAACATAGTACTAGAACTTTTAGTTATTGAATACAGCAAGGAATAGAAATAAAAGGCATACAGGCAGAAAGGAAGAAATAAATTTGTCCATATTTGCAGATGACACATTTGTCTACGTAGAAAGGGTCGAGGAATCTACAAAAATCTTTTAGAATTAATATGTGAGCTCAGAAAGTTCACAAGATAGAACATTGACTCATAAAAATCCATCACATCTCTATATACTAACAACAAAAATACATAAACCAAAATTTAAAACACAATATAATTTATAATCATTTCAATAAAAATGATATACTTAGGACACACTTAACAAAAATTTACAGAATCGGTATGTTGAGAATTATAGAGTACTGATGAAAGAATTGAAAAAACATTTAAATAAATAGACTATTTATTTTTTAAAATATTTTATTTATTTATTTGACAGAGATAGAGACAGCCAGCGAGAGAGGGAACACAAGCTGGGGGAGTGGGAGAGGAAGAAGCAGGCTCATAGCAGAGGATCCTGATGTGGGGCTCGATCCCATAACGCCGGGATCATGCCCTGAGCCGAAGGCAGACACTTAACCGCCGTGCCACCCAGGCGCCCCAATAGACATATTTATTTAATATTAACTATTCCAAAAAACAGAATAGGAAGGAAAACTTCCAAATTCATTCCATAGGGTCAGTATCATCTGATATCAAAACCAGATAAAGACACCACCAAAAAAGAGAATTACAGGCCAGTATCTCCATTGAATATAGATGCAAAATCCTCAACAAAACAGTAGCAAACAAAGTCCAACAATATACTTAAAACAATCAAACAGGGAGCCTTGGTGGCCCAGTTGGTTAAGCACCTGCCTTTGGCTCAAGTCACGGTCCTGGAGTCCTGGGATCAAGCCTCGCATCGGGCTCCCTGCTCATCGGGAAGACTGCTTCTCTCTCTGCCTCTCTCTCCCTGCTCATGCTCTCTCTCTCTTTTTCACTCGCACTCTCTCTCTCCCAAATAAATAAATAAAATCTTTAAAAAAACCAATCATACACCATGATCAAGTGGGATTTATTCCTAGGATGCAAGGGTGGCTCTATATTTGCCAAACAGTCAACACGACATCAATAAGAGAAAGGATAAAACCATATGATCGTTTCAATAGATGCAGAAACAGCATTTGACCAAGTACAACATCCATTCGTGATAAAAACCCTCTGCAAAATAGGTCTAGAGGGAACATACCTCAAGATAATAAAGGCCTTATATGAAAAGCCAACAGAAAACATCATACTCAATGGTGAAAACCTGACAGCCTTTCTCCTAAGGTCAGGGACAAGACAAGAATGGCCACTCTCACCACTTCTATTCAACACGGTACTGGATGTCCCAGCCACAGCGATTAGACAACGTAAAGAAATAAAAGGCATCCAAATTGGTAAGGAAGAAGTAAAACTCTCACTATTTGTGGATGACATGACACTACATAGAGAAAACCCAAAAGATTCCACCAAATGTTACAAGAATTGATAAAGAATTTAGTAAAGTTGCAGGATCCAAAATCGATGAACAGAAATCGTTTGTATCCTACATACTAAGAATGAAGCAGCAGGAAGTGAAATTAAGAAAAAACAGTCCCATTTACAATTGCACCAAAATAAATAATAGTAATAAGGTAGGAATAAACTTAACCAAAGAGGTGAGAGACCTGTACTCTGAAAACAAGCACTGATGAAAGAAATTCAAGACGATGCAAAGATGTGGAAAGACATGCCATGCTTATGGGTTGGAAGAAAAAATATTGTTAAAACATCTAGTCTACCAAAAGCAACCTACAGACTCAGTGCAATCCCTATGAAAATGCTGAGAACATTTTTCGCAGAACTAGAACAAACAGCCCTACAATTTGTATGGAACCACAAAAGACCTCAAATAGCCAAAGCGATCTTGAGAAAGCAAAACAGGGGCGCCTGGGTGGCTCAGTCCTAAGTGTCTGCCTTGGGCTCAGGGCGTGATCCTGGGGTCCTGGGGTGGAGCCCCACGTCAGGCTCTTCCCATGGGAGCCTGCTTCTTCCTCTCCCACTCCCCCTGCTTGTGTTCCCTCTCTCGCTGGCTGTCTCTCTGTGTCAAATAAATAAATAAAATCTTTAAAAAAAAAAAGAAAGAAAGAAAAACAAAACTTCAGGCATCACAAATCCAGACTTCAAGTTATATTAGAAAGCTGTAGTAATCAAAACAATATAGTACTGGCATAAAAACAGACACATGGATTGATGAAACAGAATAGAAAACCCAGAAATAAATCCACAACTATACAGCCAATTAATCTCTGACAAAGGAGAAATGAATATCCAATGGGAAAAAGACAGTATTTTCAACGAATGGTGTTGAGAAAACTGGACAGCCACATGCAGAAGAATGGAACTGGACCACTTTCTTATACCACCGACAAAAATAAACTTGAAACGGATTGAAGACCTAAATGTGAGACCTGAAACCATAAAAATCCTTGGAGAGAGCACGGGCAGTAATTTCTCTGACATTGGCTCTAGCAACTCTTTTCTAGTTATGTCTCCTGAGGCAAGGGAAACAAGAGCAAAAATAGGCTATTGGGACTTCATCAAAATAAAAGTTTCTGCACAGTGAAGGAAATATTCAACAAAACTCACAGGCAGCTTACTAAATGCAGATGTTTGCAAATGACATATCTGATGAAGGGTTAGTATCCAAAATATATATAGAGAACTGATACAACTCAACGTCCCAAAAAACAAATAATCCAATTAAAAAATGGGCAGAAGACATGAACAGGTATTTCTCCAAAAGAGACGCACAGACGGCCAACAGACACATGAAAGGGTGCTCAACATCGCTCATCATCAGGGGAATGCGAATCAAAACCACAATGAGGGGCACCTGGGCGGCTCCGTCAGTTGAGCGTCTGACCCTTGATTTCGGCTCAGGTCAGGGTCTCAGGGCGGTGGGATCGAGCCCTGTGTAGGGGTCAACGCTCAGCGTGGAGTCAGCTTGAAATCTCTCTCTTCCTCTCCCTCTGTCCCTACCCTGCCCCATACTCTCTCCATCTCTCTCTCTCAAATAAATATTTTTAAAAAGAGTAATAATAACTGGATTATTGCAGGATGTTCCTCTGTTGCCACTGCACCAAGTTGTGGGGACCTCACTCATTCGTGAGTGTATCCAGAACCGGGAAATAGAACCTCAAGGCAAGGGAGATGTGGGGAGCCCAGCTCCGGGAAAAAAAAACTGCACATCCAAGACTCTATTGTATCCACTCCATCTTGAGAGGGAGAGTTTGACATGTTAATTAAACAGCTTTTTTCTTTTCTCCAAGTGTGCCCACCACCCAGTTCCTCCCCCTTCTCTGTCTTCAATGCAGGTAACAGCACAACCGCAACCGTTATGGGGCTCAGAAGCTACAGGCGTTGTCCTGAGGTCACACAACAAGGGGTGTGGAGACGCGGGTCCCTGGGGCCTGTGGGGTGTGTCCTGAGAGGCTGGGGGGGCAGGGAAGGAGCTGTCCCAGGATACCAGGTGCAGCCAGCTCCCAGGTGACAGAGATAAATGTGTGTGTGTGTGTGTGTGTGTGTGTGTGTGTGTGAGATCAGGGAAAGGGCCTCTCTTGCCTGAGTCCAGCAATGATATCGTCAAGGTCAGGCTCCAGGACGGAGGCCCTGACCTTGGGCCGTGGGGCTTTTCAACACCTTCTGTGGAGTCGAAAGGGGCCAGGATCCAACAGCAAGAGGCCATGACAGGACCGCGGCTCCAGGGAGCTCTCCTGGTTTGGGGAGAGGGTCTCGGTCCTTCCCTGGGAGAGAGGCAGGCTGGGGTCCGTATCTTGTAGTTTCCAGGACCGAGGCTTTTGAGCGCTGGGCCCAGCTGGTTGCTGGGACTTCGTGGGACGCCGACTCCCCTTGCAGAATGCCAGTCGGTCAACCCCGACCCCCTGGGCATGACGGTCGCCCGGGAAAGTGGGAGAAACAGGACTTCCAGGAGCACGAGGCCCACCTCACGCTGCTGACTGCGGCCTGGCTTTGTTGGGGGCTGGAACCGTGTTGCACCAGGGCTGGGTTGGCCCGTGTGTCGTGCGGTTCCACAGAGCTAGGGGAGCAAGCGTGCGGGACGGAGGGCAGCGTGGAACGAGGGCCCAGGGCGTGGCAGGCCAGGGTGGCAGCACAGGCCTGGGGGATTGGGGGCTGTCCAGGGCCTGACTGCCAGCATGAGGGTCAGAGGGGCGCTGTCTGACATGAGCCAGGGGGAACGATGACCCCGCAGCCCGGGGTGAGACCACGGGTGAGGACTCTAACGGAAGCGTGTTGGCCAGGAGGATGGTAGGCAGGAAGCCTGCGGGGACCCCGTGGCGAGCGGTGAGCAGAGCTCTGCCCTCAGGCGTTGGGGGCTCGGGGGAAGGGCAGGGAGCGGTGGTCAGAGCAGGGTGACCTTGCTGGGCAGGCCAGAATGACAAAGATGGGGGAGGGAAAACACCGCCTTTTACAGAGCCGCAGGGGAGCCCTGCTTCTCCTGGTGAGCAGGAGGGAGAAGGGAAGGCCCAGAGAAGAGCAGATGGAGAAGGGTTTGTGCTAACATGACCGGAGGACCCGGGGAGGATGGGCGGATGGGCATGGGGCTGAGTGAAGGGATCCTGAGCCCCGGAGGCCCCACCCAGAGGCAGAGGAGATCCCTGCCCAGGTCCAGGGCAGAGGGGGTCCTGGGGCTCTGAGTGGGGGCGGGGCTGTCTCGTGATCCCTGCGGGTGGAGGCAAGGAGGCCAAGAGAGGGGATAAAGGCTTGAGCGCCCCTGGGGGATGGACGCCTGCAGAAGGGCCACGGATGGACAGAGGTGACCTGAAGCCCCGGTGGGAGCCTCCACTGGGCCTCCAGAAAGGTGGATGGAGGCCACAGGGTTCAGAGCCTGCTGCTCTGCCTCGGGTTCCCGGATGTCTACGTGGGGACTGCAGCGGAAGCAGGAGGCCGGTGGGCTGAGGCGTGTGGAACCGTCAGGGCCTGGCCCTCACTGGCGCCAGTTTACTCTCCCCGACACTTCACCTACAGAAAGTTCGATAGTGCCCAACTGCTCGCAGGACAGAGCCTTAGGTCTCAGCACGTGAGACCCCTAGTCCTGGGCCCCCCAAGACCTTTCAGGATCTGGCTTTCAGTCTCCTTCATGTGATCTCTCACACTTTCCTGTTTTTATCTCGGCATTTCCTTTCTTCCTGACCGTCTGCAAATAAAGTTCTACCCTGGCCACATCGACATTGCCTGTTGGACCTGAGGGAGACCCTGGACATTTTGCTGGTGAAGTCCCACGGTTTGGCCCTTAGCAGGATGGCAGGAAGAGGACAGTGACGCCTCTCCCACCGACTGGGGATTCTCGGGAAGAGAGGCCATGTTATACAGGCCTCCCAACGGTGAAGGGGGTTTGGGGGAGCCTAGGAGTGTGGGCTGCAGCACAGCCTGGCTGAAATGGGGGGCTTTGCTTCATTAACTCCACAAGGCCCTTGAAAATGCTCCCCAACCGAACCTCGTCCCTGTTCAATCTACTCCTGCCCGTGATGGTCCCGGTTAACTTGTCCCCTGGCTGTCTCTCCCTAATCAACAGGACTCCCTCCAAGTCTGTCCACTGTTCATCTAGTCCCCACACTCGGACTGAGGCAGGAGCTTTTGGGGGTGTGGGAAGGACAGCAGGTGGCATCCTCAGACCCACCGGGGTGAGGCTCCGTCAGAATGGGTGAAAATGCTAAGTTACAGAGGGATGCTCATTTATGACTGTCACATGCTGTCACTACATCGCCGGAGCTTGGGTTCTGTTTGAATAATTAGATATGAGAACACTTTGTTTTCAAGAACTTCCGTATTTATTAACCATTTGCACGTATCCACCGTCACACGCTGCTCCTTGCTGTGGCCTCACGTGCAAGGAACCTGTGCGGAGGGGGCTGCAGACAGCTCAGGGCATGTGGCCCCTCGGGGACGAGGGCTCTGTGGGGTCAGGACTTCTGGTTTGCCTACATAACATTTCTGTATTCTAGAATCATTCTGGGTCAAATCGAACAAGTCAATTTGGACCACACGAGCCACTATTTTTTTTTTTTTAAATCAACCTTAGATGTACAGACAGACTTGAGTTAATCGATTGTATTCCTTGGTTCATGGCATATTCTCATCATTGAACCATGTGCAATCCTCGTTTGTTCCTCCCTCCCTTCTCTCTCCTTCCCTCCCTTTCTTCCTTCCTTCCTTTCCCCCTCCCTTCCTTTCCTCCCTTTCTCCCTCCCTTCTTTCCTCCCTTCCTTCTCTCCTTCCTCTCTTCTGCCCTCCCTCCCTTCCTCTCTCTCTCTCCTCCCTTTCTCCCTCCCTTTTATTTCAGGCAGCCTGTGTGCAGCCCCTGGAATCTCTATGGGGCTAATTACAAGGAAGTGTTAAGGGGTCAACGATGTCCCTGCCATCATTGTTTATGTGGTTCATTAACTCGGTGCACCTGTTCTTGGCGGTAACCAGGGCCATGGCTACGGTGTGGGCTCTCGAGGGCGACTGCTGGGATTTGGCTGTAGGTGACGCACCGGTTTGCGGGCAAATTCCTTCATCTCTCTGGGCCTCACTTTCTCACCTGTCCAGTCAGGTTATACCTTGTAAGACCTTTGAAAACATTCAGGGAGATAATCCATGTGAAAAGCACTTAGAACAGTGCTTCTGTCGTCACTGCTAAGGGGAGGCAAGCCTCCCTGCTTCCTTCATACTGTTAAGGACACATGAATTAGCCACAACACACCAAGGGAGGAATCAGGAAACCGAAAGTGCCTTTTTGGCTTAAGCAAGTTACGACCTCCCTGTGAGCCAGCAGGATCACGGACCAGGCTGGAAAGTCAGAGAGAACACAGTTTCTCTTCCGGGATCATTTTCTGTTACCCGATGGATGGTTCTTTTGGCAGCTTTTGGCTAGACCTTTCCCTTGACCTTTCCCATGGTCTGATCCAGTTGGGTCTCAAACTTGATTATGCATCAGAACCACCCGGAGGGTTGGTTAAAACACATATTCCCGGGCCTCGGAGTGTCAGATTCAGGAGGTTGGAGGGAGGAGGCTGATTTTGTATTTCTCACAAGTTCCCACCTGCTGCTGGCCTGGGGACCACACTTTGTGAAACACTAGTCTAGGCGATTGACTATGATGGGGGACACAGGGCAGTCGGGGGGGCTTCCTGGAGGTGAAGGCCTTTGAAGTGAACCTCCTTGTAAGCAGAGGAAGAGACAGTAGAGGGAACAAAGACACAGAGCTGTAGGAGTGGCCGGGGGAAGGCATGAGAGGGGCAGGACAGCGAGGGCCAGGTGGGAAGTCTGGGCTCCACTCTGACGTCTGGGATGGCTCTGGAACCTGGGACCCACGTGAACAGAGCCAGCAGCAGCGTGAAGAGGGAGCAGCTGTGGGACAAGGGAGCCCGGCTTTGCTCCTCAGCCCAGAGTCTTAGCGTCCTTTAAAATCTGGAGGAGTCAGTCCTTCCACGATCCTATTTCCAAACTAGGAATGGAGACCCATGATTCCCAAAGGTGCAGGATGAGGGAGTGGGTTGTAGCCACTTAAAAAAAAAAATGAATTAGAAGAGAATGGAATTAAAAAAAAGGGACCTCTTCGCACCTTACAAGGGTATTCAATCAAACTTGCTTCAGGTTTGTGGTTTCCCACATACGTCCCGCATCGTGACGTACGTGGGAAACGTGTGTCGGGCCAGGGCTGTGTGGTCACGGGGTTCGCTGGACCAGCCGAATGGCCCCCCGCCAGCCCGGGGCATCGAGCACAGGCCCTTACCTGGACACACACCGTTCAGGCCCTGCCCCGGGGGACAGTCAAGAAGATGAGGCCGTAAGTCCCCCAGGACAGGAAGGGCTGAGGGGAAGCCTCCAGAAGGAGGGGGGTCAGTGTGAAATGAGGCACTCGGGGGAGGCTTCCTGGAGGTGGCTCAGATTCTGACCCCAGGGCCTTTTGGGGAGAGGGGAGAGATTCTGTCGACCAACAGAGAAGTTGCCAAGATGCACCGGGAGTGGGGTACAGGGTGTGAGGAGGCAAATGAAGGTTTAAAAAGGAACCTGAGACCCAACATAAACACAGAATCCAAACAGAGCTTGAAGAGCAGTCAGTGTCATCAGCCGACACGTTCAAGTGACAGCGGAGGTAACGGAGGCCTGTCGGCCCAGCCCGTCCCCGCCTAGGACGTGACCGCAGGCTCTGAAGTCTTCTGGTCCTGTGCTCTTCTGGGCCATGCCATCTCCAAATGCTGGTTCAGAGGCTCAACTGCAGCGTGTGTCCATCGGAGAGTCAGTGAGCGCTTTGGGTAGGAGAATAGGTCAAGACCCCAGTGACCCTGCCCTAGCTCCCCTCCCCCGGCCAGGCGAGAAACACTGGGGCTCAGTTAGGAATCCTTGAGCCGCCAACCCACTCCCCGTGGTCCCACCAACTACGGCTGCCAATCCGTAGCTAGAATTTCTAGGATACTGTAATTGGGACAGAGTTTGTAAGAAAATAAATAAAGTGACTTTCTCTTTTGTGTGGGCCATTCTCTGTCCAGTTTATACCTTCCACTGGCTCTGGGCCCGCACTCCCCACAACCCGAGCCCAGCCGGCAGATGCTGGGCTCACAACCTGTGTGTCTTTAGGCCTTGCTATGTTCAGAAGGTCTCATTTTATACGTTCAGAGATGGTTCCAGAGAGGCTGTGATTTGGGGTCACGGCGAATGAAAGGCCCAGGGGCCGCCGCAGGGCCCCCCGACTCCTGGTCCAAGCTCCTTATCAGAAGCTTCGAGCAGCTGGGAAGTGAGATGCTACAAACTTGCTTTGAACTTGCCCGAGGGCCAAAGTTAGGCCGGCCAGCAGGTCACAGTGTGGGACTGTCTTGAGGATGCAATTTCCTACCCGACAAACAGCCTTATTCTACTGAGAGAACTTCCCAACGTCCAAGAAATCGCTCCGAACTTTATAGGACGGTATGATGGGAAGTTTAAAAAGAGAACATGCGAGAGCCCACATCGCTTTAATTGCCCTGTTTTCCTTGGGCCGACTGATTCAATGTTGTGGAGGCCTAGTGGGGTCTTCGGCATGGATCCACGACCCCAAGGTCTCGAGCTCCCCGTCCCCCAACCAGAGAGCCAAATACCATTCCACACGGCTTATGCTACAAACGTACGTAACATCAACAGTCACGTCTGATTTCCTCTCCTCCACCTTGATTGAGGCAGGAGGATAAACAGGGAACGCGGTTGCGAATACCCATCCAAAATGGTAATTATTGCCATCATTATATTCGCTACTTTACTTGTCATGTAGCATTAGAAGGGTAACAAGATCACTGTCAGTCAAAGGCGGTGGAGATAATTAGAGCGTCTATAGGTTAGCAGGAAATCAAATTGGTGCTAGTCCCCATCAATGCCGGGATGCAGAACATAATTGGAAAATATGCAAAGGTGGAGGTGAAGAGAGCCCCAGGGATTCTATACCATGACTGATTTGAGGGTCTGACTCTTCTGTGTCCTGACACTGCAGAGGGCCGTGCACGGCGACCGTGGGTGCGAGGCAGTGAGGTCTGCCGGGCTCGGCACGTCAAGACACCCCAGAGCGTTGAGCGTCTGCAGGGTCCTGAGAATGGCACGATTTGGGAAAACAGTGTGTGTCGTGTTTTCCAATCCACTCTTCGAGTTCTGTTCTCCGGGCTGGGAGGCGGGTGTTAACGGGACAGCAGAGCCGAGGGAAGTGGGGTGCTATTGCTCTGCCCACCATCGGCTTTCTGGGCCTGGTTCCTCGACCAGCACGATCTTCCCATGACCCCCACCTCTTCCTGAACGTCCCCCCCCCGCCCCCGTAGGGGAGTCCACGGAGCTCCCCGGCCACCAACGACGAGCCTGTGTCGCTGGTCACTTTTGCGTCTAAGCCCCAGCCAGCAGCTGCCCGCATCCCGCTAACCTGGGCCGCTTCCGTGCCTTCCCGGAAAGAGAACAAAGACCAATCCAAACAAGTCTCATCCAAACAGCAATTTCATGAGGTCGACACAAGAAAAAATGAACAGTTTTTTACATCTTGAGAAGACAAAACAGATCTCGGAGGACGAGGTGGGGGGGTGGGAAGCGTGCGCAAACCGAGGAGGGAGAGGTCAGGTCATTCAACGAGACACAGAAAAGTAGAGACAGGAAGAAAATGCCAGGAGGGTCTGAAGTAACATACAACTGACCGAGTCCACAGATGGAAACGCCAAGCAACGAGCGAGCAAAGACCGTTGTCAAAGGCCCGAAATGAGCTCTGTCATCAGCGTGGATGAAGGGTATGAAGAGCTCTGAGGCCGGCCCGGGGCCCCCCCGGAACACATCACCTGCAAGATCCACAAGTCCCTTCCCATGACTCAACAGTATCTTGCTTAGACCATCCCAGAAATTTGAAAAAAAAAAAAAAAGAAAAGAAAAGAAAAGAAAAAGAGAAGAACATCAGATCCACAACTGATCACAACTGATGGGTCAGCGTGCAAAGGTTTACAGAAACGAACCGGCGGGTGGCTAACTGCGTCAGGGGGGGCGCCCGGCCCCGCAGGTCAGCCTTGCGTCCTCGCTCGGGCTGGGTTCGAGGCGTTTCTTTCCACGAGCCCGGTCTTGCAAGTATGGCTTCTTCCCTACGGTAAGGATGGCCATCCCACACACACAAGCAGCTGGAGGCTTGGTTCACATTTTTTAATAACATGGCACAGTTTACATTACACAAGAAGGCTTCACCGACGAGAACATGCTGAAGAGTCAGTCGGTTTTCACGTGTCTTTTCACATAGGGTCTAGAAAGGACTTTATTACATACAGGATAAACAGCAAGAAGGTCTGTATAGAACAATCTCTTTACAATACTGAAAACTACCACTACAGTTCCAGTGTTCATATCCCTCGGATTTTTTTTCTTTTTAAGTTGTTGTCTTTAAAAAAACGAAAACAAAAACAAAAACCAAAAAAAAAAAAAAAAAACCCAAAAAAACCCAAAACAAAACAAAAAAACCACTGCACAACATCTGGAGTTCACAAAATCTGAGGCTCACAACTAAACCTTCAGTTTACTACTAAAATAGATCTCTCTGCTTATTAGAAACAATGGTCTGTAGTTAACTTTTTTTTTCTTTTTTGCAAAAACAGGATAACAACATCAGATAGCACTTTGATATACTAGGAGACCCAATGGAACTAATTTTATTTCATACATATATTTTACAGTCCAGTAGACAAGATATATTGTACTTCTCTGCTAGTAAAGTCATATTCTCTCCAAGTATGTAGACAAGAGGCTTAATGTGTTATAAAAGTATTATGAGGACACACGAAGGTTGATGTGAACTTAAAACCACACGCACACGCAAGACTTTGTCTCTGCCACCGTTCACCCCGTGACCCCCCAGTGCGCGGGGCCAGATGGACCTGGTGTGGCTCTTCCCAGACTCTATTACCAACGGGAACACAGCGAGTCACATCGGCAAACGTGCACCTTCAACCCACCGGTTACTGAACACGGTGAAAAACATATCCATCATCTGAGAAAACGCGAAGCTTTCTTTCAGGATTTGTTTGGGTGTGATCGCATCTCATTTCCAAACGAGGAGGTGTGTACAGATAGGAAATAGGACACACGAAAAAAAACGCATGGCTCCCACAGGAGGTGTGTGTAAAATCACGTGACTGATGGTGACGCGATGCTGGCGGCCTGTCTGTGTCCCCTGATTTTGGCATCTGACCACTCCCATCCTCCCCTGGCACTGGCTGCCCTGCCCTCGGTCCCCCCCCAACCCCCGCCGCGGCCCCCCCGCAAGCAACGACTTCGAAAGCCAAGTTTTCAGCCTGGGGTCCGATTTGCAAAATAAAAGGTTTCTCTGTTTGAAAAAACAAGCAAGGAAAACAGAGTCATAGCACGTAAGTGCTTGTTCAGGGAAAATATGACCTTAAGTATGTTGTAAATGGATTTGAAAAGGCTCCTTTGAGTCAGGAGGGCTTTTGAGAGAAGCCCTAACATTCATTGCATAGTTGAAGGGTTTAGCTGTCTATAACAATATATGGGAACGCGGCCAAAGCCGACCGCGCTCGCTGATATTAAGTCTGCAAATAGCACATTTTAAGAAGTATTAATGTATTATGTTACTTACTCTTTATCTATTTACATTTGTACAAAGTAAAGCTTTCAACTTACCCTTTGCATATATGAACCATTAGCTCACGAAGCCATGTGTTTTACACAACTATGTACACGGCCTTCCCTTCCCATCCGAAGGAGCTCGGCACGCCGGGCCGCGCGCGCTGCTGCTCCCCCCACTCCCCGCCCCGTCATCACCGCGTCGCTGTGTCTTGTCATCTTCGCTGTTTTGGTTCAAATCAAAAAAAGTTTTATATGCGAAACCAAAAGAGTTGGGGACATGAGGACATAGGACTTGGCTAAAAGGTCTGAAAAATTTCAACATATAATATACAAAAACATTTCAAAATCTGCACTGAGTCTATACATTTTTTACAAGGGGAGGAGGTGGGGGCGCGCGCCCCCTGTCCCTGGTAGCAGTCCGCTCGCTCGCTCGCTCTCCCCCTCCCTCTCTCAGGTCTGCCGTCCTGTCGGCGTAGAGCGGCTCCTTCCTCTCTCGTGTCCCGCTCTCCTTACCGAGCTTCGATGTCCTTCAGAGTGTGGGAAGGCGGCCTCTCCCTCATCTCTGCCGACAGAGGAGTAGTCCTGCGGGGGGACACGGGGCGGCCCCCCAGCGTGGAGATGAGCGGCGGGGGCGCGCTCAGAGCTGCCGTCGGAGGGGTCTTGTTGAGCAGTCCGTTCTGGTGGCCCGCCGTGGGGCTGATCCGGGGGTAGTGCATGCTGGGGAGCCCCGGGGTGATGAGGCTGGGGTGAGGCAGGTGTCCGTCCAGGGAGGCGGGGTGCACCGAGTGCAGCCGCGTGTGCTCGTAATCCTCTCTGAGCATGTGCAGACGCTCCCGTTCGTCCAGGTGCGCCCCGCGCTCGTGCTCCCGCCGAGGGTCCACGGACAGGGGGTGGTGGTGGTGGTGGTGGTGGCTGTAGTCGTGAGGCTCCCTGTCCCTGAAGGAGCGATCGGCTTCGTACAGCCGGGGCGTCGAGAGACGGTGCAGAGGGTCGTTCCTCAGCAGGAAGTCCCTGCCCAGCGGGTCCCTCCGGTGAATGTCAAGTTCTCGGTAGGGATCCCTCAGGGGGTCCCGTATGGGGTCCCAGTGGAAAGAAGGGTACGGGAAGCGCTCTCCACCCGGGATGGGACTGATGCCCATGAAAGGGGTCATCATGCGAGTCCTGTCCAGGCTGCTGATGCTGTTCATGGGGTGAATGCCCGTCACCCCCACCGTCATGGGCATCGACGCCAGGGGCCCCGGGTGCACACCGGACGAGGAGTTTGGAGGAGGTGCCTCGGAAGACCGGTGGGTCTGCGGGGCCTCCGGAGGCAGGTCGTGGTCTTCTTTGCGCTCCTCTTTCACCTTGACCTCCGAGCTCTTCTTGGGGTTCTCGTAGGCCGGCTCGCTCTTGCGCGGCTCGGCCTCGCGGCTCGAGGTGCTGTTGGGCCTGGCGCTCTCCACGACGGGGGTCCGCACGTAGGGCGACGGCACCCGGGCCAGCTGCTTGGCCTCTTCGCCCACGGCTCGCCCCTCGTGGCCGTGGCCGTCCTTCTCGGGCAGGTGGCCTTCCTTCGCCTTGTGCTCGTCGGCGGTCAGGTCCTTGCGGGATTCCGAGTGCTCTCTCTCCCTCTCTTTGGATTTGTCTTTCTCGCGAGCCTCAGTGTTCAAATGACCCCTGATCTGTTCAGTGGAGCTACGGTTATGTCCCAGCGTGCTCACCGGGAGGATAGGTGCTGGTGAAGGGTGGCTGGAGTGTCTTTTCTCAACGCTTTCCCTGAGGAAGAGAGAGGGAAACAGAGAAGCAAATGAAACGGGCCGGCCGGCCTGGCGCAGGGCTGCCGATGAAATGGTGGTGTGAGAAGGACAGGCTCGGGTCTGCTTCCCGTGGTCACCGAGGCCGCCGGATGTGCCCTGCAGATCCAGCCACCTCATCCTACTCACCTCGATTTTAGAGGAAGCTTTGTGGGGGTGAAGTGCTAGGGATGAGGGGGGTGGGAGGGCCTCAGGGGGAAAGAATTCTCTCTGTATGTGAGATTCGCCTGCCTCCAGCAAGACCACAGACGGAGAGCTTTCAGCAAGTGGACGTGGACCAACGTGGTCAGTAACGGTGACGCGACAACACGGCCCGCCTGTCTGCAGTCCTGGGATCACAGCGTTAAGAGCTAAGCGGGCTCGAGCAGCCCGAACGCGAAAACGACCTCCTTCCAGCTCTGCGATACCGAGCCAGAGGGAGGAAGGGTCTCGTGTGAACGTGCCGGCAGCTTCAATCTCCTGACACCAGGACGAGTGACCCGTCTCAGGGTAAAGGACGCAGATTCAGGGCCTCCTCCAGGACGCAGCACATGAGGGGGCTCTGAGGTTCGGGCTCCGCACGTTCGGGGCTCGTGGGCTGCGAACAGTGCATAATCTGAGGAGAAGACGGAGGAAAGCCAGAGGAAAAGGGGGGTCCCCAGGCCGCAGGGGACAAATGGAGAACAATTTTAAGAGCATCCGGGAATGGAAATGTGGAAGAAGAAACTTAAGGACCTGTGTGGGATGGGGGCTGAAGCGTCTGGGGCAGAAGATCCCGAGCGCGGGGGTGCCTGGGTGGCACAGTGGTTAAGCGTCTGCCTTCGGCTCAGGGCGTGATCCCGGCGTTATGGGATCGAGCCCCACGTCAGGCTCCTCCGCTATGAGCCTGCTTCTTCCTCTCCCACTCCCCCTGCTTGTGTTCCCTCTCTCGCTGGCTGTCTCTATCTCTGTCAAATAAATAAAATAAAATCNTTGGCTCGGCAGCTCACAAGGCGAGAGAATCAAGGAGGGTGACCCTGCGGATCTGGTTTCCAGCCAACACGCAAGGCTAAGAAGAGGGGCATCTTCAAAAGGTAAGAATAAAAAAGAGTGGGTCTTATTAAGCTCCCGGACTGGAATCCAAAGGCCATTTTGACTCCATCAAGAAAGATGTGAAAAGGTCTGTGGCCACACTGTCTTCTCGTCATGGACGGAGCGCCCAAAGAGAGCTCCCGGCCCAGGCTAGGCCCGCCTCACGTGATGACACGCCGTAATGGTCCTCCCACTGGCTAAGAGAGTTTTAACATACTGTCTGGAAGGAAAAATGTGTCTTTCTCTTTTATAAGAGAGCAATCAGAATGATGACCTACAAGGAATACATACTAATCTGACACATTTAGAGTCTGCGAAGTGGAATTCTTTTAAATCTCTAGCGTGCATGCGCGTGCACACAGACGCCCCATACACAGAAAGAGGAATGGAAGACTGGGATCATATTTGAAACCTAAGTACCCAAAGGAGAGTGTTATTAGGGATTTTCTGTCAAACATATCTTGCCTTTCCCCTGCTTAGCAGTTTGTTCAAAAGGAAAATCGCCTACAGAAAGAAAACAGAAAGGGACGCTCGCTTAAGAATGCCTAGGACATTCTTTGGCGAAAACACTCTAAGACATTTTCCTCTTTTAGGCAATTCCTTTTATAGGCATGGGTTACCAAGTACAGAGCTAAAAAAACGGTTAGTCGAATTAATTAACCCACTGGCGAAACAGAACCCGCATGAGAAACGCTTGCCGATGTGCTTCCGCACCTAGGTTTGCCAAATTTTATCCATCCTCTGTGAGCCCAGGATTGGAGTTTGAACAAAATCTGAGAAAAATATGATGAGACAATGCAAACGTGAATTTTCTAGAAGCAAACAAAAAGAAAGAGAGAGGGAGAGAGACAGAGGAAAAAAAAAACCTACAGATGATTTAATGGACTGCACGAACTTGAAAGCAAATATGGTACTGATTCATGCTGTGTGTGTTCGGCCCAGAGCTCCAGCTCGCGGTCTCAGACAGAAAGATTTCTGTCCGGACACACTGTCGCTCGCGGGGACTTCGGAGCTTCTATGGGTTCTGGGTCTGAGTCGGGACGTTCTGGCCGCGCTGCGGTCGTAGCCTACAGTGCTGGCGGGGCACTACGGGCCGAGGGGGTCCGCTCGGGGACTGCGGGGCCGGCCCGGCCCAGCGCGGAGCGGAGGCCACAGGGCCAGCCGGAGCACGAGGCTGGGACGGGGCGGGGGGACGGCCGTCCTGGGCGCACGGCGGGCTCCCCCAGTGGGACTCGAGAACGGGTTCTTTCCGTACCTTTCTTTGTCATCTTTACTAACAGATGAGTCTCGTTTATCTATATCTCTATCTCTGTCATGAGCTGCAGCGGACGCGCTACGCTCCAGCTCCCCTGGCTTCAGCCAGGGCGGAGGGGTCGGGAACGACGGAGGCGTTCGGTGTAGCCGGTTCCAGGGTTCGTGAGGGTTGCTAAAGTTCTGCACACTGGGGCCATCCTTGTGGCCGAACATGGAGTTGGGTGCTGAAATGGTGAAGTGGAGAACAAAAAGGTTTAAGAGAAATTATATAATCTGCCGTAATGAAGGTACTTACCAAAAAACTTTTAACAGCGCTCAGAGTTAAAATGAATACATATTATGGGGAGCTGGAAAAGGAAAGGAGATTAACAGATTCATTAGAGGAGCGCTTGTCCTACACTCGAGAGGTAGCTCACAGCTTTTGTGCTTTAACCAAAGGCGACGGGGCGGGGGGGGGGGGGTTCNAACAGGTGTCAAGAGCATCTAATCGAACACGTCTGGTGCATGCAGAAGTCCCCAGCATGCAGAAGGGGGTATCTCGCGGGGTGACTCGGATGAACAAGGCTCACTGAAGAGGCACGTTCAAGCTTATCCTCGACCCACAACCCCGCTAACGGGACCGCCACTCTTCCCACAGCGTTAGCAGGCGGAAACAGGTGTCATCAAGCCTGGAGGGGGCCTGGACCTAAGCAGACAGGTAAGGTCTCTGCGCGGGACGGAGCCGCCTGGAGACCATGGTCTATGGACGGCATGAAAGAAAATGGGTTGAGTATTCAGTGACTCAGAAACGGGCAGGTGTTAGACCTCTCTCCCCACTCGAGGTACTTTTTAGTAGAAAATGACACGATCCTCCCAGATTATGGCGAGTACGAGGTGTTGTCCACTCTGGGCCGGCCTCAGCCTGGTACCATTTCCCTGCTATTTTGGGTTGAGTTTTCTCAGTGCCATGAATGCCAAAGGTGAGGTGAATGCAACAGCGGGCTCCCTTCCACTGGGAGCTGTAGCTAAAGTCCTGGGGGGTAGGGATGGAGTATGGTTGAGACTGAGCCTACGCGACTTTCTGGAGTTCAGTCACTGACATCACCTCTCCTGACGCTCAGTGACACACAGCAACAGCGGGCTTCCCTTGCCTTCCACGTCAAAGCACCCCCCCCCCGGCTTCCCTGCCAAGGCCTTCTTTTCCCGATATAACCTAATCTGTGTCCCACGAGGATAGTCTCCTTTTAGCTAGAAAGGTCTTGAGCCATAGACAGATCAGAGGAGATACACAGTCCGAGGCAGATGTTTAAAAAGTTAGAGGTACTCACTAACTGAAGGATTTCCAAGTCCCCCGAAGGCATTGCCACCAACCGCTGCGAGGCCAGTGAACGTCGACGGACGGTTAAAAGGCTCTGCAAAGAGATCGGGAAGAAGGAAACGGTTGCAGGACTGGGCTGAGTGAGGAGCGTGAGAGCTTCCCAGGAGTGGGAAGGCGATATGGGACCCCCATCCTCTCTACACTCAGGCCCAATCTGTCCCTGACTGTGCAGAAGGTTTCACTGTGCGATTAGCAAACTATTCACAGGAGCTGTTTTTTCCAGAACGGTGCATTTTGCCCCACTCCTCTTGTGCTGGGTAGAGAGCGTCGCTCAAGTCACAGTGTCCTAAGAGGCCCTCCTGCCCTGTCCTCCCTATGAGAGAGGAAAGTACTCTGGAGGCTCTATGAGAACCAATCAGAGGACATCGTAAGCTAAGTCTCCCAGTGATGACATTGTGAAGGGGCATCTGTGCAGACACCCCGTTGTCATGTGAACCGTTGCCTACACCTGCTTGTACACTCGCAGAAAATATCCAATAAATAGAGGACACAAATCAAGCGTGTACCCTTGCTAGGAAAAGACGGATTCACAGTGAAACGTGAGGGGATTATGAAATAGCACGTAACGTCTCCTCTAACATCATCTTTTCTTTCCTTCCACCTCCCCAATGCGCCCTGGGACGGGTGGTGGGAGTTCACCACCTTGCCCCAGTGGGCAGCAGTGGCTCCTTCCCACCGCGCCATCTGTCACCTCAGACGGGAACACGACTGAGCACGTATCCACTACTTTAAGACTGCGGTATAAGAACTGCGAAATCCTGAAGACGGATGGCAGGCGTTCCAACTTCTCCACAAACGCCATCATCGCCCTAAGTAGTCACTGAGGTGTCTAGGACGAAGGCCAACATGCCCAGAAGCACGGCGGGCCCGCGGCAAACCGAGGTTTTTCTGAGACACACATGTCATTTCCCATCACCGATGGCAACTCACCCAGGTGAGCGGCGGGGTTGAGGAAGTTGCTGTGATGGGGTGGTGGCCCAAAAGGGGTCCCGGTTGGGTGTGCAGCACCTAGAAAGTCAAATATGACAGAATCAGTTCTCCCAGAAAGCCAGCTCCTGCACACAGCTGGCTCCTAGCTGCCTAAGGGCCCCATGAGAAGATGGGAGTGAATATGTTAAAATAAGGAAGTGGCTAAAGTCCACCCGGGCAACACAGCGGGAGACGGCATGTTTCAGGGTAGGGAGAAAAGAAGGCTTGCCCTTCTTCCAAGCTGGGCTGGCCACCACCCAAAAGCAGTTATTCCTTTGACAAGACATGGACACACAGTATAGAAGCATGGAGAAATATCGCAAGGGGAGGCGATTCTATAACCAAGTAAGTTAGAGGCTCAAACGCCAAGGCACAAAGTGGTAAGCAAGGTTCTTCACTGAGGGGCTTCCTGGAGCCTCTAGTACGTTCCTGGGCTCACTCATTCTCCGGAAGGGGAACATTTGGCCACAGGATACTTTCTTCACAGAACACGTTGGGGGGCAAGTCTTTCACTTTGAGAAACACTGATCTGGAAACTACATTTTATCATCCTTGGCTCAGGAGCGGCCGTCACGCAGCGGCATGTCCGGGCGGCCCGGCTCTGGGCCCTACGGAGCCCCTTCCCGGAGAAGTGTGTTGGTTGTCACGGGCCCGTGCGGAAGGCCCGGCCCTACGAGACCCGTGACCGTGTGCTGCGTCAGGTTATGGGCGATGAAGTCCTCCAAGCAGCTCTCCAGCTTCGGTGCCAGGAAAAACCCCTTTATGCCTGTGGACACCGACCAATCTGCTGTCGGCCTCTATCTGCCCGCTGGGGCCCTCCGCGCCAGTTCAGTGGTCTTCTTTCCTTTGGTTTTCCCATCGTCCACATCTCCTCCACTGTTTCAGATTCTGCCTCACACAACAAGGAGCCACACTGTCCTTGTCCCGGAGGAAGGTGGGAAAGGAGAGAGGGAGAGGAGAGAGACAGGGTGCGTGCCTGGGAAGCAGGATGGTATTTGCAAGAGCTGAGGGCATCCGACCGGCTCGTTATGCTGCAGCCGGGAGCGGGGCAGACACACTGTTGGGCAGCAGGCTCGGCTCTGGAGACCAGACTGGCCAGGCTCCGTTGAAGGAGCCCCTTGAGCTTGTGTCAGGCATGAATTCCCCACAGGAAGCTGGAAAGTAGCTGAACTGAACACGTGTGTGTGAATTATTCACACCGGTTCGAAGTTGCACCAAATTACCATTTGGGGGCAAAATCCAATATTGCTTATACTGAAAAAGATGACCTTCAGGAATGGAGGCGGGGCCTCAATGAACGGACTTATAACTACTCCAGTCTCTTGCATGTTGCTGAAGCCCCTATAAACAAGTACAGATTCCCTCGGGAAAGCGGATTAAATGGAGGACTGTGGTCCCTCCCGATACCTTGCGACCTCAATTTTGTTCCGATCGCTGTTCCCTGCACCCCAAGGCCTTGGTGGGGCCTCGGGTGTGGAGGAAGCCACAGAACACGGGGGGTCTGTCACAGCCGCGGGCTCCCAGAATTGGAAGGCGCCCGAGGCGCGATCCTCTGGGCCTCGGACGGTGGCTTTGGCTTCGCCCAGGCGGTGCAGAAAGGATACTCCATCTCTACCAAGAGATCACAGCCCAGCGTGTCCATTAGGTGTTGAGAGTGTTGCCAGCTGACTGAGACTCCGGCCGCACACTGTCTGTGTACTACAAGCTAATTAATGCTCCGGTGAAGATCGGCGCTTCCCTCAGCCCCAGGCCCCCAGGGGCGCCTTGCAGTTCCAGAATTATTGAGGCAAAAGCAGCCAATTCAGCCGCTTGGCTCAAACGGAAGCCGGGGAGAAATCTCTCTATTTCTCTACAGAAATTGCTCTTCACAAAGCTCCGTCTCAGAGCCTAGGTGCCATGGTAACAAAGCTTTCAGATATGTCCCTAGACAGATCTGACAGAGAAACACCTGAGACCGTCGCAAATTCCATCCACCCCCAGGGGTGATTCACTTGCTGTGGCAACAAGGCCCATTATCATGACGATTTCCCGCGACGGGGGAGTCTCCCCCCTTCTGAATGGAAGAGCCTTAGGTCCACCAAAAACGAGTCCTGGATAAAAACCTGGGAAAGGCAGCAGGCAGGATGTGAAACTTGTTCCCTAAGCACCAGAAACAGGGAGCCCTGTGAATATTTATGTCCAGAAGAATAGACTCTACTCAGCACGGTGGCTATGCAGTTCTGAAGCTCGTCCCCGGGACCAGCTTGGCACGGCCAGAGAGCTTCGGACAGGGAACCTCTGATACCAAAGCTTCCTGGGAGTCCTTAGGGCCACTGCCCCTTGTGTGTATGTACCTGGAGCGGAAAGGGGTGGCTATGTGACACGGTGACCCCCCCCCGTTCCCACCGCCCCTGCTCGGGCATATCTATGAGGCGTCTGGGAATGTGTATCCTCGGAGGTTAGTGAACAGACCCCTTGGGTGTCTGTACCCTGCCTGTCCTGCAAATTTTCTGCATCAGTATGACCAGCCAGGCAATACCACTCCGTTTCGTAGCAGAGAAAACCAGCCACCCACGGACTGACCCTCCCCATCACAGACCATACCACCAGCAACTCTCTTAATTCTGCTGTCTTCATCCTCAGACTCTCGGGAAAACAGCATGACCGAGCACCACGGTGCAGAGTGACTGAGTGCTCTGTGGGCACCAGAAGTAGGGACAACCACATCCTTATACAATTCCTGGCACCGTTTCCTATCGATGTGCCCTTGTAAGCTTTCTGATCTTTTTCAATAGCATTTGACATGCTTGTGAGTTATACTGGCTTAATACAGAAGCAAATAATGAGCAGAAGCAATATGAGTCCCCAAAGAGAAAGACAATCTTTTTTCCTTCTTTAATGAAAGAGGGCATATCAATGAAAAGGGGTCCATCTCCCTAGATGTACTGATGTTGCCTTGCTAGCTAGCATAAATTGCATTTTTTTTTTTTTAAGGGAGGGATCGAGCGGCAGCCCAGAGCACAGACATCATTTATTTAGCTACCTGCGAACTCGATTTCTCAGCTCTTCCCTGGCGCTCTGAACTCACCAGCGGCAGAGAACAAAGTTGAAGGCCGGGCCAGGTCGTGGGGGTGGTGGATGGCTCCAAAGAGGCTGGGGCCCGGGGGGCGGCTCAGGAACTCGGGTTTCAGTCCGAAGTCCAGCTTATGTGGGTCTGACTGCATCTGTTTCTAAAGCAGCAAGGGCGGGAAAGAAAAGATGAAACCCCAAGAGGAACGGCAGGAAAGGAAGCTATCAACGAAGAGGCAGAGACCGCGAGAGGAGAACTCTGTGAATGGCGCTCTGGGGCTCGGAGCTGGAGTCAGGTTCAAGTTTGCAAGTGCTGTGAGAAGAGCGGCCCACTCACCATTTTGCCCTCACAGGCCAGAAAAGCAGGTCAACCCACGAGGGGCCAGCGGTGCCTGCCCCTGGACGGTACCTGCGTGCGGTCTCTGAGGTTGTATGGCTTGAGGAGTAAAACCATATCCTACTTATTCAAACCCCCCCCCCCCCCGAGGTAGTTTACTAGTTGCTGTAAAGGCCCATTTTGGCAAGTTTTTAAATGATAGTATTTTAAAGCTCATTTTATTAGGAATTGCACATGAATGATCTGTGTAAATTAACTGTTAATGACTCTTTGCTGTGCTCTAACAGATCACAGTACATCAGTAACCGGAAATGATGAAGATACATTTGCATGCCGACAAGCTAGTTTTCAAATGATCATTGTTACATCTTAAAAAAAACAGAAGGCCAAAAACAAACAGAAACAAATAGCGATCTTCATGTAGCGCATGGGGTCCTTTCCCTGCCTCTGCCCCACGACTACCCAAGGAAGAGATCATGGGCCCAGCCCAGTGAGCCATCAAGAACTTCTCTTGCTCTGAAGCACTTGGCATCAGCAGCCATGGCCCTATTTCCCTCCATTTATATATAATCCCCCCTCAAGCTACTGCCTCGAAGGCTGTAGAGACTAGCTTGTAATTTCCTCCCTTCCCTACCCTGGCATCATTCTCGAGGCCAGTAGCCCTCTGGGACGTGGATGTCCCATGATAACTCTCAGCCACCTTCTCTCCGAATCTCACGCCTCCCCAGACTAGCTCCCCTCCCTTGGCCACACCTCTCCACCTACTGGGCTCCCATCCTTCATGGCCCTTCGCCTGTTTCTGACTCACTCACCCAATCTCTGAGCCTTGCCTGATGCTTATCATCCGTTGGGGCCCGTGCCACCTCAAACTCTCTCAAACTGCCCCAAAGATGTCCCTGTCCCACTCTGTACAAGGAAGTCAACAAGGAGGCATCTGAGCTGGCCTGTGTGAGCATCAGACCCCAGAGAAGTCTGCCACTCCCTCCTTGCGGAAGGCCGCCATTCCGCTCATTCACCACGCCCATTCCAAACGAAACCAGCCCGATCACTCCAAGCTGGAAGCAATACCCCTTGGAAGCAGACAGACGGCACACTCATGGTTTTTTTATGCACACACGGATAAGCTCACCGACGAACGCTGAGCAACCAGAGGCCAGGACAGATGAGTGCCCTCTGAGCCTGGTACAGTAAGTAATATGCAGGTGGTAGGCTCCCTCAAGAAATACTTGGGGGAAGGGCACTAAAAGAATGAGGAAATGAACATCACAGAGAAAGGGGACAATGTAATTACTGCTCAAATCCACAGGGAACACGCTCGTCCAAGCTGCACTATAAAGTAATAGCCAAACCCCAAACCCAAGCTTCTAATTCACCATCAATCTATAAAAATCGTTTGAGTGCCTCCTTTAATTTGGTTGCCAAATTATTTAGTGCTAATATTGCATGGTACACAGCACAGTTCCATTAACCACAACTTAGGTCCATGAAGCAAAATGGAGCTTGGGGATTACAAAGAGTTTGCCGGGAAGGGAGGATGAGAAACCATCTCGTGTGCGAGAGGTCCTCCTAATTGAATTGCGATCATGAAACTTGTAGTCACCGGGGACACCTTCACGGAAAGGAAGCTGCTAAAGTGGCACACACAACATCCTTCGGTGCTTTTAAGCACAGGAGCTACAAGGAGGACGTGTCTTACCTACTGTTCCGCCAACCGCATCATCCAGAACAAAAACTGAATTGAACTTAAGCATCAAAATCTAGTTAGCCCTTCGAGCACACACACTTGCTAACGAAGCTAAACCAGGAGGTTTCTAATTAAACCTTGCCTAACAGTAAAGTAAAAGTGAGCAAAGCCCACTGACGGGATGTTAGGAGAAGCAGCAGGTACTCGGCACCAAAGCAAAATATCTTAGTGACTGTATTTACTGAGGCTGGTTTTTATTTATTGTTATTTTTTAAGATTTATTTAATTGAGAGAGAGAGCAGGCACGTGTGTGTGTGCACGCAACCATGAGTGGGGGGGTCGGGGGGAGGGAAGAGAGGGAGAAGCAGGCTCCCTGCTGAGTGGAGAGCCCGCTATGGGGTTCATGGGGCTCAATCCCAGGACTCTGGGATTATGACCTGAGCTGAAGGCAGACACTTCACAGACTGAGCCACCCAGGCATCCCTAACTAGGTTGGTTTTTTAAAAAAAATCACGTAATCATTAAAAACAAAACATTTCCATGATGACCAGCTCTCCTTTATTTATCGGATTCTTTTCTTAAGCTCATAATGGCTCCCAAATGCTGTTAGCCCTAAATGCTTGTTTGTGGAAAAAAATGGATGAACCCCTTATTGGAATTACTTGATTGGTTGTTTTCTCCCATTCTTTCTTGGTAAATATCCAGACGGTAAAATCTGGACTTGTCAGTTACTTTGGTCCCTAAGTCAACCAGTAGAAGGTGACTCTTCTGGTCATCTGCAGAAGGCCCTTGACTATTCCCTGTTGTGTCGCAAACGCCTGGTAAAGCCCAGACCGTATTCATCTTTATGATGAAAATACAGATGGAAGTCTAAGCAAAATAATCTGCGGACAGATAAGGTAATGGGTCAGAGTGGTTCTAGCAGGTACTGAGGGAACTCTGACCTCTGTCACTGGTCATCGAGAAGACTAACGGGCGTATTGAAAGGTCACTATAACACTACTCTAGAAGGATTTCTCCCTAATACGCATTGCTGATAGGAGCTCAGAAACATCACACAGGGTCAGCTTTTCAACATCACACAATGAAAAGAATACACCGATTCTTACAGAAACAACAACTTTCATATATAGCTCTTCCCAGACATTACGCGTTTTCTATATAAATACTTGGTTGCTATAATTAGATTATCAAAACCTTTTTTTACCCTCCCCCCACCCCCGCCAGGATTTAATCTATATTTAAGCTCTTTGGATCAATATGATGACAAAATCTGACAAAATCGTCTAAAAAGATAAAACATCAGGGAGTTACCAGTTTATTTCTGTTTTGTCATTTTGCGGGTGGTTTCCCTAATTAATAGGAAGGTTTCCCAATAGTGTTTCCAAGAGAGACTGGATCCTTCCTGTCAGGGGGTCTGTTTAAATGTCTCCTCTGTCAGGGGATCACACACCCGCAGGCCCCCGTTGCCCCCACTTTCCCATCCCCCGCCGGAGAAGGACACGAGACTGACCTTGACTTTCTGTTGGTGGTGGTAGATCTGCCAGGCGATGTGAACATGCATGGCACACCACTTCCCTGGTTTCTGGAACGAGAAAGAGCAATGAGGTCAGAAGGAAGACCTTGCAGAGAAAATCATCTCCAACTTCTGCAAAGCTTTTCAGCGGCTTTGGGCTGCAAAGGCACTTTTACACGGAACAAGAGTGCTCAGTGCCCCCCAGCCCCTGTCAGCCTGGGCCCACGGGAGCCCCAGCTGGCGGCCACTGCGTCCCAAACCCTACTTGACGGGGACTTCCCCAGTTACCAAGGACAAGATGGCAAAAGCCCGAGCCCCACTTTGTGTCTCTTCTTTCTTTTCTGGTGCCAGCTGGCAGACCTGGGAGAGTGCGAAGCCCTACTTAACGAATGCGGCCATGCCACGATGCAAATCGGCTGTTCAGAAGAGCTAATTAGTGAGTGCCTGGGAATCGGCTCAAAACAAGAGAGGCCACAGAAGAACCCGTGTAGCCTTCCCCCAACGCTGTTTTGTCCTAACCCCCAGAGCGGAACAAAGAAATTCACATTTTTCCTGGAGCCCAGTTCCCACAAGTGCTTCGCTAAGAGTCAACGACCATTCGTGCTGGTGGGTGCCGTTCGTTCCCAGGCAGAAAAAGGACAAAGGAGAGCACTCATCCCTGCCTATGCTCTGGGTCCACCTGTGTCTCTCGTGATCCGTTCACGTCTTGCTCTCCGGGCACAGGAGTAACTGTGTGAGCTGTCTTACCACCCGGAGAGGGGGGCCCACCTCGTTCCAGTCCGTTTGTATTCTTGCTGTGTAACCTACTCATTCGCTCCAAACGTGCGCTCGGTAACTACAGGACGCGGGAGAAGAGACACTGCCCCAGTCCTACATCGGCAGAGGGCGGACGCTTCTGGTTTCTACGTTAAGGAGCTGTTTGTGAAACATACACTTCAGTCCAAGTCTGGGTCAGTTCTCTCGTAATGAAATTCTGGGTCATCGGAAATCACCTACGAGATGCCACAGTCCTCCTTTGATTCTCTTTTGAGAAACTGAATTATCTGATTATATGCGCCAGGAGTGGGTTAAGGACAGCAGGACATCTCTCCATCCATCTTCCAACAGACCATCCATCATTCACAGCCACTCCCCCTACCAAGTAAGTCAGCCTTGTACTCAGAGGTCACCTTTTGGCCACTCTCCAGACCACTCAAGACGTTAGCAAACTAAAGCCTACAGTAGCTCTCTTCTGCACCAGAGGAACAGCTCGGATGGCCGTGAAGGTCAACACCACTTACTGCAGCCACAGCCAGGATAAACAGACCCATATATAGAGATGTATATAACTTTGCATCCATCCATCTATCTATCTATCATCTATCTATCAATCATCTGTCTCTGCTAGGTGCAGAAGAGACAGGAGAACTCGGTGAAATCCTAATTTCTGTCCGTAGCCTCGGTCCTCCGCCATATGTCCCCCTACTTGTCAAGCCTTTTAGCAGCACTGCCAACGAGAGACTCTGACTCAGTTGAATGTTTTATCTGTTTGCTTCCCCGCAATGGCCTGGCTTCCTCCAACACTCCAAGCAACACACTTTCGGCCATTTTCAACCACACTACCTGAAAAACCCAGCCACTGTCATCCCAACATTTTGTTCCAACGTTTCTATGGCCTGTTTCCTTGTAATGGATTTGTATTTTTAACCCGCAGGGAGTCACACAGAGGTTGCAAAACAGTTCTAGAAGAAGCTTTCTTACCCTTAACATAGGTCTGAAAGGATCTGTCAACTGTGAAGAGAAAATGACAACTTGGTTACATGCCTGTCACTCAAACAATTGCTCTAATTAACAAATTTGCAGTGCTTCATTAGGAGGGGAAATTAAAATGTTAGAATTTTACTTTTAAATGAAGCCCTTTTAGAGAATAATTAACCCATTTTCACACTATCAAAAGTGCCAAGTGTCCCCTCCCCCACTTCACAAGCCTGGGTACATCCACACTGACAAGCCCCCGACCAAGTTTAATCAATAGCAATTTGCCCTCTGGTAACATGGTTTGCTCACATTACGCATCTCAGGAGCTCCACCACCTCCGGCAGCCCTTCCCAAGCACACCGCACGGGTTCTAGGGGAGAACGGCCTCCAGACCGTAGACCTGTAAGGCTCGGCACCGAGAGGGACCCGGGGAGAACTCGGCTGTCTTTGCCAACACGCTTAATTTGATGACTGCCCATGAGTCAGCAGTTATGAGATATTTTTTAGACGTTCACTAACCATCAGAAAAATACCTACACAGTTGAGTCATTTTAAACTTCTACCTAACTCAGGTCCTCAATTTCTGACTGCCCTTACCCAGGGAAAAAGACAGTTACTGTCAGAAGGAATCATTTGTCCACATTTAGACAAAGGCGAATGTAAATAACGATCTAGCAGACAAGACTATCTATTATCGTAGAAGGTCCAATTCTTTTCCGAAGTCGGCAGAGGTGGGCATTACGAACGGATGACAGAGGCAAAGCACAAGGGATATTTTACTTAGATCACAGGAGGACGCTTCCCGCATTAAAAGTAGAGGGCCAGGAGTGCTGTGTGGTGCAGTGACTTCCTGACCCCAGGAGAGCAGGGAGAGGGTCCTGTGACTTCCAGGAAGAAAAGCGCTTTGTGCTTTTCCCTTCCAAACATTTTACAGCTTTTTCTGAGTGACAGAAATTTAAGGAGACATCGACAGACAAGATTGGTCAAACAGAAGCTACACAAGCTACGAGCGTCCACTTCCTGGGCTTGGACCACAGGACATTTGTCTTCTCTCCCATGGTGAGCCACTCCCCTTGTGTCATTTAGCCACAGTGGAGCAGGGGAGATTTTTGTTTTCTCAGCATGACTGGCATCTTCTTCCACAAACTAGAAGGGACAGCTAAAACAGCAGCGGGGCAGAAGGAGGTGCGCGCCCCGGGCTGGCTGTCCCTAGGAAACAAACACCCCCTGGTGTTACTGGCGACGGAGCCTGACTTTCTACGTACCCTCGGGTCCTTTTGGAGCAGAGTGTGTGGGACTGTCCCGGGTCGAGCAGCCACATCGATAGGGTTGGATGTCTACAAATTAATTAGACCACAGCTTAGAAGGCATATAACACATGACCCGAAAAGCGAGATCTTTCTTTCGTTCTAAATTACAGAAGTCAAACATTGATGTTGTTTGTTTCACTCTGGAGTACAAGAGGTGACAGGTGCGTCTTCCCCAGTGATCACACATGCCCTTCAAGAGGTCCTGTTCCCTATGTTCTCAAAGGACCCCGACCAGAGTTTGCCCTGCCTAGGAAAGGCATTAGAAAGCAGAGAGGGGGACCATGCCACATCTCAATGCCATGAAAAGGAAAAGACTGAAAAAAAAAGATAAGAGAACACACGAAAACACTGCCCCCAAATCCTCATCTCCTTCCGAGTTAGGGACGGCCCTGGCACGGCGTTTTTGCTTTATCACCGAGCATTCTGAGAGATGCTCGAGTGAACGTCGCCGCAAGGTGCCGTGTCACGTGCTTCTCATCAGAAGGACCGAAAGTGTTTTGCAGACATTAAGCGAACTCGAAATTTTAACTGGCAGACAATAACAGGGAATTACGCTCGGTAATTACTCATTAGCAGTGGTGGAAATGGGACAAGAGGACCTAATTTAGGGACCACACAGACCTATGATGAAATGATTTCTGTGGCAATGCAGCTTCACCTGTCCGATGCCGCCACCATTCTTAAATGTCATTCGTAACAATAACCTTATCTAAGGGTTTTTGTCCTTTGAATTGACAGCAACAACAGGAAGCGACTTCCCTGTCCATAGCCCTTACTTTCTAGGGGAGGAAAGGATTCAGAACGTTTTCCACCAGGTATTTTATTTAAGAAATCACAACTTCTGTGACTCCTCTCACCCCAGGCAGTTAACGCATGTGGGAAAAGAGCTCAAGTTTAGGCACCAAGCTTGCCTATAAGGAGAAGGAAAAAAAAAAAAAGAATGGAAGAAAGAAAAGCAATCAGCTGCGGTACAACTAACAATTAAGCTGGAGTTGTTAACAGCCTGATTTGCATACATATGAAGAACTCCGCTAATGAACTGCAATCTACATATTCAATCAGTAAGATGGCCTGGAAAGGCCTATTTCAACACCAAGAGAGACACTTTCTTGCCCAGATGTAGATTTCTGTGTGATTGGATAATTGTGAGTGAGGGAAATAGTCTAATTTATTAAATGACCTAGCAGACTGTTCGGGGAGGCACTAGAGAGTTGGTGCAACCCAGAGGGGACAGACCAGGGCGGGAGGGGGTGGTGAACAGCAGCAGACCCCGGGAAGGGGCTGAAAAATCACCATCGGTTGCCCAGGGCCATCATTAAAGCCCCAGGTAGGGATAACCTGGCCTATAAGCCACAGTTCCCAGCAGGTAAATGTCATTTCTCAGGTGTAGCTGGTCCCACCCCCAAGGCTTTTAAATTTCTTTTCTTATTTCTAGCTTTGAGGCAACATGCCTTTGGAAATGCAAAATGTGCTCACATCCTGGGTGACTCTGGCCCCAAACTGGTGTTTTCTCTCACAAATGAGATGGGGAGGGGGGAAAAAAAAAGCAAAGAAAACCCAAATCACACAGAGCAAAATTTCCTACTTTAAAAAATCTGCAAATGGTTACTGACATCACTGCATTTTGCTTTTGTATAAAAATAAAGTGAGGGCTGTAATAAAGTCACATAAAGGGAGGCTGTTCGGAGACTCACTCCTCAATACTGACCTTCGGAGACCACTCTAGCCCTGGCCGAGTAGAACACTGACTAGGTAGAAAAGGATTTTATTATTGTGAAGGGCAAAAGGTTAGCTTCATGCTAGGCTGTTAGTCTGGACCTTGGCAAGTGTGACCATGGCTGAGGGAAGGCTGAGGCAGGGCAGAGAGGGAACAGCGGTACATGAAAGGGTGGCAGGCTGCCCTCCACGTGTGGGCAGACCCCTTCTTTGCAGACACACAGGGCTAAGGAGCGGAATGGGGGAGATGAGCAGAAGCAGCTTCCCTCGCACAACCGGAAGGATGAAATTTTAGTTTGGAACAGTTCTGTTCCTTTGTACTCAGAGCAATGAAGGCTCAGCTATGCATCTTTGCTAATAACATATACCTCAGGGACAAGTTGATGCACATGGATCTGACATTTCGTACCTCTCCTGGCCAGAAGCTTATGTCCACAATACTGGTGGAAAAAAATACATATACGTCCTCTGTATATCGTAAAGATTACAAGAAATCCTAGCTCAAGTGAGACTACAGGGGTAGCACAGACTGAAAATTAAATTTGGGCTGAGGTGTAAAACCCAAGGGGCTAGCAAAAAAAAAAAAAAAAAGAAAGAAAGAAAGAAAAAAGAGAAAATACTCTCCCTCTAATCCCAATGGTCACTTTGGATTGGAAAAATTAGTCACTGGCAGGCGAGGGGACGTGGAACCCTCCCGCCTGCCTCACCTGAGGCTCTGCTTGTAAAGATGCTTGTGTGTTTTCACGGTCAGGTTGCTTACCTTCGGCTGAAACGCTCCTTGTAGTGAACCAAAAGGGCCAGTGGGTGGAATCATAGGGGGGATGCCCGATACTGCAGGAGGGTAGGAATGGAAGAGCTGCGGCCAAAGACGGAGAGGGGAGAAAAATATTTTAGTAGGAGGCAAACGATATATTCCGATTCCCTTCCCATTGAACGACATCCACATTAGCAAGCCAGGTAATGCCAGTTTGATGCTATTAGTCAGGAAGCCATGATGAAATGATCACACAGATGGGCCATGAATGCTTAACTTAAAAAGTTAAAAGTAGTTCAGAATCAATCAGCCAACAAATGATGTCCCAAATGAGGACGTCATTAGAAAGGGAGCTTTTCTAATTATTAATTGTTAAATCGGATAGAAGACCTAAATGGCTTGAGATTTTAATGTGCATCAAAAACAGGAGGGGTTTCTGAGCCAAATGAGATGTCCGGAAAATTACAAGTTAATTACAAGAAGGGGGGAAAAAAGAGAAAAATTAAGAAAAAGGAAGAAAAAGAAGCAAGTCTTTATGAGTTCCAGGATTTTATACCATTAAAACTCAATTAGTACTTTTAGATTTTTAATAGTTTGAGGAAATGAGAAAATATTCACAATCCTTCCTTCATTAGATTGTTCGAGAAGTGGTGGTTTCAGAGGACAATTTAATTGTCTCATCTCAAATGATGACAAATATTTGCGGGAGGGTGAAATAAAATGACTCCATGTACACTCACAATAAGCTGTTTTTTTTTTCTGGAAGACGGACAAGCTCACTGGGGGCTGCTCAAGCCAAGCCCTTGACGGGGCTGACCACTCAGTGAAGGGAGAAGAATGATTCTGAATTAAGAATATGAATTTTCTGGAATTAACTAGTTTGCAGAGGACACGATGGAGGAAAGAAATATACGGCCAGGGGCGCCTGGGTGGCACAGTCGTTAAGCGTCTGCCTTCGGCTCAGGGCGTGATCCCAGCGTTATGGGATCGAGCCCCACATCAGGCTCCTCTTCTATAAGCCTGCTTCTTCCTCTCCCACTCCCCCTGCTTGTGTTCCCTCTCTTGCTGGCTTTCTCTATCTCTGTCGAATAAATAAATAAAATCTTAAAAAAAAAAAAAAAGAAAGAAATATACGGCCATACTGAAGACAAGGCAAACACAGCCCTTCCTCCTCCTAAAACTTGAGTATTTCTGAGATCCCACTGCCCTGGTTCCATTCACTTCGATCAAACCACCACACAGATAACAAGTCACGTCCCACCGTTATGGTGGCGTACTATGTCAAAAATACAGTAATAATGCAAGCTTCTCCCCATAACAACTTGATGTTGGCTATTTCTAGGTAAGGACTGAAATGCCCATTTCATAATCCTGTTTTCAGAGCACGTCCTTTTCTGTTGGTCTTTATTTCATTTTGCTCCCTTCAATGATGCAGCAAAGTTTTTCAGACTAATTGATATTGAACTAAATCCACTTAAACAGTGATTGCAAGCCAAGTGCCCTCATTTAAAACTACTTTTAAGTCTAAAATCGTGTTTTAGATACTTGAGTGCATTGCATCTTAATTCCCCTTATAAGGTCCTAATCCCCAAAGCAAGAGAGACTAAGTGCTTCATATATTATCCACTATAACTAATAAAACGAAATAACTCTCCCACAGTACACTGTATAAAGCAGAGTAATTAAATACACACACTCAAATTTCTATGACTCTACCTCCAGGTGGGTCATATTTCCTTGAATGTTTTCAATAAAAAATGAGATATTTTCACCATTTTCCTTTTTCTGTAGTCCATTGCTGACCCCTTCGGAATACAGCTGACTATCTGCCCCCCAACTTGATGAAATATCTTAAGTACTTAAGTAATAAAACATAAACCTGGCAAAAATTCAGGCCTCTTGGCTGACTCTCCATCTTAAATCTGGGACCTTCTCTGGACTAAGCTTATAAAAAGGCACTACACATTTTGTCCTAGGGAGTACATCTGAGCCACCTGTTGGGTATGCTGAACTCGCTTAGGAATGACCTTGTTAGCTGGTCCTTCATTTAAATCAGCGAATACCGACAAAGGGCAGAAATCTGCTGGTCATCAAGGATGGCCCATTCACAGGACAGCCCTAAAGTGGAGACCCATGGATCTATTGGATTTTGCACGTCCATCTAAAAAAATGCTTTTGTGGGGCACCTGGGTGGCTCAGCCAGTTAAGCATCTGACTCTTGGTTTCAGCTCAGGTCATGATCTCAGGGTCCCTGGGATCGAGCCCCACGTCGTGTCGGGCTCCGTGCTCAGCAGGGAGTCTGCTTGTCTCCCTCTCCCTCTGCCCTTCCCCTGTTCCCTCTCTCTCTCTCAGATAAATATTTCAAAAGCAAAGAAATAAAATAAATAAAAAACGCTTTGGATCACAGCACTGAGCACAAAGTGTCAGAACAAGGTGGGGCCCAGGCACTTGGATATACTCTTCTCTTCGTAAGGAGCCTTCCCCACGTTACGCCTCCGTGTCTCTGGGGGAACTCCGTCTTCACTGATTTCTAATACTTTGTAGTCTTGACTTCTCAGCTACACTCTGGACTGAGACACTGTCTAGTGATCTGGTTCAAAGTATGAATGAATTCACAGGCTTTGCTGGCTGAGGAGTACTTCTGTTCAAGCAAGCATAGCTGATATGGGGGGACCAACATGCCTACAAGCAATTATTAATCTTCTTTCCTTCTGGTGTCATTTAAAAAAGTAAAAATAAACCACTGAGCGAAGAGACTTGCAAAATTTCAGGTAAACATGATGCAGTATTCACCCCATAATCAAAATATCACGGTAAGATGGCCAAGGTGTTTGTATTTTTAAAAAAAAATCCTCGTCTGATATCTCTACTGAATCTGTAACTTAGGTTGGTACCAATTTAAGTTCGAGAACCGAACTCTTTAAGATGGGATAAAGCGAATATTTTTTTTATATAGAAAGAAGAATGAGTTTAAAGGGGAAAAATCACAGATTTCCATCTTAAGACCTTCTTTTATTTAAATGATATTTTTTGTTTTTAGTTGTAACAGCTCGGGAGAACAATACCAGCCATGTGGGAGAGGGGGTCAACATTTTGTCAGGGGGAGATGAGAATCTGCTTTTTTGAGGCACTGAGGAGTCAAAAAAGACGGATGGCATTCTATTTGGAAGAAATCATTCAAGCTGAATTCTGGGAATTCTGCCCTAATGACGCTTCGGTTGGTGACTGAAATCCTGGGATTTCAGAGTCTCCTGAAACCATGGTGATCCCACGGCAGACACCCCACGTTGAGGCCAGATGCCTGGCTTCCGGAGTGGTTCACCTGCGCTTTCCAGTTTTAGGCATGCTAATGATCTTTTGATTCGGAAGACGATACTGCATCGTTACCAGAAGCAAACGTCACAAAAGCAAGCATCCAAAGTGACGAGGAGCAATGGGAATTCTTGCAAAGATGATTAAGGAAGGCTGCTAGTCATTTACTGATCGGTGGCAAGAGCACAAAAATGGAAAAGCAGTTACATTGAATGGGTAGCATGGTAACAAGACTCACACTGTGCCGGTAGAATGGGTCAACTTTTGTAGGGTATTTGTCAAACTGTAAAGGGATCAAAGCAAAAGCTAGTTACTTAAAGAGTCTACATTTCTGTTCACTGCTTCGGCAGAGGCAGCCCTAAGTCCGCTTCTCTGTCATTAGCTGTCATCCGACTCCGCAACCTCGCTGTATAGGAGGAACCCTTCTTGACTCCTGAGTTGCTCCGACAAGAAATCGAAAAGCAAAGGGAGAGCCCATGTGGTGCATTTAGGCCCTGGTCGCAGGACAGTGTCTTTCTGTCTAGTCTGTATTTAGAGACTGGCACAAACCAGACATCTACACTGGAGAAAACAGGCAGATTCAGATCAATCGGAGAGAAGTGAGCATTTGGTCTAATCCATGCAGAGATTCACCTTCCCTTTGGCAGAAAAACTGTACATGCAGCCACCTGCTGAGACGTTTTACACCCAAATGGAAAGGCATCTGGGTGAGGTCTTACAACTTTTCTTTTGAGCAGAAAAGAACATACCGTTGCTTCCTCTAAATAAGGTCAGCTTCCTGGTGCCGTAACCCCCCTTAGTTAGATTTCATTTATTTGTGTAACAGCTGCCTCACGCTGCCAGAAACTCTTTCCCCGAATAAAAGGCCCTTAAAAATATAGCTGTTGAGAAGTATAATTCATCCAGAAAAAAGATACAGGATCTGTTATTGGAAAAATTTTTGGTCCCGAGGTCTCATTTCTAATATTCTCGTACATAAATTTAGAAAATAAACTTGAAAATCTATATTTTAAAAAATTAAGTTGAACAAAATACGGAGGGGGAGGGAGGGGGAGGGAGANCCATGCCGATACTGAATCAAGTACTTCCTTAAATACTAAAAATTAAGTAAGTAAAACACCCTAACACTCCAGGTGGCAGACAGGGCTCTACCTGAGAATATTAAGCACCCTAATATGGCGCTATTCATCATAGTTCATAAGTTAAAAAAAAAAAATCCTAACTGGCTCCCCTGGCATGTGCGAGACCCAGTCAAGACCAAGACCATGTCGTTGCCAGTGGTACCTTCTACCTCAAGGCCAAGTTCTGCCCCCGGGGGCGCACGGCTCCCTGACCACTTGCTGACAGAGCGGGATACCAGCCTGGGGCACCGCCTATGAAACACAAGAAATAGAACCCCCTCCCCCACCCCACAACAAAACAGGCTTCGGGGAGCCACCTGAAAGAGCAGGGGCTCAGGGACATGGTCCAGGTGTTTGGACAGCTCTCTCCCCTCCTCGGCCCTCCTCCTGACTCCCAGGATTCCACGAGCATTTATCCGCTGTGACTTGGAGCGAAGCACGGACAGATAGCTTTTTGTAAGTGGTGGCCATCCCCCACGATGCTCGAGGAGACAAAATTACCCTTCAAGGAGTTATCTACCAATACCGGATGGGACTGCTTGGAAGGCGAGAATACCCTCCCCCCACACCCATGCACACGTGTAGTGCTAGACAGAACTGTCCAGAAAGAAGTGCCTACCTGAGGCCCTGGGTTAGCGCTGCCTGGAGCAGGGCACAATCCCTCTTCCCCCGCCAAGACGGACAAGGCCGAGGGAGCCCCCTACATGGCCACCGCTCCCCATTCCATCTCCTGTGCCCCGACAGCCCATTCCACCCCAGCGTGCTGCATCAAAAAAAGAGTCGTGCTCTACTTATCCTCACATTTCTGCCTGGGGTACGCACCATGGGAGGTGCTGGCGTCGGCATGATGGCGGTGGGCGGGATGGCGTGGGGGAACGGCGTGAAGGTGTGCTGGTGCGTGTGCTGGTGCGTGTGCTGGTGCTGGTGCTGGTGCTGGTGGAACTCGGTCCGCAGGTAGGGCGGAGGGCCCAGGGAAGCCCCACGGTCAGCACTCTGAGAGGCCAAAAAACGTGTGTTCAGTTCCTGTCGCAAGATGTCTTGCTCTGGAAGAGAAGGGGAGGGAGAGGGTGACGCTTTTTGCGACAACAGGAATAGCCTTCGGGTCAGGACATCCGAGGACCTGACCAGACGGGGACAGGGCCAAGAGCGCCCCCGAGAGCCCCTATGCCCCCAGACGGAAGGGGAGCACCGACTGGAGGATCCTGACACCCAGTCACAATCGAATTGTGTTCTTCTAGCCTCTCGGCTTTCGGGGACAGGCTCCAGGCCGAACAGCAGAGGTCGATTTTCAGCTCTGTTAGCGCTGCTCAGGGAGCCGGGGCGTTGGGCAGTCACCCATCCAGGGCTCGGTTCCCTCATCTACCATAGGGGGACAATAATACTGTCCATGGTGTGGGTTGTTTGGGGAGGGGGTTCAAAGAATTAATATATTTAAGTGCTTAAGAACAGTGACTGCACCCAGTCTGTGTGACCACGGCCATGTTCTCGTGTCTTCTTCTTCAAGGGGAAATTTAGGCAGTAGGGGTATGACATGGCTACGATGGACCCGAACTTGGGATCCTGGCCTGATCGATGCAGGCGAGGAGAAGAGGCGCTGATAGCTAACCCTCGATTTTGTTCACACTTAACACTCTGGGCACGACAAGTGCATCTTCCCCCCACAAGAAGGTAGAAGGCCCCACTCATTGTAAACAAACCCCTTACACCAGGATGGCACTTTCAGAGCCTGGAAAGGAACAGTCTCTGGGCCTGGCAAGGTTCCTGTCCCTCTCACGGGAGCCCAGGCGACAGGGCATCTACAGTCCGTGTTTGCCCACTCAGTGGGTGGACTCAGCTGGAAAAGCCTCCTGACTTCCAACGAACCGCTTGCCCCGGGCAGGGTCCGAGCCTCCCGGGTTATGCGGGGTCGGCATGGTGCTGGGTCATTTTGGCTGAATTTCAGCCCACAGAGGGCTGGGGGAAGGTTACAAGAATACATCTAATAAAGCAGGAAATCGTCAAAAGAGAAAAACCCAGGCATGAGAGACAGTGCAGACAGCGCCCAGGCCGCCAGCGCGGGAGACAGGGGCTGGGGGGGACGCGGGGGGCTCCTCCCTCCTACCTGAGTAAGTGCTTCCGGCCGGGTGTCCGGGGACCTGCAGACCCCCTGACGTCAGAGGTGGCGGAGGAGGCAAGGCCGTGGGAGGGGCAAACATATTGGGGTGATGTGAGTGTGCGGGGGGCTGGAGGGTGGGAGTGAAGCTGTGCAGGGGGCTGTGGTTGGGCAGTGAGAGGGGGAAGGGGGAGGCAGAGGGGTGGTGAGAGATGTGAGGAGGGCCGGGCTGAGTCTTTGCCGGAGTGCTGCTTCTGCTACTGCTGTGGGAGCAACCACCAAAAAAACAAAAAAAAAAAAGAAGAAGAAAGGAAAAAAGAGGTAAGCAATTTATTTTCTTAAAAAAACCCTATCTCCCTGCCCAAAGCCATTCAACACTTTCTCTTGCTCCTTCCTGTTTACAGACCCTCCCCCTGGGCACATGAGAAGCTTCTGCTACCATCACAACCACGGACCACAGGACAGCAGCTCAGTGAGGCCCCAGGACTACCGCGGGCTTGGGGTCCTGGTGGCGGCTTTGGCCGAAAACCCAGGTCTGCTCCCCGCTCTGCGGCCAAGTTCTCATCTCTGCCTCTAGGAGCCCTGTGCCTTCCCACCCTCCACGAGCCACACGTCCCGCGATTTCCAGAGAGGAGCAAGAGAAATGGCTGATCACCCCACCTGCCTGCGACCCCCCTTCAATGATGGCTGATCACTCTGCCTGCCTGCGACCCCCTTCAATGATGGCTGAGCTCACCCCGCCTGCCTGCGACCCCCTTCAACGAAGAAGCACAAGCAGCCTGGTCTGGGGCCCATGAACACGAGCTCGGGGGCAGAACCCCGGCTAAGGCAGTTCCCTTTCCCCTGTCCTGGACAGGAAGGAGCAAGCCCTAGAATCCCCCCAGTCACCAGGTTGTCACAAGGGAAACAAAGCCACAAGAGTCCAGCGAGGTTAGAATGACCACCCCTGGGGCCAAGCAAGGGTGGGCCGTGCTTGGCCCCACACCCTGGGGTTTCTGTCTCCCTTTCCTTGGCAGTCCTCCCTTGGGCTACTCTGAAAACTTTCCTTTGTAGTTTGGCAAAGACAAGGCGGGAGAGAGCCTGGATCTCCACACAGGAGCTCCTCTTTCTCCAAACGCAGCCTGCTACTCAGCCTCCCGGGCCGCCTTTGGAAGTCCATGGTAATGGCAAAACCAGCCAGAATACTCCCTGGTCCCCATCTTCCTGATTCTGGAGTCGCAGTGAGATGAAGCATCTTCGAGTCGTCCTCCCTTGGAGGCAAATGGCCTCCCTTCTAAGATTCTCCTAACCTGGGTGCCCCTCCGTTCTTCTGCGCTGGTTCTCATGCACGCCGCCCCTTCCCTGGGCCCTCTCTCTGTCCTCCGGTCTCTGCCTCCCCGAGAACACGGCGACAGTGTTTGCAACAAGAAACGCCAGTCTCCTTGGGAATGCCTTCCCCGCTCCCACCTACAGAAGATGGCAAAAGTCCAGCCAGGAAAGCAGGCTGGCTCACCTTAAGCTGTTGAGGCTTAGGCTACTGCTGTTGTAGGCTGACAAGGGCTGGGAGAGGCTCTGGGACGAGGGGTGGGCCTGCACAGGCGGGAGGCTCTGATGGAGCAGCTGGGTGGGGGACTGCGTCCTCGGTGGCCTCTGCACTGGAGGCTGCGGGGCGGGCTGAAGCTGGGCCTCTGGGGGCGCCTGTGGTGGCTGTGTGCTTGGACGCGGGGGCTGAGGTGGGGCTTCTGTGCGCTGGACCAGGTCGGGGTCTGGAGAAGGAGCTCGGGCCTGGGGCTCCGTCTGGGGCTGGGGCAGCGGCTGAGGGATCTGAGGGCAGGGGTCTTTAAGCACCACGGGCTCAAAGATCGGCTCTTTGCAACAGTCCTGGCTCTTCTCCTGGCTTCTCTCTAGACCTGATATCTTGGGGACAATCGGCCCCGCATCCTGGCTGTCATGTTCGGGGAGCGCGCCAACACTTAACTCCGGATCTGTATGGGGGAGAGCAAAGACAAAATCACAGGCAATGACTCGTGAGTGCGAAACATGGAGCAGAAAGCCAAGTCCAAGCCCAGATCCCATGGTCCCACCAACAAGGCACACGGCCTAGTGCCACGTCCCAGCTTCCTGTTCTGACTTGACCGCGTGCGGGACATGAGCACGCTGCAACCAGGGCTGACAGGCGAGGGGCAAAGGCCAGCCGGCCACAGGAGGCTGCGTTCCAGAAGGCGGCCTAGGCCCCCAGAGTCTGCAAGTGCATGCTGACGTCAATCCTGACAAAGCCTTTTACGCAGCAAAATTAAGAAACAATAGCCGACGAGTTAATTTTTTCCCTTTTAAAATACATCCAGTTCTTGAATATACAATAGAGCGGTGTTTTCAAACAGCGAGTGAAGCAAATGTTACTTAACCACACACAGATGTTTCTTCTTGGCCTCGCCTCTTCCCCCTTTCCACTCTGACTGATGAGACACACTTGACATTTACAGAAATAATTTTGTGTTTGGCAAGTGCTAAACTCTGGTCAAACGTCGGGCCTCCTCATGCTCACCAACTGATCCTAGCAACGTCTGAGATCCAAGGTGCAGACATGAATTCCAATCAATTTACAGCCAATGACACACGACAGACATTTTAAAGCGATCCCCTGCCCCTCCAGACCACTGGGTGCGATGCTGAATGCTGAAGCGAAGCCTGGATGTAAAATCTACGTGAAATTCCACAACCATGGGAGAAATGTAGTGAGTACATGCTCCTGTTATGAATTTAAAAGACAGGCTTCTCGGTGGTGCAGTCGGTTAAGCGTCTGACTCTTGGTTTCGGCTCAGGTCACGATGATCTCAGGGTGGTGGGATCGAGCCCTATGTCGGGCTCTGCGCTCAGCATGGAGTCTCCTTGAGATTCTCTCTCTCTCTCTCCCTCTCCCCCTCCCCACCCCGCTCGCGTGTGCGCTCTCTAAAATAAAATAAATAAAACCTTAAAAAAAAAAAAAGAAAAAGAAAAAAAGAAAAAAAAGGCTATGCCCCTTTCCAAAGATCCATGCCACATCACAGACTGGTTATTTGATTAGCCCATTAGTCCAACTCCATCGAATGAAAGACAAATATGGCATTAACTAGAAAGGAATGCCCCTATTGATGAGAAAGTATTTTTGTATACATCTGGGGGAAGGGGAATGACATCTTTCTCCATCTTTGTGCTAAGAAAGCCACCCTTTTATTCTCAGACAACTCAGAAACAGGAAGAGAACAGATCACAATATTCTCTGAAATGAGGATGTGTTCCAGGCATTCCTCAAGAAACTACTCTGGGCATGATCTTTCTCTCCCAGTCTCACTGTATCAAGTGTGAGAAATACATGGCATTCTCCCTGGTCCTATCCATTTCTGTTGATGTTCTCTTGCGTACACCCACTTGCCATTTTTCTTTCCTGGAATTTGCATCAAAGCAACCCCATATTTTCACTGTCCTTTTTGTGAAAGAGATCAAACCTGTGACATGCACATAAAGCAGAAACAAGCTGGGTTTATAAACAAAGCACAGTTTTGGCTAACGTGACCTTGGCTCTCTTCATGCCTCATAGAACAACCTGGAACAAATGCACTGACAGCATGCAAAGACAGTCCCCTCTTTGCATGTTTCGGCTCCAAGGATAAAGCATCCAATAAGGTCCTGGTGAAAAGTAATTCCAGACTGCTGGCATCCCACTCACACGTATTTCCATCCAGTGCTGTCCTTCAGAACCTTTGTGGGAAGATTTTTGCTTGTGATAAGCTGAGATTTTACGAATTCCCAAAACCTTAGTTTCTAACTTGAGGGCTGAAAACATGAAGATTCTTGATGTGGACAGACCCCCATGCAGCCCAAACTGCTGAATCATGAAAGAAGACCCTTCATCTGCAGACGCCCACACCCAGGGGTTCTGGCCTGGCTTCTCTTTCAATGCTTTTGCTATCATTTCCACAAGATGACCACAGCCAGTACTTACATGAGCTCAGTGAGCTCCACAGGTTTCCCACGATGCCAGAGGGTTAGTTAGGTCTGGGGCAGAAGCACTAACACCCCCCACATCCTAACCGCACAGAATACAAGAGATTCTCCTCAGTGAGAGGTTCTGTGTGCATAAGAACGTAGGACTCATCCCACTCTGACACTCAGATGCTCATGTAGGATTATTATGCTATAATGGCAGGAACATACTTCTATCCTTTGGAAGTGCTTTGCTCTGTCCGGACTGGGATGGTAAAGAATAAATACAGAGATATTTTCCATCTCATTAAGTGTGAATTCAAATTCATGTTCCCACTCCCGAAATCAATGTCGAAAGTTTCTCTCGGACATAAAAGAAAGTTCCCTCTTCCGAGGGACCCCACCCCCCAGAGGCTGTCACTTAGATTTTCTTCTGCCGGTAAGGAAGCACTTTAGAAACACACAATTAAGTGCTCTGTTTATGTAGCTTGACTATATTTATCTCCTTGTTCTTTATTTAATGGGCTTCTAGAATGTGGACGACACAGCCAAGTCTGCCGGGGGCATGGTGCGGGCTTAGGCTCACTTCCCAAGGCTCTGAAAGGCGAACGGGGTTGGTTTTCATGTCTCCTCTGTTGTCCCATTGTCATGGTGGGTTAGCACCGACCCAGACACAGCCAGAGCAAGGGGGAGCAGTGCCCAGACTGGGGATCGTCCCCCCGGACAATCAGTGGGCAATCTCTCTAGCGAGCCCTGTGAATGTCTAGGGGATCGTCCGTGATGAAGGACTCAGACGACCCACAGCAGAATCTGGGAAACCATCTCAGTACTTCTCAAACTTTAAAATGCATAGAAATGACCTGGATGTCTGATTAAAATGCCGAGTTGGACTCAGGAATTCTAGGGTGGGGCTCCAGAGGTCTCCCTTTCTGAGTGCTTCCCAGGCGAAACTACGGAGGCTCAGACCTTTCTGTGAGTAGCAAGGACCTCATCCAATCCCCTCCGATTAGAAGTTAAGCAACTTGGTTGCTGGAGGTCACCTGGCTGTTTAATGAATCAGATGACTTTCGTTCTAGTCCCGACTCTTGCCACCATTAATTGCTTTTTCTCTGATTTACACTGGCTGCCCTCTCAGAAGCAAAAATCCTAAAGCAAAGCAGGAATCCATTAAAATATCTGGTACAAGGAGACGGTGTAAAGGGCTAGTTAGGAAAGCTATCATCAATCCATCCATGCCCCGTTGCTGTGAAACCTACAAGCAAGGCAATGGCAGGTTGGAAGGCTGGTAAGAACTTTGGGGCTGAGACAGTTTTCGACTCCCCATTTACACAAGTCTCTTAAGGCACAGATTAGGCGTCATGAGTTTTTGTGGCTAATCGGTAATGCATTTCCTCTTCCTTTCAATTATTCAATAAATGTATCTTCCCAGTTAAGCTTTTCCACCTTGACAGTCAATTTGTCTTACTGTGCTTCTCCAAAATTGGCAAGAACACATTAAAAAAAAATAATTTTGTATTGCTCTGTGTGCTCTGAGTTTGCCAAAGGATGAAATCTGCTGAGGTTGAAAGAAATAAGAATGTGCAAATCGACCAGTCTTATTTACAAGTTTTCCTCGTTACATTTTGGGGTTTTAAAATCTCTCTTCTGTGATGATAAAAATAACACATCGTGCTTATAATAAAGGACATGCAAATTAAAATTACACTGAAGAGCTACAGTATAAGGGGTGAATTTACTACATGTAAATTGTATCTCAATAACCTTGACTCAAACACAATACATTTTTTCAAAAGGTAAGGGTAGATTAGGAAAAAATTGTTTAATTTTGATCCAAATTTGATACAAGTTCTCTGGGGAAAATGGGGCTGCTAGTACTTTAGTAGAATAAAAACCTACAACTTCTGTGGAGGAAAATTTGGCAACATTTAGCAAAGAAACTGAAGGAGCTCAGTGAAGATTTAGTTTATAGACACAATAAAACACCATCATGCTTTGAACTGCAAGTTTGGAAAGAACTAAAATGTAATCATTTGGGAACTGGTTACATATAAATCTGATACTTCCATACAATGGAAGAAGTTAAAAGTAATATATATTCATTTTTACTTTGCGCATAGAGAAGCTTTAGAAGAGTGCCTAAGACAGCAGTTAGCAGTGGTCCCCTGTTTGGGAGCTCAGGCAGGAGAACCAGACAGATGGGGAGCTGGAGGAGGGGGAGACATTGACTGTAAACATACATACATATTGAAATTTTTGAATCATGTGCTCATGTTTCCTATTAAAATTCTTAAAAGAAAACTGGTACATTTAAGAATAGTCTGAGCGAGGACCAAAAAAAATCACAGCAAACAAAACTGGGAATTTGAATAGTGGTGGGACTACAGACATGGAGAGCGTATGTTATATAAAGTAAGACAGTAGAACGCACAAGTTTATATTAATAAATTGGAAAATAAAATGGATGTTATGAAAATGTATCAGTTACTAAAACTGACTCAAACACAAACCTGATCACAGCAGTAAACCGGAGAAGACTCAATGATAGACACCTTCCCCTCAACCCAGAAATACGTCCTAGGTATTTTTAGTATTACAGACAATGTAGACAAAACCTGTAAGAAAAAAACTATTCCTGTCATTTACATTAAAAACCAACACCAGTATGAGAAAAGGAAGAGGCAAAACGACCATTTACAAAAAATATAATTATCTAGCTAGAAAACACAATCTGCTGAAAAATATATGAGAGCAAGAGAACTACGCAAAATACCCAAATAACCCCCCCCCAAACATCAGTAGCTTTTCTACACATCAGGAATAGTGAATAGAAAGTTAAACTGAAAAAAAAAAAAGACCCCCTTTACAATAACAAAAGTCATATAATACTTGGAAATAAATCTAACAAGAAAATGACAGGGTGTATAAAGTCTCGGAAACATACCCTCCAAAATGCTTTGAGAATTCTATGTTCAAGGGCATTTTATGATGAGAGAGAGGGAGAGAGAGAGAAGTCAAAGCCACTAAGGAGGTAGTTCTCTTTAGAGGGTATCACCCCTAGGTGGAGATTTCAAACGTGTTTGGCTATCACAGTGGCTGGAGGGCGCTGGTGGCTCTTAGGGACCTTAGAGGTACTGGAATATGAAGGATAACGTCACACGTTTCAGTTAAAGTCCTAAAATCCCACTGGACATTTGTGCAGATAGAAATCTAGAACTCGACTCAGTTTTCACATATAAACACAAAATAATTTTCTGCATAGTTTTAATACACACTGGATTTTCCAGGAACGCAACTATGGTATGCTGCTATGTCTGTTAAGTATTTTTATGAATAACCAAGGGTTGGCTGTTCACCATTTGGGAATATCGTGACACCAATGGTATGGTTGTTCCTGGCATTTTGATCACCAAGTCGCATGTACCTATATGACTCTGCTTTCATAGCAACCATATTTATATATGCTTCTATGCATAGATTCGAGCATCATTGTTTTCCAACGTAAATAAGTATTTTCGTACTTAAAAACATATGTTATTGTAAATTACTTGCTACTTGTTTCTCCTTTACTTTTCTTTTTTTTTTTTTTAAAGATTTTATTTATTTATTTGACAGAGATAGAGACAGCCAGCGAGAGAGGGAACATAAGCAGGGGGAGTGGGAGAGGAAGAAGCAGGCTCCCAGCGGAGGAGCCTGATGTGGGGCTTGATCCCATAACGCTGGGCTCATGCCCTGAGCCGAAGGCAGGCGCTTAACCGCTGTGCCACCCAGGCGCCCCTCTCCTTTACTCTTCATTAGGGCTTTATAGGCATTTTAAAAGCACGTGTATAGATAGGCATCTAACTATATATTTTGTTCCAGAAAGTAAAGAATAAAACTGCATTATAAAACGTTTCTTATATTACACAAAAAGGGCATTGGGTGTGCTGGGGGTGAGGTTTGCTGTGTTATGTCTCTGTGAAGAACTACTAGGTTTCTGGAAGCCCAATAAGTTATGGCAAAAATACAGTAACTATTCCAAGGGGTTGTAGTGGAAATTAAGTTCTTTCCACAATGTAGAGCACAAAATAAAAGATCAGTGTTCCCAAAACTACTGCAGAAAATAATTTCATGGAAAATATTTCGTGACAAAATTACTACCAAGTAAAATAAAGTACACTATCACCAGTATGGTCTCAATGCCAAAAACGATCTGTGACAATGTGTCTACGCACACACAGAGAAAACGCGAGGAAGATTTACGTCAAAACGTTAACTGTAATCCCATCATCCATAAATAACCACTTGTGTTTTTTAACTTTCCAAGTTTTCTATAGTAAATATGTACTATTATTGTAAAAGGAAAAAGGATATCGCAGCTGACCCCTGAAAAGGACAGGTTTGAAGAGGGCAGGCAGGTCCACATACAGGTAGATTTTTTCAATCAGTACAGTACAATACTGTGAATTTTCCCTTCCTTATAATTAAGCATATTATAAACATTTTCTTTTCTTTGCCTTACTTTATTGTAAGAATACAGTATATAATATGTGTGGAAAATACGTGTTCAAACAACTGTTTGTTACTGGTGAGGCTTCTGGTCAACAGTAGGCTGGCTATTAGTAAAGTTTTTGGGGAGGTCTAAGTTACGCGTGGATTTTTTACTGTGCCAGAGGGGGTGTCAGGGCTCCTAACCCCCAGGTTGTTCAAGGGTTAACCGTGTATTTTAAAAGGAGTTCCGTCATGGACGATGTATCTTCCAGCACTGAAGAAGTCAACTCAGAAAGTGACTGTTCGAGTCAAACTGCTTTACCTACTAGATGGAATTTCTTAAAAAGTTCTTCACCCAGAGGACAGATCAATATTTGCCTTTTGGAAATGAGGCTAGGATATGGCCTGCTACCCACTCTGCAACATTTCCAACTGGCTCTACTGGGTGTCTTTGGGCAGAAAGGAGCTGGTGAACACTGATGATTAAGAAGGAGGCACAAAGACAATTAGAAGAGCCCTCTCGTAAGCACATTTATTTCCATGTTTCTGGTCTTTTCACTGGGTTAGAAAGCCCTATGATGGCTGACTCACGACAAGGTCATTACTGCAGCAAATATCAACAAGACATCAAGAAAACTTTGTGGGGCCCTGGCCATGAGGCAGCGTACCCACCCACCTTTCTGAAACGTCAGACCCGCAGCATCTAGAAATGGGCATGTCCTATTTTTACGTTATTCTGTCTTCTAGTTCACTTCTCTACTCCTTTGTAAATGACAGAGCCACGAAGACCTCACCACGCAGAAAGAATGAAGACTAATAAGCCAAATAAGGTGGGGGGGGGCAAGAAACCCAGACTTTCAATTAAGGCACGGTGGGAATAATATTAATAAATGGTGCGACGTTCTACATTAAAAAGCCCAGAAACACACGAAAGCGTCACATTTCCGTGAATCGACACTGAATGCCTCAAGTTTACTAGCCATATCCGTCCTTTAAACACCTTCTTGCTGCTTCTTGTACTTCCAACAAAATCTCCTTTTTAGCAAAGACCGCGTATTTTGTATATACTTATTAAAGCAAAAATTGCACTACTGAATTTATTCAGCAATACTCTGACCTCTCCCCAAGTTTTAGATTCTGTCACTAGAGCTCCACATTCCAATGGCGTTTTGCAGAAAAAGTCTACCGTCGCCAACATACACCTCTCTTTATATTTCCTCCTCTCCCTCTTTTCTTCAAATCATTAAACAGAGACCAGTTTGTTCCATTAGCAGGATTCAATTACTCGAACGAATGGAAGGATGACATTCAGCCTTGAAGCTCTTCTTCTCGGTCACTGAAACTGTACAAATAAATTGAGGAAAACCCACTGTTTGTTCAAGGCAAATTAATTTTCAAACACTGCAAGAGTGGGAGATCAGGGGGATGGTGGGTGCTTGGCAGGGCTCAAAGAGATTCCATTTTGTGCCTGTCATTTTGTGTAAACATTAATTACCATCTGGGAGGCTAAGCTCTGGGCTGAAGCCTGTATTGCAAACCTCTGAGGGCTCTAGGGTTCCTAGTAAAAGCAAAATCCCAAACAGGAAAAAACAGTCATTGCATCTGGCAAAACACCAGCCAGCCCACTGGAAAAGGTGTGCGGGGACCAGCAGGTTAGGGGCTGCTGTTATCACAGAAGCATGTCTGGATATCACTTAGTTTCCAAGACTAACCTACGAATGGGCACTGAAGGAAAATCAACAGATGACAGGTGAAATGTCCTTAAACTTGTTTCAAGTTTATCCCGTATAAGCCTCGCACCGCAAAAAGCATCAACCCTTACGTGTATGCCTGTGTTTCTGATGCCTTAAGGCCAAAAATCTGTCTTCAAGCGATCAGGCTTGGAGATGCAGACTGCAGCCCACCAGCAGGAATTCCTCCTATGGAACGTGGGCCGTAAAGGTCAACCTGGGCTTGCGTTGTATTTCTTTTGTAGTTTCTAGCAAATCAGAGCAATGGAGGACCATGCTGATGAAGGACCAGAATGAGGAGAAAAGTGGATTGTGATCTACTGGGGGTCAAGATGGGGGCATAAAAGTCTTGACCAAACCCAAGAGTGTCAGCATCCTGGGTGTAATCAGGTTTTTCATGTCATACAAGGAAAAGGCTGGTGTCACTTCACACCAGCCCTGCCCCAGGTCCTGAGCGTACCAAGATGGACAAGAAACCGCCCCTAGACTTCCAGGAGCTGGTGGCTGAGAGCATACAACGTGGTGTGGAGGAAAAAAGATGGAAACGGCCGTCAGGCATACCTGCGGACTTCGGGTTCAGTGTTTGTTTTCTGCAAGGTTCAGAGATAAGCTTAGCTAATCAGAGCTAATGAAGATATTGATATATTTTATTGATTTTGAGTTATCGATGGTCAGGAACTTTTATCTATAACACAGTCCTGCTGAACTGGCCCCAAGGACCAGTCTTAGGCCCAAAGCAACTGAACTGTGTCTTGGGATGTGTACAGACGTGACACGAGAGACAAGGTATCGGAGGATAAAATCTCCAATCACGTCAAGAACACTGGAAAAACTCCAAGTCCTAGTTTCCGAGACAAAGCCCAAGCTGCCGTGCTTTGGCTTCAAACACATCTCCCCATTATTTTTGCTTGCGTCCTTCCGCCAGTCTCCATGTTCATCAGCTGGACGAGATCACCTCCTGCTTGGTTTCTAATCCGCAGTACCTCTTTGCCTCTGCCCTCCGGCCCCTCCCGTGGGTCGCAGCTTCCGGGCCCGTCCTCATCAGCCCTGTCTGGCTGTTGACCAAGTGCCCACATGACCCTGTGTGTGTGTACACACACAAGCACAACCACCTTTAAAACCAGTGCCCACCTGACACTTAACAAGACACTGCTGTGTCTCCAGGGCATGACAAGGAGTCTTAACAAGGGAAGGTTCTAGAAGGATCTTCAACCACATGTCTGGATTCATGCAACATAGCCTGCCTGCTCTGAGTAAACAGCAGATCTAGGCCCGAGGCTATCACCCTAAGGAAAGCTACAGCACACATTCCCTAGACTCGAAGGCCACAAGGAGCCCATTTGCTTATTTTGGAAATTCTCCAAAAGGTGGGACCAAAGCACTGAAAATAAATGATACCTTTAGGGGGATATATATATATATTCCTGGTACCTAACCACCCTACCTTTCACATTGAGAACAATCAGCTGGGGCTATGAATGAGAAGAAAAGAATGTCACCTTTCTCAAGGCAGCCCATCCTCCAGTATCTTCATTGCTAAGTGTAAGTGAGGGCTCAAAGCTCATGGACGCCCACAGATCTGTTTACAAATGGGACACCTTCCTCCCGATACTGTGGCCCGCTGCTCACTTCTAACGTCTTTGCCTGAGGGTTTCACGTTCGGAGCCAGAAGGGGAAGTAATCACGAGGCTGATCTGATCCTGGTCACCTTCTAAGGCAAAAAATGCTTTGGTGTAGTATGTCCTTTTGTTTTGCCTCTTACTGTGATAAGCAATCTTTCTTGGATCTCTACATGTTTGTGGTATCAATATGCTTATGATATTTTGGGGCTATGGAATGAGGCATCTCGCTAATAACATTCACACTCTAAAAGGTTATCATGCCCATGGAGGTTGGCAAATGACTGGCTCCCGGTTAAACCTTATTTTCGACCCTTTGAATTTTACCAAAGATAATTTTTCTCAAGGACAAAAGTAAAAGCCACCAGCACCAAAGATGTATGGAAATATTACCAATCACGCTACTTTCCTGCTTTGCACACTGTGACCTATTTTATCTGATTTCAGGAACAGATTAGACAATCACTGGGACCCATTTAGTAAAGACGCTGAGTGGGGGTATGATGATGGCAAGTTAGAATGTCCATCTTTCGAGTCTATCCTCGGCTTCTCCTCGGCTCCCAGGCCATACATACACACAAATATTCCCCAACCCTAGGTTTCTTCTTAACCCTCTGCAATGCAGGGCTATGACATATCAGGTGAGCTTTGGGCAGACCTAAGTTCCAGTCAACACTGGCTCACTCTCTCACTGCTTCAGAGTCCGCAAGAACACAGACACTTTATCCCTCTAAAATGAAAGTGTCACGTGCATCAGGCAATATCCCTGTATCTACTTCCTTTCCCTCAAAATCCCCTCTTTTCAGGGTGCAGGTATCAAAAAGAAGGTCTTAGGTTAGCCTGGTTTGAAAGAATGAAGCCAATCTTGGAGAGGCCTCCTAGTGGCAACTACGCCTTTCAGTTTGGGAGAGAAGGGAGGAAGGGATCACAGACACCAGGGCATGGGGACTATTCTGGCCCTGGGCCCATGCTGTGCCAAGAGAGCTGCAGGGTGGGGCGGGGGTTAGGGGCTCATTCCCACAAGCAATGTTAGTGCCTCAGTCACTTTTCCACCGAGTTCACACAGCCGTCACTTGGTGAGTAGTCGAGGACGACACTATTCCTTCCAGGCATCATCAAATATCCTAAAACCAATGTTTTCGCAATGCATGGTGGGAAAAGCTCCAAGGGCCACTCCTGTCCTGTTCTCAACAGGTCACTGTGGGAAGTGGGTTTTGCCTTGGGAAATAGTTACCATGCTTTGGCAATGGCTGTTCTATCAGCTTTCTGACATGCCTGCCTGTACTCCTGAGGACAGATGACAAAACTCCCCAAGTCTGTTCAAACAAACTGCTATGGCCCATGGGACCCGGGTGATGCCAAGTATTTGCAATCTGTCTGAGTAGCTTATGTGTGAGCACCACAGATGCCTCTGGAATGATTCTATAATTCCTTTTCCCCCTGACATCATAGAGCCTTTGATTCTCTAGTTAAAGGAGAAAGACCAGGGAGAAGAGGACTCTGACAATTTCTCTAAGTTTCGGCCTTTCTGGTCCCAAACCATCGGCCACCTCATACTGCGATTCCAATGTATTCTACAAACTGGCTATTCCAAGTGTGGTCTGAAGACCAGCAACGCTAACATTACCTGGGATCTTGTTATAGAGTTAAATTCACAGCCCCCATCCATATGCAAGTTCAAGTTTGCAAAGCACTGTTCTAGAGGCTACTAGGAGTGCTGGAAAGCCTCAGCAAGCCCCGTGACTGAGGGACGCCATCCGCAAGGTCCCCAATCCTTCCATGTCTCCACCTCCCCAGGCCCACTGTTAGAAACTGCTTCCTTCATTCCTTCCCGGGTAGGTTCTTTACCAGCATGTAAGCTGCTGCAGGGGCAGGGTGATGGGAGGCGGATCAGAAGCTGCCTCCAGTACTGGACATAGTTCTGAAAGCTAGTGACAGTGAGCTCTTACGGTGATTATTTCCTTTGCTGGCTCCATACACATTCACCGGATCGCTCAGCATGTAAAACAGGGAGTTACAGAGTCTTGCCTGTAAGCACATCCATGAGCCACCTTCAAGGACCTGATAACTGTCACATGGAAGAGGAGGCAGATCTACTGTAATGACATCATGCACAGAACTCAGACCAAAGGATGTGTATTGTAGAGCGAACTTTCCACCTGAAAGAGCCCGGGCTGCCATGGAGGGGACCAAGCTAATGATCTGTTTTGCTCTTCAGTGGAAGTGTCAAGAGGACATTCGTGTCATGAACGACGATGACCAAAATTCTGAGGAGTGAGCTAGTCGTGGAATGGGAAGGAGCCTGGACTATATGACTTCTGAGATTCCATGAGTTTCCTGCTAAGATGCTGGTGGCGCGTTCCTCGGAAGAACACCATCATGTCTTTATTTTCCTTTCCCGTTCCAGAACTCAATCTTCTCCAGTATTTCACCCGGAGTTTGATGAACACTATCCCCCTGATTTGCACAGATTCTGAAATGCCACATCTGAAGTTACAAACTAAGAATCCCGACACCAAGTGACTAGATAGAGTTTGCTAAAAAATAGAGTATATGTGTATGTTGGGGGGGTATTGTGTTGTGCCCTATATTTGAAATATTTTATCTGTTTCAAAGAATAAGTCAACTGTTCCTTAAATTGATTTTTCTATAAACCACCCATGTAATAAATACTTGGGAGGAAACTAGAATCTCTTGTCATTAGTTCATCGCCTGTCATTATTTCGTTATCCTTAACATATCACAGAAAAAGGAAACATGTTCAACTATAAAATCTGAAGTTCCACGTCCAGAAGGCAGTCCAGGAGGGCAGGAGGAATGATGAGGATGCCAGCCTAATAGAAACTAGCTATGTGTGGTGTGCCATGGTGTAATGGTTAGCACTCTGGACTCTGAAACTGCCGACCTGCTTGAGTCGCCTTTCAGTTCTGAAATGCTAAAATCACTCTCCAGAGATAAACAGTGGGAAACTGCAACCGTCCCTGGGGTAGAGGTGGGACTGGAGTAAGTCACCAAAACAGCAGCATTGCCTCCCACTTACGGCATATAATCCTGGAAGGCCAAATCCAAAGTGGAGGCATGGGACACCTACTATCACAATGACTGCAACCCTCCTGCAAATACCTGAACTTTATCTTCAGAGAGGTCTTCAAACCAGAATGGCAGAAGGTAATAAGGCATTTGTTTTGTTTCTTTTTCAAATGCCTGAAGACCATGTACACCTGGCTGTCCCACCATCATCCCTGGTTCAATGTGACTAAAATCAAGCCCACCCCTCCCCTCGGGCTCCCCCATAGCCATCTGAAGCTCAGAATCACAACAGCTATGTATTTACATTACTCAATGCCTCAGCTGTGAATTACTGCTTATTTAACACAAAGAAAACAATGGTTTCAGGTCTTCTGTTCCCTAACAGCCTGAGCCTATAAACCAGATCATGCTGTCAGGGCAATCCCCTGTTGGAAACTTTCCAATGGCTTCTCCCCATATATAGAATAACTCCCCCCCAGCTCCTCCCCATGGCCCCCTGCTGTACTCTTGCTCTGCTAAGGACCACTTCCAGAAGTTCCACACTCCTGTCCTCCCCACTTTACACACAGACAGGTGCTTCTGAATTCCACCTTCCAGAGTCCTGTTTTCATCAAACGACCTTGCTTTAAGTCTTCTCCAGTTCCCACAACCCCTGGCAACCACTCTAACCCTCTGAAGAACTTCTATTTTAGACACTTACTGCCCGTGAGACGTAGCAGGCATTTAGTAGATACTGTACTGGTATTTTAGTACATGGCTGGTGTTTTGAGAGAAGGAGGGGACCTCTTAAAATCTTTACTTCAATCCCAAGCACAGTGCCTTCCACATAGTGAATGCTTGATAAATATTTGATATCTTTAGGCACATAATAATCAATTTAAAAAATCTAAGTAAGTTTTCTTTATATCTGCAATTCACAAGGATAAAAATCGCTATAATGAGAAAAATACTCAATAAACAATTACACATTAAGCCAGAAAAATCATGTCTCTTTGGAGTCATTTCCATAATTGAACATTATACTGCAATAAAATAATAGTACGTAACACAAGCAAATGTAAAATAATTGGAAGCTATTATAAAGTTTAAGCATCCACTTTTGATATAATAATGATCAAACGAATGTTCTATTTTGTTTTTTTTTTTAAAGATTTTATTTATTTATTCGACAGAGATAGAGACAGCCAGCGAGAGAGGAAACACAAGCAGGGGGAGTGGGAGAGGAAGAAGCAGGCTCATAGCAGAGGAGCCTCATGCGGGGCTCGATCCCATAACGTCCGGATCAGGCCCTGAGCCGAGGCAGCCGCTTAACCGCTGTGCCACCCAGGCGCCCCTAACGTTCTATTTTGAATCATAAAAAATTCTAATAGTTTTGGGGTTTTTTTGTACAACCAAAAAAGGCAGGGCAATCAAAAGCACATCATGTTCAAGGAAAGAGATCAAAGGTAGCTCAACCTTCTATACGAATCTGATTACGCTGCATCTGAGTCGTCTACAGGCTTTAAGAGGACAAACGTGCAATTTTATGTGTGTCGAGAAATGAGAAAAGGTACATAGCTGTGAACCCGGGAACAGTCATGGGGAGGTGTCAGTTCACCCGCAGTATTTAAATTTTCAACAGAACACCGAGTTTGAACTCCCAAAGGTGATACGGAGTCAAGTAACTGTCCGATCAGCCTGATGCACTCATGATGGGAAAACCAAAGTAAAAGAATCTTTTAGAAATTAGCTAAAGAGAAACTGTTAAAAACAAAATAGAAAAGCTACCCAGCAATAAAACACCAAGGAGGAGAACGTGCTAGAAAAATGATGCCTTCACCAAAATGGAGTCCAAGGTACATGGGGTTGGAGGGGGAGGGAGCCTGTGGCCCGGTGAGGGTACACGCAGGCAAGGCAGGCACCTGAGATGAACAAAGACGCAGAGACATCCCAGAGCCCGAAGGGTGGGGTCTCCAAGTTGCTGTTTGCACCCTGTCACCGTCCCCAGGCTCGCCTGCTGCACCCAGCCGACCTCTATCACGGGTGCGACACTGGCTGCTCCCCATGTTCCCGGAGGCCATGCCGGCTGACTGAACCGAAATGTGCCCATTTTAAATGCCTTGCTCAGGTGCTAAGGAAGGCTTTGGATCAATCCTAAGGCAGAACTGAAGGCCATTCTGAAGTCCTGACCTTAAAGACGGGAGGGGTCAGCCTAGAAAGAGGAAGATAAAACCAAGGGCACTGGGCTAATGTCTAATGTCCCCAGACCGGAAACGTGCTTGCCCACAACCTGGTCTGTTCCACCACAGACAAATGGCCGGGAGTCATTCACCCCGGGAGTCTATTTTTAACCACTGACACTGGTTATGTTTCTCTAGACCCTGATTTATTCAGATCTATAAATTGCTTTATCCTCACAACCACGCCTAGGACAAATGATTCTAGTTGAAATTGGGTATTTTCAAAGCACTAGGTTGAGAATTCAAATATCCCCACAGGAAAATAACACCCGCCTCCCAGGTTTAAAATAAAACTTACCTCCCCAAAGCGAGAACAATTTAAAAATGCTTTGCCAACAGTAGGGGCTCAAAACACATTCGTTTAATTTCTCTCCTACAGGAAAATGGTGTGTGGGGGGGAATTATCAGTCACCCCACACTTTTAATCATCCCTTCCTTTTCTCTTCAGGTACCACCCAGAATCTTCAGTTCAATGTCTCGTACACGAGAAATGACCGCAGCTCCCCGGCCAAATGGCCAAGGCCAATGGGTCTTGAAGGCTACATATCTCACACAAAGGTGCAGTACAGATACAATTTTCCAGTCAGTCAGAGTTGGGGACCGGGGGGAACAGATGTAAACAAAATAAAACCCATCAACTGGAAAAGAAAGCGTGTCCTGCCTAGAGGCAATGAATCTTAATCCTCTGTAATGCACCACAAATTCCTCAAACATAACCAGGGATGTTTTTCCTTCAAAACCCCAGATCAATTCACGGCAAATGCTTAAATCTTTCTGAGCACAAAGAAACACAGTTTTCTGTCGACCCTAACAAAGACATGTAATTATAAGAGCATGCGGTCTGAAGAAGACACACCTTGGTGAGCCTGTGTGGTACAAGACTGTATAAAGAAACACTAATAAAACAAAGGGAAGTGTGTTTATGAATAGTGACTGGATTGGTGCAATTCAATGAATAAATGGAGAAGCTGAAATTATATTAAGTTCCGTTTATTTTATTTATCATTTTTTTTAAAGTAAGTTCCACGCTTAGTGTGGAGCCCAACGCAGGCTCGAACCCGTGACCCTGAGATCTAGACCTGAGCCGAGATCAAGAGTTGGAGACACCCAGGAGCCCCAATTTAGATTTCTCCCTAAATGAGTAGAACTTGTATTTGCCTTATGACACAATTGGGAGAGGCAATATATTATAGTTCGGAAATTAACTGGATTCCCATTCTGGCTTTGTCACTAATGAAGTAATAACCTTCGCCTCTTAGAGCTTTGATTTCCTCATCTGAATCTAAGAGGAGCCTGGGCCTCCTGATTTCTGGGGTTCTTTCTAATTCCAAGAGTCTGTGATTGTATTGGCACATTGGCCTATTTTCAGTTAAGGCCATCGACAAATCACGCCTGTGTAAATGATACGAGGTGAAATTTTATTTTTAAACTAGAAACTGGAATGGGTAAAATACCAGTCTTTCCTCTGTGCTGTTTCTCAAGAAACCATCTCTTGAACAGGAAGAGCCATTCAAACTCCACCTTTCAAATTTAGAGAAATCTGCTAACTGCAACAAGGGACCAGACTTATAAAATACTCTTTTGGCTGGACGGGACTTGGGAAAGTGGCTAGATGAGCCAAGTCTGTCTCTTTAACATTTGTTTTCATTCCTCCTAATAAAAATAAACTAGTCTTCAAGACCAGGAGCGCCTTGAGAATGAGTGGGCCTTACGACGTACGCAGTTTATATTCCCAGGGCCTGGAACACTTTAAGAACACAAAAGATGTTTTACCAATCAAGTGAGAAACAGAATGAGGCAACAGAATGAAGGGCTGCTGGTCTACCACTTGTTTTGAAAACATGAACTGGTTCCACTGTGAATGCTGGGCTTGCTTGCGGGCAATCCTTCTGCAAGAAATACTAGGTGAACGCGGGGGACCGCACGGGGCTGAACCAAGCCCACAGGAACACGCGGACTGCGCACACTTCACACCTCTGCCTGCTACCTGGGCTCACTGTGTACATTTGGGGCTCGCCATCCACACCTGGTGTCGCGCCTTTCCACTTTCTCACAGTAACTCACAAGCTGCAACCCTTCTAACATCCTCTTCCACAAGCCGCCTTTGGGCCTTTTCCAAGGCAAGGGCCATATTTACTGGAGCACTTATGTATTTCTTAACCATTTTTAAAAAAAGATTTTATTCATTTATTTGAGAGAGAGAGAGAGTGGGGGAACATGAGCCAGGGGGAGACGCAGAGGGGGAGGGAGAAGCAGACTCCCCACCGAAGGAACCCCCATGCAGGTCTCGATCCCAGGACCCTGAGATCGTGACCTGAGCTGAAGACAGACGCTTAACTGACTGAGCCACACAGATGCCCCATTTCTTAGCCATTTAACACACGTAAAACTAAGTTGCTATTTTTATAAGGTTCCTTTCTTTAAAAAAAAAAAACTGTGAGTGATGAAATTTTTGTATTCCTAACCCATTTTCCCTCTAAGGCCTACAGCTGCAATTATTCCGTTGTGCACCGCACGGTGGGTTTTTAGGAACATGTACGCGTCGTTATAGCAGAGCTGACTACACAATTAAGTGAATTCATGACAGAGAGAACCTTGTCTTACCAGGAATGGATCAACAGTCAGTCCAGAGGAAAAGTGTCTAGTGGGCTGCAAAAGGCATTCAGGTATTGTCCTCTTCCACTTACTCACCAATTAACTTATTTATTGATATGCAGAAATTGAGAGAGCGAATATTTCTGACTCATTCATTCAACAGAACTACATGAAACTTACTGACTAGGAGCTAAGTGTTGGAGAGAGAAGAGAAAGATGATGAGGTATGATTACTATCCTGGCGGAACTCATGTCTGAATGGAAGAAAGACATAAACAGCTATAATGCAGTGTAGTGAACGCTCTAATAAACGTATCACAAAGTCCTCTGCAATCTCAAAGGAAGGAAGGACTAATTCTCAATGACAGAAATACGAATCCCCAAAGCTTAACAAGCTGAAATAAATGATGGGTTAAAAGAAGAAAAGAAAGGAACTACAATAGCACCCATTGTTAAGAGTGTACTTAAAACCTTTAGGACTTTTAAAAACCTGGTACGACTAAGCCTTGCCTCTCCTTTCCTTTATTTGAAAACAGTTGGTACTGGCATTCACTTTGCAGTAAGCTCAAATCAGCCAAAAGCAATCCTACTGCAAGTTTTGGCTGTGGTAAGAAAAATGGATAACCGAGAACATTGGGAGAATCAGTTTCTGCCAACCCTCCTCTACAGGGGCTGTAGGTTAGCTGGAAGGAATTCAGAGGATGAGGAACAGAATCAAAGCCCTGTCTCCTTGGTAGTGGCTGCAGGAAGGGGGAAGGGAGGAGGGCAGGAAACCCTGTGGTCTTCCAATATCCGGAGGGCGGGCTGTCTTTTGGAATTGGAAGTAGGCTTGTATGACAGGCTCCAAGGGGGAACCGCTACCTGGGAAACAGACTTCAGCCCACCAGAAATGAGACTTTTCTAAAATAGAACAGAACTCCTGGCAAGGTGTCTCGGGGGTATTCAAACACAGGCTTCGTGACCATTGCACAAGGAAGCTACAGACAGAAGACTGACAAAAGGCTGAGAGTCCAGGGTCATCTTCCAGATCTCTCTCTAGTCAAAAGATTCCGTGATTCCAGTTATTAAAAATGAGCTTTGTGATTCTAAGGCAGGCCACAATTCTTCTCCATCTCCTAACTTTAGAGCTGGATACCTCACTGAAATCATGCTGTCTGGTGCTTTCTTACAGATAAAGAATCGACGATACAGGAAAAACAAAAAGCATAAGGAAGAGGTCAGGAAGAGTACCCACGGGTAACCAATCAATGATCTTACACCTATATAATGCTCCCGCTGACCACAGACTGACTGACTGACTTTCTTTCTTTTCTTTTTTTTTTTTAAATATTTTATTTATTTATTTGACAGAAAGCCAGCGAGAGAGGGAATACAAGCAGGGGAGTGGGAGAGGAAGAAGCAGGCTCCCAGCGGAGGAGCCTGATGTGGGGCTCGATCCCACAACGCCGGGATCACGCCCTGAGCTGAAGGCAGACGCTTAACAACGGAGCCACGCAGGCGCCCGGACCACAGACTTTCCATCAGAACCAAAATGAGCGGTATTACCTCACACCTGTCAGGATGGCTAGAAACAACGAGTGCTGGCGAGGGTGTGGAGAGAAGGGAACCCTCGTGCACTGCTGGTGGGAATGTAAATTGGCGCAGCCATGGGGGAAGATAGTAGGGAAGGTCTTGAAAAAATTAAAAATAGAACTACCATGTGATCCAGCAATTCCACTTCTGGGTATGTATCCAAAGGAAATAAAAGCACTAATTTGGAAAGATACTTGCACTTTTATTTACAACAGCCGAGACGTGGAAGCAGTCCGAGTGTCCATCGACCGATGAGTGGATAAGGATGGTGTGGCGTGGATCTACAATGGAATATTACTCAGCCATAAAAAAAGAACGGAAGCTTGCCATTTGCTGCAACGTGGATGGACCCTGAGGGCATCACACTGAGAGAAATAACTCAGAGAGAGAAAAATAATACTGCAAGATTTCGCTTAGATGAGATATCTAGAAAACGGAACAAACAAAACACAACTCCTAGAGAACAGACTGGAGGTTGCCAGAGGAGGGGCGGGTTGAGGGTGAAAAGGGTGAAGGGCATTAAGAGATACAAGCTTCCAGGTACAAAATAAACGCGTCATGGACATGTAATACACAACACGGGGAAGAGAGTGAATAATACTGTAGGGGCTTTGTAGGGTGACAGGTGGTAACTACACGTCCCAAGGTGATCAGTGCGTGATACACACAGATGTCGAATCGGGGTGCTGTACCCCTGAACTAACAGAATACTGTATGTCAGCTGTACTTCAATAAAAAACAAAACCCAAATCCAAGACTCTCCATTTCCTTTCCTCCCCTGGATCCTTGCGGCAAGCATGTCCACGAGGCTGGCAAGGGCCCAGGGAGAGGCTGGGGTCCCTCCCGGCGGACCTGGCTGGCTGAGCAGCTGTTCTGGCAATCCTGGGAGCGTTCCACCTCGGGGCGAGTAGCTGGTAAAAGCGGATCTCGGTTTGTTTCTGGATCTAGATTTCTGGTGTGGGTGCTGCAGCCCTCACCTTGGCGAGAGGTTTCGAAGAAGAGCTGCATGGAATGCCCCTCATTCCAGCAGAGGACACGTGATCCTGCCAGGTAACAAACACGTGGCTGGAAATTTCTCCATGACTGGCTAGCCAAGGCAGGGAGGGCAAGGCCTTAAAACCTTGACCGGATGAAAGAGTAACAGCAAATCAAAACTTCCCCAGGGGATGTGGCCTCCACTGAGTGGGGTGGGGAGGTGGACTTTGCCTCTGCTCCATTCTCCGAGGGCCAAGAAGATGAATGCACACTCCAGCGTGTTAAGGACTCCAGTGACTAGAAAACCCACCCAACTGTCACATCGTTCCCTGCCAATGGTGAGAGATGCGATAAAATCACCTGTAAAGTGCCCGAGGCCACCCACCTTCCCTCCCTGGACGGTCAGCACTGCTCCTGGGGACTGAGCCCTGGGACCCTGCACTGTGCATCACAGACCAGCCAGTGTCAAGCCCTCGCAGTTCCTCCTGGGTGGGGGCAGAGGGCTTCATGCTGGTTGTCCCCATGCCTGCCTTGCAGCGACACGGGTTTGCAGACATACGTATGTCATACGTCCCCAAAATCGGAAAAAACCAACAAGAAGGAAAAAAACCCAAAACGCTAGTCTAAGTGCTTCTGTGAAGACTTTTCATCTGTTCTCACAGCACCACCTGTTTCTCTGACCAAGAAGACATGACCACCTTAAGAGTTATGGGTTCTAGCACCGGGAAAAAAACACAAAACAAGAAAACCATCATGTACAATAGAATCAGGGAATAACTATGTTACCCACTTGAAACTAATTTAACAGTATGTTAACTATACTTCAATTAAAAAAAAAAAAAAGCAGTGAGAACCGTCGTGAGTTTCCCTTACCCGCTCTGCCCTCTCCCTCCGGAGACAACGGCCACGCACAAGTACAATTGCACATTCACCATCTGATGTCCGGGACTTCCCTTGAGGACATTAGTACCCGGACGACCCCACTTCCTAGGTCTTCGGAAAGTCTGCGGAAAGGCCTGTAACGTTGTGAAGCCTTCTAACCGCACACCTGGGGATCTCACCATAACTCGGCCACAGCTCTTCATTTCAGTGTACGGTTTAGGGCTCAGTATGCCCAAGTGCGTGTATGAATGTCTTCGGCAGAAACTGTCAGTAGGGGTCTTTGTCGTGTCTGCCTAAATTTTAAAACCTAATTAATTCGTATATCGAAATGCTTCTCTTTATTGCTAATTGGCCACAGTATAATAATCTGTCTATATTATAATATTTTACTGCTAATCACAACATCAATAAAACGGGCAATGACTTTTTTCTCTCCTCAAGGTTACCTACAGAGCCCTGGGGGCTCTGAAACAGATGAAGGAGAACTTCTTCTGGGGGCCCTCCTGGCTACTCCTTTTCTCCGGACTGCTGCACTCCTTGACAATAAAGGCACAAAGCAGCAGAGCCGTAAAGCGAAATGCATGTTGGTCCACTCTGGCAGCTAGCCCTTCCTCCAAAAATTACATATAAATGAGATACAACTGGATATCTAAGGTTAGGATATTTCTATCCCACACCACTGGGCTTCAAAAATAAATTCCTTCAGTCTCAAAACCAGATTCCATTTTGATTCTAGAAACTATGCAGAATTTCCACCAGAGATGTTTCTAGAAGATGTGACGCTGGCAAAATCTCATTTTCTAGGTCCTCTCTGCCTGCAGGTGCTTAAGGCACAGAACCGTAAGGGGTAGGCTGAGAAACTGTGCTCTCTGAGCACATGGAAAATCCAAGTAGGAACACTCTCGTGGGATCATTTGCTCCCAAGTATTATCCAAAGGTGTTTAACTCCTTGTCTCTCCTATTTATCACTGGTTACTCGGGTCTCTACCAGGTGCGCGTTAAAGGAGTGAAAGGAGAATAACTTTGCTCCTTGTGAGCAGTTACGGTTAATGTTTTCGTTTGTGTAGAGAGTACAACTTGGCTAACGGAGGGACTGAATGAACAGTAAGACCCCTTCTCTCTGCTAATGTGGTGGAATGACAGAGAGGGCTGCAGGCTGGGGACCGCCCATGATTTACAAGGCGGCGGAAGGGGCTAGAAGGTGGAGCACCAGGGAACAGAAGGGCATATTTATGACTCTATATCGTACAATCATTCTGGGTTATGTCTAGATCTTTCTAGCAGTCAGAGATGCACTTTGCGGAAACAATCTCCTCCCGAGTATATGAAATGGGAAATACAGCTCCGAGAAGCTGGCTTTGGGGATGTAAAGCACAGCGCAGACATGTCTCATCTCGAGTACAGGTCAGCGTTTCCCACCTGCACCCTCTTCACCATGACAAAGTCTTTCAACTCATGACGCCATCCATCAGCATCAACCCCTCTGTAAGCCATTCCTATTTGGATGGATTAACAACTAGGCATAAAAAGCCCTGACCCGACATTTTTAAAAATACAGATGAACTTAAAACATGGAGATTATAAATAAATTTTTCTTCAAATATTCCAACCACATTGGGGTGCCTGGGGGGTGCAGTTGGTTAAGCATCTGACTCTTGGTTTCGACTCAGGTCGTGATCGCAGGGTCCTGAGATGGAGCCCCAAGTCGGGCTCTGCACTCAGCACGGTCTGCTTGAAATTCTCTCTCCCTCTCCTTGCCCCTCCCCCCGTGCATGCATGCACTCTCTCTCAAATAAATAAATAAACCCTAAAAAAAATATTCCAACCACATCACTAATTTTGGAAAAAAGCAACAATACCTATTCCCAAAGTCCTGAAACAACCAGCAGTAAAGTAGGCGTACTATCTCACCTTTCCCTGCAATTCCTGTATCACTTGATACCGGATGTTTCCACAGAAACATCTATTCTACATCAGGACCACTCCTAAAGAATGATCTAGGTCATCTGTAGGTTTTTATTGCTGCCTTAGTAACTTTTGGTTGCTTTAAGGGGACATATATTTACTTCATCAGTTCGTTTGAATTTATCCTGGTGTGAGATGAAGACCTAATCACCTGCTGAATCATCCTTCCTCCCGTTCCCCTTGGGGTTCATAGAGGCTCTTACAGCTTATGTTGCATTTTTATATGAAAATAGGGTTTGGTTTTGGATAACCCCTAACTTCATCGTCTGTTCACAGTACCATGATATTCAAATTATTAGGACCATGATATTCAAATTATTAGGACCATGATATTCAAATTATTAGGACCATGATATTCAAATTATTAGGACCATGATATTCAAATTATTAGGACCATGATATTCAAATTATTAGGACCATGATATTCAAATTATTAGGACCATGATATTCAAATTATTAGGACCATGATATTCAAATTATTAGGACCATGATATTCAAATTATTAGGACCATGATATTCAAATTATTAGGACCATGATATTCAAATTATTAGGACCATGATATTCAAATTATTAGGACCATGATATTCAAATTATTAGGACCATGATATTCAAATTATTAGGACCATGATATTCAAATTATTAGGACCATGATATTCAAATTATTAGGACCATGATATTCAAATTATTAGGACCATGATATTCAAATTATTAGGACCATGATATTCAAATTATTAGGACCATGATATTCAAATTATTAGGACCATGATATTCAAATTATTAGGACCATGATATTCAAATTATTAGGACCATGATATTCAAATTATTAGGACCATGATATTCAAATTATTAGGACCATGATATTCAAATTATTAGGACCATGATATTCAAATTATTAGGACCATGATATTCAAATTATTAGGACCATGATATTCAAATTATTAGGACCATGATATTCAAATTATTAGGACCATGATATTCAAATTATTAGGACCATGATATTCAAATTATTAGGACCATGATATTCAAATTATTAGGACCATGATATTCAAATTATTAGGACCATGATATTCAAATTATTAGGACCATGATATTCAAATTATTAGGACCATGATATTCAAATTATTACTGCTACATTCACGAGTAACTGACGTAGAAGTGGTTACCTCCTCCATCTTTACGCATCTGCAAATCCACACTCCACGTGGCCCGACCCGCATCAATCAAGCATAAACTTTGATGGTCACTGATCTATAAACCTCCAAATTGACTCCGATAAACTCAATACGTAGCCTAACTCAACAACTTGCCTTTTTTTAAAAAAGATTTTATTTATTTATTTGACAGAGATAGAGACAGCCAGCGAGAGAGGGAACACAAGCAGGGGGAGTGGGAGAGGAAGAAGCAGGCTCACAGCAGAAGAGCCTGATGTGGGGCTCGATCCCATAACGCCGGGACCACGCCCTGAGCCGAAGGCAGACGCTGAACCGCTGTGCCACCCAGGCGCCCTGACAACTTGCCTTTTCTTAAGCCTCGTACCTCTCAGGGATCTGTAGTCTCGGTCGGCTAACTAAGTCTTCCCCAAAGTGAGTGGATGTGCTTATGCTTGGTTTCCTCTTCCCTTCAGGACAAGCATTCTGAGAACCTGTTACCTCCCACCCCCAAGTGCTTTGTTTTTCAAATGGGGGATGATTTCGGGAGAACACAAAAGCGCCACCATCAAGCTAACCCAGCTTCAGGTTGAGGGAAAATAACTTAGGGTACGGATGCACTCCTGGACACGGGGACGCAGACAGGTCTGTGCACCTGTCAGTAGCCTGACTGGCAAGCACACCCTCCCTTAGAGCCCTCATGTCAAAAGCACTGCATCCTTCATAACATCCCTATAAAAACCAACAAGCCCACTCCCAGAAGGTCAGTGCCAGGAAGCCAACCTTGGCCTAGAAGCCATATCCCTCCCTGCCCTTCACCACTCATCCTGCCCCTCTCCGAAATGACTGTTGAGCTTCCAAAAACGGACTAGAGACCTTCCGAACAAACCGAGGGAATCTGCCACGTCCCATATCCTTTCACAAGTCAATTCCATTTTGTTTGTTTCTGGGTTTCAGAAAGATCCAGGTAAGGCAATGCCTTCCAACCCCCCCCCAGCCGAACCCACCCCCCCAAAACCCGAGCACCCAAAAATTCATCTCCCCGGCTCCTACTTGCAGGGGCAGTCTATCTCAGCTCGAGTCTGGCCATGCATCATGCGCAGAGAAGGGCCACTTACCCTGAGAGCTAGCGTGTTCTTCCACAAGAGGGACAGACTACACCTACTGTTTCCTCCTCCAGATTACATCTTCTCTTGACCTTGGGTCGAAAGCTTATAATTACCTCCCTTCCTACCTTAACATACCAAACACTTCTTCCTTAACCTTCCACAGCGTGACACGGAATTGAAGTCCCGATAATTACGAAGCGTTCAAGCAGGTCTTCCTATGCCTCATAACTGCCTCTTTGAGAAGCCATTGTGCCCATTTTACAAAGGGGCAGAGATAGTGATGAATAGAATTTAAGATTCTTGGAAAGGCAATCAAACGACTTAGGGAGATATTATACAACAGCTCAAAAATTAACTTGGGGACTTTCACGGTTATTATATGGCTTTATTTTCTATTCTTGGACACTGACTAATCCACGGAGTGGTCCAGTGTGCAAATATTACTTCCAGCGGGCAGAAAAGATGGGAGTTGACTCTACAACCGTACTTGTCCTACCCTGCCAAGCTTTCCCCCCCACCCCTGCATACGTGCCAAGACAGACCTAATCCCCACCAAACCTCATTCTGGGACAGCCTTCTTACATGTTAAACAGGCTGGGGTGAGGGGGAGAAGGTGTAGCTCTGCGTATAGACACTTCCCGGGTTGTTGTGAGATCTGAACGGGCGAGCATCATCTGAAACCTGGCACACGCAGTTGGCTTTTGAGAGACGTGAGCATGGGCCTTGAGACCTTTGCTGTCAGCTCAGCCCTATGTTCCTGAAGCTCGGAAGGATTCTGAGAAATAAAAGGCACTTGGGCTAAAAAAAGACTGTAGAGTCGCTTCTGTCCAAAATATAAAAGATGCTTAAGGAAGGACTATGAACAAGGTGCATGAACAAGAGTCTGCAGGTAAGTGATGAAGGGAACGCAGGGAAATGCCAACCAACGCAGAGTACAGACGGGGGCGGGGTGTTGATGAGGCTGGGGTGGGCGCGGGAGTGGAAACAGATACAGGTGTCCACCATACAGTGCTCGCGATTTCTCTGTATGTTTGAAAGCGTTCACACCACATCAGAATTATTGGGAGAAAATCAGACAGTTGGCATCTCCAATATTGTACAGTACTTGTGTGTGAACGATTTTCTCAGCTCCGCAGAATGTTCTGTGTAGGCAACAGAAACATTCCATGACTTGGAAGGGTATGAACTGTGATTATTAAACACCGCTGGCTCTCAGTCTTCCAGAGTCCTAGGAAACACCCTGTCTAGGATGCCCTTAAGCTGCCTTTACTTCAGCAGACGGAGATTTCCCTGCATCCCCTCCTCTGCAGAATTAAACGATCAGGAAGCTCACCTTTTTATATACTTCTCTGCTGTCTCAGATCATTAAAAATCGAGGGTGCAAATGTTTATTATTCTTGAACGGTGCATGAACCAATTTCTACCAAACCCGCAATACTGAGTTCTAATTAACAAAGTGATTAGGATGTGCAGCCCTATCTGGAGATCGGGAGAAGCCAGGTGTGAGGACTGCCTCCACGGCTGCTCTGCAGGCTGGCTCTGGGCGAGTGGCGGCCTCCGAACACAGCTTCCTTCGGGGACAAAATGGAGATCACACGGGCCATGGCGAATTCCAGTGTTTGTTAAGAGCGCAGAGAACGATAAACTTCACAGTAACACAAAGAAACGAAAAAGCACTTGGAAAACTGTATCGTAATACACTTGCATGTGGTTCCTAATTCGCTTTGAATAGTTTCTGCACCTGTTTTGGACAAAAGTGCTTGCTTTTCTGTATCATCCTAAGTAAGATAGTTGCTGGAATCCGGAGTTTGGAATCTGGAGACTTGACATATGATGCGGGGAACTGGAGGCAAGGCTGGGCCTGCCTGGGCCACCTCGCCAGGAAAAAGACCAAGGGGTTAAATGAGAAGCAGGCAGAACGGGTCAAAGGTCACTGGATAAAGACAATTTAAGCTGAACCTTCCCACCCCCGCCCCCCCAGCTATGTTTCTGTGAGGAAAGGAGAACTTTCAGGAGCAGAGGGATGCCCATGGTGGGAGGCTGGGGTCTGGGCACAGAGCACTGCTGGGACGAGATGGCCCTGGCTATACCTCTGTGTCTGGAAGGGAGGAGTCTAAGCGAAGGTGGGGCAGATGAGGTCAGCCACGAACTCTGACATGAAAAGCGAAGGAAGCCAAAATACTAGTGTAGGTATGGGCTGAGGAAGCACGCATATGGGCGTTCATTTTCTTACTCAAAGACGACGGCTGATCCCAGGCTAGGCCCTGTACGGGAGGGGGAAAAGGCCATCGAGGTCAACCGATAAAGCTGGCGAGTGGATGACGGCGAGTGGATTAGATGGAAGCATCCCATTGGTGGGAAATTCACTGAAGTTGGTGACCCTGCCATGGTTAAGTGAGAGACCATCCCTATTCTTAGAAAGCACTCGGTGAAATGTGTAGCTCTAAAGGGCCGTGATTTATGCAGCCGACCCTCAACTGGTTCAGAATAAAATTGCCTATTCGTGTGTGTGTGTGTGTGTGTGTGTGCGTGCATGCAAATATACTGAGAGAGAGACAAAGATAGAGGAACAGAGAGATAGAGAACCAGAAATAATAAATTGAATGGAGCAAAAAATTAAGAGATGGAAGACGGTATGTGGATTTTGTTCTATTCTTATTCTTGCAAATCTTTGCTCGAGATTATGTCCAAATGACAGGTAAAAAGAAAAAGAAGGACTTGGGGGAAGAGTGGAATGGCTCTGTGACGGCCACTTGGAATGAATAATCACTGAAAGGTGGGGTAAATGGGACGATCAGCCTTCGGTCAGTTCTCCTCAAGCCAAAGCAAAACAAAACAAAAATGCTTCAGAAGACAGTCTCAAGAAAGCGAAAAGCCAACCCACAGAATGGGAAAAGATATTTGCAAATCAGATAGACGATAAGGGTTTAGGATGCAAAATATATAAAGAATGACTACCACTCAATAATAAAACTAAGGCAAATTACCTAGTTAAGAGTGGACAAAGGTTTGGTAGACATTGCTCCAAAAAAGATACACAAAGGCCAACAAGTCCATGAAAAGATGCTCCGTAGGAACCAGGGAAACACGAATCACAGCCACAGTGCGATACCACCCCACGCCCGCTAGCATGGCGGTCATCAGACTGACCCGCACTAGCAAGTGCTGGCGGAGTGTGGAGAAATTAGAACCCTCACACACGGGTGGTAGGATTGAGGACAGGTGCACTCACTCTGGAAAGCGGTCGGGCAGCTCCACAAGAGGTTAAATGTAGTATTCCCATACAACGCAACCAACCTGCTTCCAGGTATAGACCTGAGAGAGAGGACAACGTACGTCCCCACCAAAACCCGTGCACGGATGCTCATAGCAGTGTCATTCCTATTATAGACACAACCCAAACGTTCCACTGAGGAATCAATACACAAAATGGGGCAGAGCTCTACCGTGCAGTATTAGTGGGCAATAAGCAAACGAAGGGCAGATACACGTCACAACGTGGGTGAGCCTTGAGGACAGGCTGACGTAAAAGAAAGCTGTCACAGAAGACTACATACCATACCCCATTTGTATAAAGGCCAGAATAGAGAAATCTATAGAGACAGAAAATAAATTAGTGGTTGCCTGGGGCTGAGGGGCATGTGAGGATTTGGGGGTCATGTCTATGGCACCAGGTTCCTTTCGGGTATAAAGAAAGTGATCTACAATTGATTGTGGTAACAGTTCCATAACTTGGTGAATATACTAAAAGCAAATGGATTGTTCACCTTAAAAGGTGAATTTTATGGTACGTGAATGCTACCTCAATAAAAAATAATGGCTGTCTTATTGCTAGTTCTTGCTTACTAATGGGCAAATGGGGTCACACAATCTACAGTAAGAGGTAATTAAAAGTTCATGGCCTTGGGCTGACACGAGTCACACAGAGATAACAAGTTTCCCACTTCCGAATTTATGGAAGAGGAGAAGACAGGAGGCCTGGCCTCTATACATTTCTGAGGTCTTCAGAGTCTCAGGAACGGAATAAACCCTTTCCTCAGTTTCATCATAATTCAATAATTCCACGACTGCTCACTGACTGCTAGGTTTCAGGTCCTGAAACTAGGAATTTGTGGAAAAGTTAAGACCCGAGCCCTGCCTAGAAGGATCTCTTAGTGGAAAGACTGGTTAAAACAAGAACTATAGTCTAATGCTAAGTTCTCCCACAGATCCTGGAAGTCCCCCGGTGGAGCGGGGGGGGATTTTAGGCAGACAACAGAAACTGGGTCTCAGGAGATGTGGGAAGGAGGGAGCCCAGGGGTGGGGGGAGTATGGGGAGTCTGACAAAGGCTGGGCTAGACCTGAGAGCCTTTGGGGTGCTGCGCTCCTGACAGGGAAGGACCCAGGGAGTGGGGAGGTGGAAGGGCAGAGAGGGAAGGCACTGGGGGTACGCTGAGGCGTTAACCATCAGTGGCACCCTTGACCATCTGGCCCAATGATGGTTCTGGTCATCACCTGCACAGGGTCCCCATGGCCACCTCAGAAGTCTATAAAAGCTCCCAAACGCCAGCGCCAGGAGAAACAGAAAGAGATAGAAGGTGTGGCCATCGCTCCCCCCTCCCTTTCTGTAGATCCCTGTGCTCCAGTGGGGAGCCGGCCTTAGGTTCACAGAGAACAGAGAGCAGCCCCTCCCAGCTGCTGAGCCTGCCCTGCCCTGAGGTTGTGCTCGGGTTTCCCTTTAAAGCCGGGCCCTTTGGAGAAAGAGCACTTCATGGGACAACTGGGGGAGACGGTTCTTTTAATCTGGGGGCCTTGTTTGAGGAAACAACCTAAGGGGGAAGAAAGCGAACAGATCAGTTAAGGATGCAAAATGTCTTGGCACTCCTTATTCGGGCCACACGCAAAAATGTAAAATGCAAATCTCCCTTCTCCGGCAACATTACAATTAGGAAACCGGTCAAAGGCAAAAACTTGCACAGAGCTGCTTCTAGCTGGGCTTTGAAATGAAGGAGGCTCGGTCTGGGTGAACTCCATCTCACCTTCTCAGACCCTCAGAGGGTCTTTGCTATCTCGTTTTCCAAAAAGATGATGTTGCACTCCCCAAACCACAGCAATCCTGCACTTTAAGGATGAATTTAGGATTCTCCTCTACCTTTGGCTGGCATAAAGCATTTTGGAAAAAATCACCTGCTTTCCGAATATCAGGACAGCATCGCAAAGCAAACAAATCTATTTATGCGTTTCTGTATGTAAGCTATTCCTCAAATTACGTGGGTCGTTTTGGCCAAATGCTACTTGGGAGCCGGTGTAAAAAAGCAAACAAGAAAAAGAGACGGTCTTCAAAATATAAGGGGAAAGTGTTTAAAAACTCAGTATATTTTGTTTTAATTTTCTTCCAGATCAGATTCTGCTTACCAGTGTTTTTTTTTTTAATTCAATCTAAAAAGAAATATCCATGTACAATTTTTTGCCATCAACTTCTGAATTTGTTTAAGGAGGAATTTAAGAAAATTCAGAGTTATAAACGACGACATCGGCTAACTTTTTCACTTTCAAGATAAGCTGAGTCCTGAAGATCAAATCAAGAACAGACTTGAACCCAGGCCAGAACCCACACGTTCTCAAGGCGCGGTCCGTTCGCTCGCTGCTGGACCGAGATGTGTTCAAGGAACGACAGCCCGGTTTGAGGACAAGCTTCACACAGGGAAAGGGGCAGGTAAGCAAATAAAACCATTAGCATTTTCCCTTTATTAGTTCCAGTATATAGTTCAGATAATTTAATTATCTGTAAGATTTTTTTTTTTTTTTGCTTTTTTTAAACGACTAGCCTCTTTTCTCTGGAAGAAATTAATGACTGCTTTTAGGGGTTTGCCTTTCTCAAGTTCCAGCTTACAAAACGACAGATTCCTTTTACAGTTCAAGTTGTGTAAACTGGAGAAGGAATCCTTCCAGATACTTCTGTGCTACTTAACACCATAAAGCCGACGTCTGAGCCTCTTTTCAATCTCTCTCGCTGACAAGGAACACTTCAGAAGTAAGCACATGCCTGGGTTCAGGCTTTTAACTTGTAAGGTCAGGTCTGACGGTTAAGGCTAACTTCTCTAAACCCAAGGCATATATCTTAGGATACGTTAGATGATAAAGAAAGCTGTTTTTTTCCTGTTTGTTTGTTTTTTGGGTTTTTTTTTTTGCCTGGGGACACAAACCGTGAATCTCTGAAATTTAAGTTTTAGGAACATCCCGTGATAAACAGACTTCTGGGACTTTAACATAGAGGGCTGTGGCCCCTTTTGCTTGGCACGGCAGAAACGTGAATACACACTTGGGCACAACTGCTCTTAGCCTGGTATAAATGGGCAGGTTCCCGCACGCGGGCCCCCAGGGGACTGCCTAACCTGTTCAGCATTGGTAAGTATCTCTGTATCCCCACAAGGTGGGGTGGAAATAACCTCTCTCCCCTTAGATAGCCCACGGGTTAGGAAGAGTCACCTGGGCAACAATGTTAATACCCGGCCTTCGCATATCCTACAGGTTTATTAGTCCTGTTGATGAGGGGGGTGAGGACAGAAAGCTTCTGGCCCGGGGAACAGAGAGCCGGGCTACCTAGGCTTCCCAAGTACCCGCCCTGAGAAACTACCTGATGAGACACTACAAAAGCCGGGCGGAAAGGGAATGAGGAGGCAGGGGGGATTCTTTGAGATGGTTTAAAATAAGATAATCCGGCTTCTCAAAAGAACAAAAGCACAAGATCCACTCTCAATACAGGTCACCCGGGTTCCAGAAGATGCTCTTGTGTTTAAGCCTCTCTGACTTGACAGCATGATCCTCTAAACTGGGGGGTGAAAGGGTCTTGGGGTGCTCCGGCAGCAATAAGCCGGACAGGGCCTCTGGATTTCCTGACACTTAAGATTTTATCTTCTCAAAATTTCTGGGATACAGTGGTATAGAAGGTTCCATTTGTACCATGGTATTTTTGCTCACAGAGTTTGTGTCCCTGCCTCTTTATTTTCTTCCTACTGTTAGTATTTTAAGACACAGAAATTTGAGAAGGCCAACATCATATACCATTTTGATAGGAAATGTCAACACACTAAAAACCAGACTATATACACATGACAGAATGTTTAAAAGTTTAGTATATTCCCACATAGCAACTAACTAATTCAAATAATAGGATAGGTATCGATAATGTAATTATTTCTAAAGAAATGCTATTTTTCATTCAAAATTTTGCGTAGTAAGATACCAAATTGTTCCTTGGAATATTTCCCTTATGAGAATGTAAATACGGGTTTCTAACGAGCACACTTGTCTCTAAAAATCGTCCGAAGGGTTCAGAAGAGGCACTTCAGGTGTTAACTATCTTCCATCACCTTTCTCCTCCTTTCTTAACATGTAAAAAAAAAAATCTCTGAATTCACCTCCTAAAATTGAACCTGACAAATCCTGACAACCTGGCCGCGTCCCTTCCTTCCCCCACATTTATTTAAAGAGTTGAGTATAATGAAGAGAAGCACCGAATAGGTTTGTTAAACTTGGCTCTTAATCTCCAGTGGGGGCAATGGGGCTACTTCCGAGCTTTCAAACTCTCTACCTGCACCACTGACACCAAACCACCAAACACACAGAAGAACCTCAACTTCCACCCAAGGTCTTGGCTCAAATCACAAAGCTCTTCACTCAGAGATATCGATCCCCACCAGCAACAGATTTAGGCCTCTTGTGGAATGCCACTGTTTTATCATTCGCCATGCAGGTCTGCCAAATGGAAAATCCTCAGGCAGTTGGCAGAATAAAAATGCATTTGGTGCTGACAGTCACGATAGAGCACGGGGACTACAGAGTCGTTCCCAAATCTCATTCATTTTTACAACATAATTCTATTAAATGGTTGCTCTTATTAAAAATGATTAAGGGCCTGCCACTATCATCTCCATTCTACCCAAGGCATCCTTTTAAAATGGGGTGTGACAGTCATTGCCAGTGGAATGTTCCAAGCTGATGACATTTCAAATAGGCTTTCAAGGTGCTGACGACGGGTCTCTCCTCGTGTTCTGCCAGAGCACTCCCTCCCAGGAAGATTTTACCCTAGAGGAAAAGGGTAAACCATTTCCCAAGTCCAATTTAATTTGGTCTAAGTCTTGGAGGGAAGGTCATTTCTCTTACTAAAAGGCTCGACCTCTTTGCTCTCTTTGTCTAAAGATCTGTAAATCATGGTTTGAGTAGACAAATGATAAAATGTGATATAATACGCTACATGTATGTACCATATTTCTTCATTTCTAAGACATTATTCTCCCCATTGTCACCCCCCAACATACATGTTAATGTTTCTGAAATACAGTTGTGTCTTGCAATCAACATAGCAGTTTAACACAGTAGTATTTTTCAGTCCTTACCCTCCAAAAATATTAATAAGTCAATGGTGCATCTCGTAATGGAGGTGATAAATTGTTTAATGCACGGGGTTCTTGAAATGATCCATCTAGATTAAATCCTATCAATCACGGTTTAGTGGTATGCCACCACTTTAGGGCCTAACAAAGAATTTCAAGACGGAAATGCAACCTCTCTTCCTTCCAAAAAAATAGACCGATGGTTTACTTCTCACGTTAGTTTGCTTTTGTTAAGCTTACTATACACAGAGAATCCAGTTATGATACCAGCATTCTATACCCACAGGGTTATAAATCAAATATGGAATCAAATCTCTGATATAAGCCCATATGAAAACATCTGAAAATACCCAAAAATATATTCACCTCCGAAATCACAGGTACTTTTCCCTTTATAAAAGAAGTGCCTAAGTATATACTTAGAAGGTCTATAAACAACACGTTAGTTTCAGGGGTGTCTGATCTTTATTTCTGAGATTTTTTTTTTCTACGTAATGGCTCCTAACACCTCAATTTTACATGCAGCCAATGACCTGTAGACAAAACCTGAACGCATGAGAGAAGTTTCCGGTATTGAAGATACAAATAAAAGTGGGGCTGCAGGAGTATTCTTCCTTACCACTCAGGAAGGTAAATTAAAACACAGTTTCTCTGGGGGGAAAATCTGAGCCTTTTATTTCCTTTAAATGTCCCACAGCGGTTTGTGTGAGGGCCTTATACAGCACACCCGGAACACCTGCTGTGTGTCTGACCCCTTCAACAGAGTAGGTAAGCATGCGGGCTCCAGGGTCTTCTGCCAAACCCAGGTGTGCCATCTGCCAGCCCCCTGGCCCTGGGCAGCCTTTTCTGCCTCTCCGAGCCTCCAGGTGCCCATGGAGATCGATGCCCCATCTTCAAGGTCTTTGGGGGGCCTATTTGAGGTCTCCCAGCTTAACTATGAAACTTTGAACGCAAAGGTGCCAACATGTTCTCTTTAACGTGCATGTGTATGAACACAGGAGCCTCAGGCAAGGGTTCCAAAAGGAAAATTGTCCTTGTTAGCATGACTAAGGGTAGAGGAGGGAAAAGTGGTTTATATAAAGTATCGCCCGTTGCAGGGGATTCAAGTAATCTGTTCTCAACTCCTAGCCTCACCTCCCCCACTTCGGGACATTCCTACTTCGAATTCGGACCTCCTGTCATCCAATTACTGGTTTTGGTCAGCATTCCAATTTCTGTTAGCACAAATGAAACATAACACATAAACTGAAATGAAAAGTTAGTTTGTAAAAGCTAAGTTACAAGAGAACACATGTCCATGCCCGCTGGGTTTTCAAAAATAAAAAATAAGACAACATTTAAGGACCGGACACTTTAAGTCTCCTTAAGATTCACAACAGTCTGGATCTGAAATGCACAACGACTTTACAGATCTTTTAAGAATCTGAAAGGTCTATTTTGGTTTGTTAAGGGATACACATACACAAAATTTTACAAAATTGTCGCCAAGAATGCTGTTTCCATGGACATCATAATGATTTAAATTTAACGGACACTCACTCCCATCTTAAGGGTCCTGAGTCCCACTTTCCTTATCAATTAACCTGTCAGCTTGATTAGTCAAGTATAATTAGTTAAATCCTTTTTTAATGAAAAGATTATGCCTTAAGCAGTCTGCCAGTTCCAGGGCTACTGGCAACTACAAATTAATCTCTGAAAAAAAGGGGTGTGTGTGTGTGTGGAGGGGAGAGTCCTAAAGTTGCAATGGAATCCAGAGCTCCAAAAACTCACGTAAGTCATGATGACAGCATTTCAAACACGATGAACATGTTGTCTACAAATGCCTCGTTATTTTGCACATGTGGCCTCTTCCCAAGGCAGCTACTTCCAAGTACCCCAAACAAGTGACTAGGTACACTGGAGTCATCAGTTAAAGTGAGGGGGACGAAGACAGAAAACAGGATCATTTATTAATTTAAAAAGTGACCGGGTGACAGGTCAAATGCCAGTATGAGGAAATTCATGGTGGAGGGTATCCTACAAGACAACCAGTCTGGGCGCTCCAAAAAGTCGATGTCATTAAAAATTTTGAAAAGGTGTGCGTGGGGGTGAGGATGGGATGGAGTTCTATATTCGGTTTTAAGACGCTAAAGAAAGAGATCGACGAAATGTGTGACCCTGATTGGATTACAGAAAAGAAAAAGAAAAGCCCACCAAACACAAGCACATGGAGACACACCCCAAACACTTCAGAAACAGTCATACTGAACTTTAGATAAAACTATAGTTAACTTTCTTAGGTGTGGTAATGCCGCCAAAGTTATGTAGAACAATGCAGGAAACGAATACTGAAGTATTTTTACACCTTTAACTTTGACATGATTTAGCCAAAAAAGAAAAAAAAAGGAGATAAAGCAAATGTGGTGAAATGTTAAGAATCAGTGAATCTACACGAAAGGTACATGGGGTATTCAACGTACTCTTCCTTCAATGTTTCTGTAAGCTTACGATTTTGCAACATAAAAAAAAAAAATTGAAAAAATTTGGAGGAAAAGTTAAAGCGAGAAAGAAAGTAGGTCCTAGAGTCACCATCTGGGTGCCCCTTCAGGAAACCAGGAGCTGGGGGGAGCAATGCCACGTCCCTGGCTATCGTCCCTAGCACAATGCCCGAGATAGGCAGGCACACAAGCATCTGAGCCGTGGGCGGATGGATTCCCGAATGGATTCCCGTGGCTCCACCACGTGTCAGTCATGTGGCAGGTAGTCTCTCTGAGCATCTGCAGAAGAGAGATACTACCAGCCTTGTGGGGATCTTGTACCCGTCAGCACGCATACTGATCAAGGTCCCCCAGTCGGCATATACCTGGGACTCAGCAAATGGTACTGTTACTATTTTTAGATAACTCAAGGTTTAAGAAACCTCTGAGACTGAAAAGTATAAGTGGCTTTAGTTTTCAACTGAAAGTGTCCAGATTTACAGGCAAAATGAGACTGGAGAGGTCTAACAGCGGTCTTCCTTGTACTTGCACGTGAGTTCAACAGCACTCCTTTGCCGACCTCTCTTATTAAAGACTCCTTCACTTTTATCAGGCACGAGGGATTTCTCCACAACCTCACCTGACACGGGGTATCCCTTCTACTCCAGCACTGTGAGCTTGAACCGATTTCCCTGGAATTGGGAAGCTCTTAACGCCAAGCTTTTCTCAGTGGAGCAGTGAGCGGTGTTGCCTCGAGAAGGTGCTGGGTTGGAAAGCCCTGACAAGGAATCCCTCAGCTACTAAAAGCCCGACAGAGATGCTGAGGTGGGTCCCAAAGTTGGTGCGAAATAGAAGAGAGACGGGATTCCTCTTGGATGAAGTATGGTGGTGAGGATGAGGACAGGAGACAGAGACCAGGCTGAGAGAAGGATTGTGGAGGGGGGGGGTTGGGGGGGAGGATAAGTATTAAAAAACCCAAACAATAAAAAGATCCAAACAACCCCATTCCCCTTCACAACCCTCTGCAGAAACATGAAGGGCAGATACTCCGAGGGAAGACAGCTGCAAAGCTCTGGGACAGCTCTGTCCCGCGGGAGGAACAGCCACTTTCTTCCTTCCCCACATCATCCCAACAGATTGACCTGGGGTGACTTGTGACTTTGAGCCCAGCATGAATGACTTGACTGTCCTACTCTTAATGTTCCCTGAGGCAGCGGGAGTACTTACCACTTCCTCAAACTCTTGAGTCTTGTGAATCTGACAGCAAACAAAATAAGTTTAGGTTTCAATAAATCCCCCTGTCAGCCTGATGGCGTTTAAAAATTAAAAAAAAAAAAAAAAAAGGGCTTCGTGTTGAACTTTGGATCTGCCTGTAATAAACTCCATGGGGTAATGATTCAGATTTTGGCAGGAAAGGCTTTCCGACTGCTGCTTAGCCAGAGAGGGGCAGAAAGGGGAGGGGAGAGCCAGGACACCGGGCTAGAGACTGGGGGGAGGCCTGAGCTCAGCGACGCCTGTACTGTGTGGTGTAAGACGGAGCGCCATTTCCTAGGTGAGGTCGAAAACTTCGTGGCTTAAGAGCCGGTCCCCAAGCTGACTCCAGCTCTTAAGTGACACCATCCTAAATTACCTCCAGGAGTAAGAAATCAGTGAGGTGAGAAAACCTAGCAGGAGAACACCTCAGCATTTCACCTTGTGGGGTGTGACTGGCTTCTCCACTGGTTTATTGATGGAATTTGGATTTTGGAGAATAATACGGTATAGGGTAATCCCCGTGTGCTCTAACCAGAGCCCCACTGGCTATTTGAGAAAAGGATTAAGTATTCACTACTCTTAAGGAGCCCTTCAGAGCTATGCAACCCTGAACAAATACTTCCTTTAGAAGGTGATACTCTTGTTTACACTGTACCTTCCTCACAATTCGATAGAAATTTGGGAAACTCTGCTCACACCTCAGAGGGTCCAGGACGGCCTGACCTCTGGGGGCTGGTACAGCTAGGAGTGAGGAAAGGGTGCTGAATGAGGTGGAGAACCTTGGGGTGACGTGCTCAGTCAAAATGGTGTTAATACTATCTACCTCGAAAGGGTGCTGTGAGGGCTCTGTGAGTTAATCCCTGTAAAGTGATCAGAACAAAGCCTGGCGCACAGTGAGGACTCAATAAATATTCGCTCCCATGACTCGTGGATTAAGGCACTTTAGTAACTGAAAGGACCTGAATTACTGCTAGGAGGATCGTACACCCCGTTTGCCCAGGCAGTCCAGGGTTGGGCCTGTTGTCCCAAAGTAATTATTAACAGCAATCTGTTTCTCTTGCAACAGTGTCCCCCAGTCTGGACAGTAAGTTATCTGGTCACCTTAAGGATCACTCAAAAGAGATATGAATGCAAAGTATTTTGCAGGAAGGCGGGAGGGGAATGAGGGAAAGACATCAAAAAGGCCTGTTTTTTGTTTTAAAGATTTATCTATTTACTTGAGAGAGACAGAGAGAGAGCACACAGGAGCGGGTGTGGCACAGGGAGAGGGAGAGAGAATCTCAAGCAGACTCTATACCTTGGGGCTCGCTCCCACGACCCGGAGATCAAGACCTGAGCAGAAACCAAGAGTCAGACGTTTAACCAGATGCAAAGAGGCTTATTTAAGCTCCTGAAGAAGAAGGATGGCGAGATCTGTTGTTTGTATTTTTGTTGTCAATGCTGCTGTTTGTCTCTTAAGCTCAGGATCCTTCAGAGGCTGAAGGAGCTAAAGAGCCGGTAGAAAGGGAAAGGCTTGGTTGGGGAGCAAAGACCAGGAGGTGGACAGGAGGAGCCAGACTGACAGACAGAGGCCAGCCAGGGAAGGAGGCAAGAGACCCAGCTTCCTCTGGGGCAAGAGAAAGAGACCTTCTGAGTCTGGAAGAGGAAACAGGGGCTGGTCCCTGGCCGATGCCCTCTGTCCCCCCAGCATGGGAGCAGAGGGGGAAGCAAGCAGGGGAGGGCCGACCACTGAAGGAAAGGAACAGTGGGCAGGGGACCAGTCTGGATGCTCTCCGAGTTCAGCTGAGGTTGGAGAGTGCAAATATACACAGCCACCAGCTCCGCAGTTTTCTTCCAGAACACTTAGCAGCCCAGGGGCAGGAATGGAGGAAATAAGGCGACTAGCCAGTCGGTGTGGTTGGCACTCAGCAACCAGAAGTGGCAGAGTACTGTGGCGAGTGAGTAGTGCTAAAGGATACTTAAAAAAAAAAAATAAGTGTATCGAGGGTCCAAATACCTCCAGGTGGCATTTTTCGAAGACAAAAAGTGGTTCAAAGAGATGCTCTGCCCCAAAAGGCATGACTGCCCAGGAGGCTGATGGGCAATCAGAGGCAGAGATCGGCAGCAGACATGAGTGGCCGGCCGGGTGAAGGTTTGAGGCTCTTCCAGAAAAAGGTTTCGCAGAACAGGGAGGAACAGCAGAGATTTCTTGCTCAGCTGCCACCAGAAAGCTCAGAGTGGGCTATCGGGCTTCATAAGGAACAAGCGAAACGGCCCAAGCAGGGATGAGGGCCTTCCTGCTCGGCGGCCTGCTTCCTCTCCCTGCCACCTGCAGACCTGTGCCCTGCCCAAGGGCGCTGTAGAAAATAAACCGATAAGCTCCAAACTGTCAAAGAACCAACAGTTTCAACAGATTCGCGAAGATTTACAAGCACAACTGCTGTCCCATCGCTTGAAATTCCTTAACCACTGTTCCAGTTTAATTTCTATTAATCAGCAATGTAACCTTCTGATTCCATAAATACATAAAATCCGGGTTTGTGGCGGGAGGTTTAAGTTTGAGTAGAACACTCCATCTTCCAGAAAAGTAAGCGGCTTGATGTGTGTGGCCTCCGCTAGAAGTCAGGCCGTTCCCTGCTCTGTGGCCCCCAACCTCTCCGGGACCGCATAATCAGCGTCTTGTCCCAAATCGACCAGAGAGAGTTCAGGCTCAATGGGAAACTGTGTAGTGGACAGGAGGCATTTTGTAGTTGGTTAAGCCAAAGGCTCCCCGGCTGTAGGCTGGGCTGGCCCAGTAGAAAAGATGTGTGGCCGGGCGGCCAGGTCATAAGAACTGGCTGTCACTTACCAGTCGTGGGACGATTTTCTCGCAGGGAAAATACCTACCTGGCTAGGCTACCGGATAAATTAAACGAGGCAGCATATGAAAAACCCTGGCACACTACAGGTATGCGATTTATGGGGGCGGCCTCCTATTCCTTTCCTGGAAGATACCCAGTTGGGCTCATCCAATTATCCGATAATGCCAAATGAGTTGATTAGAGCTAGTAAGATGTTAACGTTTCCCTACTTTCTTTAATCAAGGCACTTAGACTCCCGGTTATAACGTCATTTCCAAGGTTTAAGTAAGTTTGAGGATATTACATTTTCATTCCCTTTGGTTCAACGAACAGAAATGGAGCCCTCGTGTATTTAAAGCACCGGGCTGGTCACCGTGGGGAGGGTGCTGGGCAGATTCAAAATGGGGAAGACTGCACTTACAACTCTAGAAAGAAGCGCAACGCACAGAGTGTCCGAATCTTGGGGAAGAGGGAAGGCCTCCTGTAGGATGTGATATGTAAGCCAAGCTTCGAAGGGCAGGGATGACTTTAAATGCACACACCTTCGTGTATAAACTCCCTAGAGTTCTAATTTTCAGACATTGTGTCTCTTCCATCGACAACCACAAACCGCAGTAAGAAAAATGCTCAGTGAATTCAAAACATGGTTAAGTCTCTTGTAAGAAAAATGCAAATACAGGTGGTTACGGGCATATTAATAAAACACCTGGTAGGACATCACCTCTTGCTCTGATAACTTGCAACTAAAAGGGAAGAATTAAGCATTTACCTTGCTCTTCCTTTGATTATATCTGAGGGTCACCCGAGAGCTCTAGCTGATGAGGTAAAGCTCCGCTGTTCAGAGACTTTCAGTCAATACATGAGGAGGGTTGGAAGAAAGGCCACCTTTTGCCATTGCTAATGAAACAGTGGATCGGGCAAGGACCGTCGGTGGATAATGCTATTAGATGAAAGAGAATGATGGGGAACTTGGCCATGCAGGGGTCAGGCTACCACAACCCAAGCTGACTGAACGATCTTGGCATCACTGAAACTTAGCCATCCAGACGTTGTGGTTACCCGGATGTGAGGCAACGCGAGGCTTACCACATTGCCTATGGAGTTTCCTTGCCTACAAGCCTGACCCGAATCTACTCAAAGCTCTAGGGCCCACTTCCATTTACAGGAAGTATGAGGGACAGAGCCATAAACTAAATGATGCCACGAGGGCTTCCAGAATGGGGAACAGTGTACAAACAGTTGACCTGGTTTTTGCAACAAGTCACTGACTTGAAAAAAACGGGAGGCTGGGGAGAGGTGGATGGCTCTAGACCGAGACAGGTCATACGTGACCCTGGTTTGTACCCCGCTGGGAACAGATCACGTAAAATGACACTTGGGGGACAACTGGGGAGATGGCGTTGAGAATGGGTGTTTCTCTTTGCAGAACCACTGTACTTTGTTGGTCTGACAACAGAATGTGGCGAGGCAAGAAAAGAATTTTTTAAAAACTTGTGTGCTAAGTATGTAGAGGTAAAATGACAAGATACCTGACAAGTGCTTTAAAATGCGCCATTAAAGGAAAGAGGCCATATACTGCCTTATCTATCCTTATCACCTATCTATCCTTATCACCTAAAAACCATTGTGGCAGAATCCTGATAAATATGCCGTTGTATATAACAGGCATACGTGGGGGTTCATTCTGATGTTCTCTATGCTTAAGGAACTCTGGTGTGGGGAGACCCAAGAGTCCGTGCCTTCACAAGCCCTCCAGACAACTCTGAGACAGGCTAAGGTCTGAGAATTGCTATCCAAACACAGCTAGTCCTGGAAGATGTCTGTTCTCCAAGGACATCTAAAAAAGCTTTCATATTTAGGTGACTGGCTGAAAACCTCTTAGGGTATCACATTTTGGGGAGAAAATCCAATGTAGCAGATATAACTTTATAGCCTTAAAACTTTACAATATTTTGCACAGAAAGGAAAACAGATTTCAGAACATCGTTGTCTATTAATTCTATGATCCGGGCTGTTGTAGTTTAATAAAGAACTCACACAGTTCTTTGTTTACCAAACAGTTACTGGTAATCACGGCACATCTACCGAGTTTGTGTGTGTGTGTTGTGATAACTCTTCATCCAGGTGGCAGGTGGGCATCTGGGAGGCGGCACCTGCCAACCAGGAACTGGATAGAATTGTTTGTCTTTGAGAAGTGGTTGAGCAAGTTAGCTTGGCTGGTTACAGCAGAACACTGGCCCAAGGTCATGATTCCAAACCCCATTATATCAAGAGAGTTTCCCTTGATAACACAGCCCTCACTGCAAGGCTGGCATCTGCCAGCCACTCTGCACACAAGGAGGCCATTCCCCAGGCGAGAGGCTAAGGTTGCAAATCCATGACAAGAGCACAAGTGACTCCAAGGGCAGAGCCCACAGTGTTACTTTCAACAGATCTGGTGCCTCTGATATTAAAGATAAACAAATAGAAAGGCTGCCCAACAATGAAGAGACCTATTCCCTGTTCAATACGAGTATGGATTTCCCTGAGCAATTCTGTGGGTCACCTGAGCATTTACAAAAACCTCACTGCCAAGAATCACCTGCAAACTCGTTCAAAACAGACCGCTGGGCCACGCCCCTTGGAGTTTCCAGTTCTACAGGAGGCTGCATGTCGAACCACTACTCAAGGGGATGTTGGTAGTGCTGGTCCAGGGACCACCCTTGGAGAACCACGGGTCTGGACCCGGGTACTGTACCTGAATTCCATCCAATCCACTCCTTTTTAGTGAGTGCCCTGTCAGCAGAGACCCTGCCTTTCCATATTCTGTAAACTAAGTCCTGGGTCTGAAGACCCAATCCGTGACACATCAAAAGGATGAGGAGGGCGTAGGGTGGGACCGCACACGTTCTTTAAGTGAAATCTTGAACCACACCGGGCTGGGCACTGCACCGGCAGCATGACCTTGGTGCTGTCCTCAAAGAGCTGACACTGTTTCTGCCACCCTTTCTTCGATGAGTTCCAAAGGAGTCACAGGGAAGACCTGAGGATGCGTGTGTGCACGTGCGTGCATGTGTGTATGTGTTTTAAGGCCAACCTTCACCACAAATGCTAATGGTTGCCAGTGCTCGAGAAGCTTCTCTCCACGGTCCAGCCTTACCTGCCCTCCAAACAGAGCCGCCTGCCTGCCGCCCGCCCTCCCCGCTGCGGGATGTCAGCTGTTCACCTGCATGGAAATGACAGCTGCTTGTCACGGTCTACATGAGAGGCCGCACCGGCAGCGGTAACTAGCATGCCATTTCCAAAGCTGTCATTCTCTGGTGTCAGCACAAGCCACTGTTCAAAGATCTGCTCTGACATGAACCAGGCAGTGCCGGAGAGTTACCGCGGCCGACTCCCCTGTGCGCCCGCGTTTGTTTCACCCAATTATTTGTTTGTCACTTGGAAGCCCAGGATGTCGAGCAGGTATTGTGGAGGTATTTTTGGCCTGATGCACAGGCAGGAAGCATAATGAGGCCCTCAGGTGAAGGTCTATTTTGTCAGTTAGGTGCTGGGATGATGTGCAGCTGAGAAGCCCGAGTGGCAATTAGGATATTTGAATAAGATAAGATACATGGCAGGATGCTGAGAAGGCTCAGAAAGTCGGCCTCAACTTTTAAAATGCCAGAAAACCCTCAGAGTAGGCAGTTTTCAAGTTTGTCCTGGAGCTAAGACAGGAGGAGGAGGCGTCAGAGCTGTCTTCCCTCCGGCCAGAGGGGCCCTGAGAAGGAAGTGGGCTGAACCCAGGCGCCAGCCCAAGATGCAGCGTGATCTGGGGGTGAGGCCCCCCGCCGCACATGGGGCACGGGGTTTTGGGCAGAGATCGGCTACCTGTGGCCGGTGAGGCCACACTGGCAATGGGCAGCCAGCCTCTGACCAGCCGCCCCCAAGCTGCCTATTTAAGTCAGGAGCTTCTCCTTCCCGTGGGAGTAGAGGACAAATTGATTCGATGTCTCAGGTCTTGGGAAGAGGCCACTATCCAGGGCGATGTGGCCCTATGGCCAGCTGCCATAACCAAAACCACAAAATTTAGTTTAGAATCGAATGAATATTTGACCAGAGCCCATAGCAGCCATGTCCCTGCTTCCAATCCAGGAAATTAGTCTCTAAGACCCTCAGCAGTCACTGGAGACATTCTTCATTTCTACAGTTCTCAGTCTCCGAACGTGAGGGAGACAATACTCCTAAGTGACACACGAGGGATCTGGTGACAATAAAATGAACGCAGCTCCTCCTTATGCCCATTCACAGGTCTAGTGGGATCAAGCTAAAATCCAGCAAACAGCAAGTGTGCTCGCTGAACAAATGAGGTCGATACGATCACCGTCTTCTAGCAAAAGAGAAGCAGGAAGCAGGACTGCTTCAGTCCAAAAGGCCTGGACGAACTTCTGAGGAAGCAGAGCTCTGGTGGGCCAGAGTTTGCTGACAGCTGAAGACAAACGATGAGGTGGTGACATTCCCTCCCTTATCCAGAATGGTCCATCCAAGCCCCTTTTCACTTCACGCTGGTAAAATGAGTCACTCCTGGAAAGAGAAGCCACCTGGCAGCTTGCCCCTGGGATGCTCTAAGGCAGGGCCTTGCTCTGGGAGCTAACCCCTGCCTCTCCCCTCATCCACCCGCAGCAACCCCTGGAAATGGTCAGCCACTCCCCTTGAGAAGTCAAGTACGAAGGAACCCGGCACCGAAGTTCTTTATACAAACATTTACTGCAGCAGACGAAACACCTCTTGTTTGGCCACTCGAGATGCAGACCAGTGGAGGACCCTTAATGGCATTCTTCTTCTGGAAGGGAATACCTACCAGCTGGTATTCAAACTGTAGCAAGCTCACCCTCACCCCTTTCCCCTCTTCCTTACCGCGCCCCCCCGCCCCAGCTTCAACCCCCTCTTACCTCTAAGATCTGTCTCAGAGACAGAGTCTCCTGAACAGGAGAGAGGTTTAGTCTGCCCTGTTCTTGCTCACAAGTTGGTGACTGAAGTCCCAGTATTGGCCACCAGGCACCACTCCTTTCAAATATGAGTGTCCACAATGTCATTCACAGCACTCTTGGGAAACGTACGCCCTTTCCACAAGCCTTAGACTCTGAAAAGACCTAGAACACTGCGAAGCAAACTTTGGCCTTTAGACCTAGAAGGGATCTTGGAGTCCATCCAACTTTCTCACGTTACCAATGAGAAAACCAAGTCAGATGGTTATAAGTAGCCAGACTCCGGCTTGAGGCTGGTGCTTCCTTGACTATAAAAGCAGTGCTGACTCTGGGACCCCCTCCGCAATATGCTGATGGGGCAAAGATTTAAACAGTGGAATCTAAATGAGAAAATATGGGGGGGAAATGGCCCTGATAGGCAATATCCAGAACTTTACAATGCTCCCCTAAATCTTTGCAATGGCTTAACTAATGTAACAATAGGATCGATTTTGAAAACAGAATACTCAAAGGGGTAGGTTTTAGTCTAACACAAGTCAGCCAATCTGTGCCCTCTCTGAAAGGGTGACACCTTCTGCTGACCCTTAAGGGCTCATCTTAGATCGCCCTTTCCTCCTAAGAAAGTCTTAAGGTTATTATCATTATTATTTTTTTTGGTCTTAATTAGTTTAGTGGCATCTTTCCAATTGTGCCATCTAGAAAGTCTCTTTTTAAGTTGTAAAATATGTCTAAGCTCTTGCTATTGGGGTCGTGGGTCTCATGTGACCCGTTCACTGCTGGGTCTCCTGAGCCTGTTGCAGGGTCAGCGTTGAACGAAAGGACTAATTCCAATACGGCTTCCACTCCAGCCCACTGAAGGAAGCAACGCTGACGTCATTCACTTAACGGCTGACAAATCCGATTTCAGGAGAAAACCGAGCTTATGGGTAAAGTTCATGAATCAAGAAGGCCTGGGAGATGAGCCCAAAAAGTCTAGCAGAGGACCCTCGACACTTGGAAAATCACAAATTGATAGGAAACAAGAGGAATGACGTGGCTGGGCTTTCCGTGAGAGGAGCTTTACTATGGAAAAGCCTTTCCTGGCCATAAACAGATAATGAGCACATGATGTAATCTTGGCTAAAATTAGGTTTTAGTGTTACTCTGCTGAGAGATGTGAAAGGTGATAGATAAGAGGGGGAAAATGTTTTCCAAGTGGCTTTTAAAGGCATCCAAATATAACCGCCTCCCACATCAGTCTATTAACAGGCACACTTGAGACATTTCCCTCTTCAAAAGGACTCTTACAAAAAGCAATGATGTGCTCTCAACCTCCTCCTTTATAAGACAAGGTTTATGAGGGTCAGAGAAGATTTGAGCGCCCACAGAACACTCCTCCTTATTAACAGGCCCCCTCCCGCCTCCGAGCAGATTTAGGCCTCGTGCTTCTGTCATCCGTTGCTAGGGAAATGCCCCTGCTTGAAAACCCTAAGTCACTTCTAATAAAATCTGGCTGAAAGTACAGATCAGTCCGTGGATTGGCACAGGAGTGGGCAGGGGGAGTAGAAACGTGGGGGAAGATGGTCTTATTCAAGGGAAGGACATCAGAGACACCCCAAGTTGAGACCATATGACGAGGTGCACCTGGGTGCTGGCAGGCTGGTGGACACCCTGGGCCGCCGGGAAGGCCTGCGGGGGCCCCTCCCCCATTGAGGGCAGGTTCCTACCCATGTCCAGGGGACATAAGGTACCTCAGGACAGCATGGTGGAGGAAGCCCTGGGGACCTGTGCGGGCCAGAGAGGAGGCCAGAAATGCCACACACTAGCTCCAAGCTGAAACTTGGAGAGGCATTCTAGGGTTCTGTCTCTACTCTTCTCCCTCGACCAAGAGAACCAGCCATTGGCACGACGGGGGCTGCCATTTTGGCCCAGGTCCCAGAATAAAGACCAGGAGGACCGCAGCTGGTCTGCAGCTGACATTGAATCTTGTGAGCCCCTGAGCGTGAGCAGCAGAAGCGGACGGTCAGAGACCCTCTGAATTGATGGGCAAAGACGTCCCTCAAGAACGAGCCAGGATGGTCCACCATGTTATGTACTGCTGTACGCTGGTAACAACGGTCACAGCAAAAAAGCACTTGGGACACAGGGGCTCCGCACCCTAAGCTACATGAGGCAGAATAGTTATTTTTCAGTTCTGGGATTCAGTTAATGCTGTGAGGTTTGCTCGAATGGAAAATTCCACTCACAATGCCCACAATGACCTGACAGGGCACCCCACGAAAGCCTGGCTCCTTCCACGCCTATCCACAGGCTTCACGAGTTAGTAAGAAATCATTTCTAGGAGGCGAACCAGAGGCGCACCCTCTATGGCCAGCTTTCCACTTGGAGGTAAAATGAATCTCCAAACACCAACTTCCGGGCCACCTTGCACAAGCAGGCCTTGGAATGCACTGTCCCAGTGCGTCCAGGCAAGCTCAGCCAGTGGATGGAAGTCAAGTTTATGGGGTGGGGGTGGGAGGAGTGGTGCTGAAACCTCAGAATCAAGAGCCAGAATGTCTTTGGTGGATTCACAAAGTAGGTCTGCAACTGAGAGCCCTTTCCACTTTTTTAAAGCACAGGCCGGGCGAGAAGGTGAAAGACTTTGGTGCTTGCGCCAGCCAAGCGGGAAGTCAGGCACCATGAAATTAATAACATCACTGTTGTACTCACTCCACCACAGGTTTAGGAATGACCCTGGAAGAATCCGAAATGCACAGAGGACACTACTCGAGTGGGAATCAATCATCTCGCCACTGAAATTTCTGACATATCCTTATACGGTATATTTGCCTGATTCATAATTCACCAAAGTTGCTTCCTGAGCCCGAGCATTGCTGGGCTTTCTGAGTAATTGAGACAAATTTTGTTTGTTAAATAAATTCCAGGCAAGAGTGTATTTGACTTATGCACAGGAAAGGAAAGAATTCTTATGTAAGCTTCAAAACAATAGCGTTTTATCTTATCTGAGGAACTTACTGCCGCTTGCCTGTGTGTGTTTTACTGCCAAAATAAAATAAATTGAATCAGCTCACACATGATAACATGCTCTTTCCTAACTCATACTAATTGCTTGGCTAATTGATGTTTGTTGAACTTTCTCCATTTCATTGAGTGATTAGGTACAAAGCTAACAGTTGACATCTGTAGGCGCTTAACTGGCGTCTGTAATTACTGTTAATGTTAAATAATTGTTAGTTAATTGGAGTGGTAACTGACTGAATAGAATCCAGATTGTGAGGCAAAAAGAAACCTAGTTAAATAAACATACATTTTCAGAGAAAACAACATTTTTCTGCAGTTGTCAGAAACTAGAAATAATCCAGAGGCCATGGGATGGCCACAGGCTTCCTGCGTGCGGGCAAGTCTCCAGGCCCGGAGCTGACCCCTCTTCTTGAAAGTGTTACTAGCGAGGAGGCCCTTTGTCACAGAACTGCTCTCCTCGTATACTCTCCAGAACTGACTTGATGTTTTTTTATCCCAACAGTTTCCTACGAGTGTGTTTTACCTTCTGAGACAACCAAATACCACAGCGTTGGCTAAACAAAGCACTAAATATGAATGGACCGAAGGGAGGGGCTGGTCAGCATTCAAGCTTTTTTGGCCAGTATTGCCAAGGATGGAGAAAGTTCTTTCAGAGAACAGCAGCAATCAATTCGATGAAGTAAGCGAAGAGATTTTTAGTGGGCTCCAAAGTAAACAGAGTGGAGTTTGATCACCTGACTGAAAGCGAGGGATCTCTTATGCTGTGATCCGCTCCAGCTCACGGGGGTGCGTGGGATCCGGGGATCTGGCCTACTTTTCATCTGGAAGAGCGGCCTCACTGTCAAAGTTCTCCAAAACCACCATCAAGACCAATACGCATGTTCAGAATATCTTCGACCCCTTCCCTCAAACTCCAGGGACGGGACCTAATATTTGCCCAGGATTTCCCCACCATCCTCATCCATGCAGAGGTCAAAGGGAAGACCAGTCAACAGGTAATGGAAAAACATCCAGAGGAAAACACTTTACGACGTGGAATATTTTTAGGCCTTTACTGGTTGGTTTCACACTCAGCCGGAGAAGGCACCTGTTTCCAAGTATTTTCAAGGAATAATTCTATACAACAAATTCTGTAATGTGAGAGTCTGGCTCCTATAGGAAGGGCCATTTCCATAACAAAAGGAGCTGATTGCCTGCGATTTGCAGTGTGGGGGAGAGGAGGACCCCAACTACTCATAACTCCTTTGTCTGAATCAAGCACCAATTACCCTTCAATAATAGTATTTAATTTTCCACACATCAGATATCTCTATCTCCTAAAGACCCAAGAAATTGCTCTGAAACAGTACAAAGAAGGTCCAGAGAAAGAAAAAGGGACAGTGTGTCCCTATCTAGGATTTAAGACACTATAAAAATGCAACTAATTCACAGAGACTGAAATTGGCTCAGTTTACTCCTCTGCACACGGGGAATGTCCTTTCTGTCACGTCGTCCTTACAACTGAACCCAAGACACCACAAGGAATTATAAGATGGTCTCCGTATGTTCATTGTAACTGGGTTTCAAACTCGACATCCATTTGTTCTTTTTCAAGAGAGCTCTCCCCTGGTCAACTGGATTGTTTTCACTCAAAAAATAAAGCAGAGGATTATGTTAGGGAATGGGTTTTTCATAAGAGCCCATGGTGGCCCCGGAGGGAATAGAACTCTTTCTTACTTTTTTGGTCACCAAACCAAAGAATTCCCCTTTTACGTCTAAACATAATGAATGAGGTGAGCTCGTCACCATTAAAGAATTTATTAGGTGCCCAGTTACTGAGCCTCTCACACCGAGCAGAATTGATCTCCAGTAACTTTTTTCTCACCTCATCTTCTCAGATCTCCACCAATCTTTTTAGACAGGTTATCTTTCTATGCTGCTGATAAAACCACACTACCAAAAATACCCAAAGGCCCCACGAACTTCAAGGCTCCGACCTCATCTGTATCCCCTAAAAACCCTCAGCGCAAAATCAACCCCAAGCACGGGCTGTGTGTCCATTAGTCTGGCAGGGCCTGGAAAAGGAGAGCAGCTCTGGTCAGAGAGCGCTCAAGGGGGCCCCAGTGTTCCATTTGGTGCTTGTCACCGTGGGCCGGTGTCCACCAGAACTGCCCATGGCTGACCTGGGGTCAGGGGTGGGTTCCTACGGAGGAGGCTGGGTAGGTGCTCCTCTGACCGTCACATCTCGGTAGAGTCTGGGTGCTCACAGCAGGACGGAGCACAGGATCCAGGGCCTCATCCCCACCTGGACCATCCTCCATTCTAGAACTTCAAAGACGTCCATTAGGCTGGGCCCAGCTCTCTGACAGGTAGCTGAGGGGGTGGATGGGGACGGCGGTGGGCTTCCCCTGGAAGGCCCAACATTACAATGGGAGACAAAGGTAAAGGAAAGAAGGGGTGAGCAAGTCGTGCGGTGAAACCACCTCACGGCCACCTCTCGTCTGCTCTATCTGCCTTGGTTGCAGGCTAGATCCTGGAAAAGAGGACTCCAGGGCCAGAAGGGGCAGCGATTCCGGGCCTTTTCTCTTCCCCTAACTTGGAACGGGGACCCACAGCAGGGCTGGTGTCCCATAAACACAGGGCTCCAGAGAACACCTGACTCCCAAGCAGGCCTTCCCTTCTTGGCTTCTTTCCTCCTCGCGTAGATCAGCCTCGGAGCGCTTTCAGAGTTTGAAAGAGATTAACCATCTTGGCCAGATGGTCACGTACAGCCAAGTCCTCATTTTCTGCATTTCTGACTATATGGCAAAGTGGCAAAACCCCCAAGGAGAAGGACCTAAGTGGGTAGGAAAGGGTAATAAACACTGGCTGGAGACTCTGGGTTGACCGCAGGGTTCCTTTGAAGGATCCATAGTCCAGAATTTAGGCTAGGAATCCTGTTACTCCTATAGCAGTTCGACCAACTAAATACAGACAAGAAGTTAGTCAGTCTCTCTCTGCGTATGTCTGTCTCCCTGGGAAAATTAATTTTTTCTTTGGCAGATGGCTGAGTCACAAAGACAGAAGGATTCATAAAATTCACATGAACATCCTGTAAACATTTAAACACATAAAGATTAAATAAAGCAACCACGACCTTGATTAAAGTTAAACTCCTTTTTTTTTTTTAAATGTCTACAGCCCTACAACCTGCAATTTGGAGGCTCACCTCCCCACCTCTTCTGACACGGTCGGCTCTCACTGGGCGTGTGGCGTGTACAAGCAACTGTCTGATTAATTTGTTTTACAATGGGAAATTAAAGGCATCAGAAGAAAGCAATGATTCGGATCACCTAAACACAAGCACGTTACTAGTTCTCTATTAAACTGGACAGACTCTATACAATATAACAAAAGTCAAAATAAAATCCACGGGCGGAAGCGCCCTGTACCTACTCTTAGCCCCTCCCCCTTCCCGACTCATTGTTTTATCCCCACCAGACAGGGAGGTTTTGCTATGGTTGAAAATTCTCACCTAACGAGGCGAAATGGCTTACTGAAGCTCACAGACTGATAGGACTTGAGTCATGGCCCCTGGGGACAAAGCTTCCGCCGGAGCTTTGTCCCCAGACTGCCCAGCCCCACACCAAAGCTGTGCGCACCACCCCCCCAACACCCAGAACCCCCCCACAATCAGCTTGTGAGATTAGCACTGCCCTCCCATGGCGAAATTTTATGGACCAAATCTGCCGGCCACCAGGCTCAGCAGCATAATCTCACCAGCAGCTTAAGGCCACGCTTCTCTAAGGCCAGAGCACTGTGGGACTCCCGGGAGGGAGAGGTGATAGGTAGCTTTCAAACATCTGGAAGTGAAGGCATACACGTGTCAGCTTCCCTGCACTCTTGCCAGGCTCTTCCATAAGCTGAGGCCTTGAAGATTTTGCCGGTAGTCTGTGTCACCTGGTAGAAATTTGCCCTTTCTTACAATGTTTTTTATTGCTCTTGGCTAAGAATACTGGACAGAGACGGGAGACCTGACTCACAAGCAAGCCGGCCGCCTTGCAGGGCAACTTGAACTTGACGTGCATGAAGCTGACAGTTCCTTGAAGGCCTTGTCAACCATCCATCCAGTAAACCCTGCCACTACCCGGAGTAAAAACAAGAGCAAAAACCACAAGCACATATCGAGCCTCCGTGCACCTGTCTTGAAGCAATTATTGACATTATCACTATACAATGACTCGCTTTTTGAAGTTGTTTTCCTGATATTTAGCAGTCTGAATACTAATCCCCTTAACAAAACTGTCCCCATGCTTTCCCCCCTCTCCCGCCCCCCTAATCTCCTTCTCTCCAGGGGGAGGGCGGGGGCTGGGGACCAGTCAGTCGACTTTGCCGCACCTGGATTTGCATTGATGCCTCTCTTGTCATTCATGTTACCAACAGGCATTAGCATAAGGCATTAAGGGAAACTCTGGAGGAGAAAAGAAAGGCCATTTTGATGGAAATAAGGGGCAAAGGAATAATCTGCCATCAACTAAAATGCTTATTTGTGTATGGTTTCCCAAGCAAAGCTTAGAAAAAGCCTATGTTGATTTTAGTGTACACAAAGAAACTTTAATCCTCTCAAGGCAACTAAACCACCCCCAGAAAAGCAGCTCCGAAGAAAGGCACCCTGTCAGGGGGGTGACTATTCACAACCAAGGACATGCCACAAATCACACTCTGTAAGTAAACAAAAATAAGAATGTGGGAAACGTGTGATTGGAAAGGGAAGGGGGGCAGAAGTGGGGGAGTCGGGGCTGCGGGGCGGGACTGTCATCAATCACCCTTCAACCTCCCTGAAGAGAGCCTTTCAGCTCGGTGAGGGCAGCGAGGGCCTGAACGCACGTCCCATGGGCCAGCTCCCACTCTAGGGCTGATCCCAGAGAGCGGAAAGACATTCCAGAGCTTTTTAGAGTCACTGAGCAGAAGAAAGAGGGGCGGCTTGGGGCCGGAGGTGGGGGGTGGGGGGAAGGGGACCAGTGGTCCCTGAAACACCGAAGACCTCCTTTCGGGACCTGTCCTGCTTCGTCTCCTCCTCCTCCTCCTCCCCCCTTCTCTCACTCAGATCCACCAGCATCTACCCCATCCTCTCCCCTCATCAAAATGAGCAATAAACAATTAGGCGTTTTTACAGATGAGCACGCATCTACTTTTATTGGGCTTTTAGCATTATGGATAACAAATTGATACAAACTTCAGTCCATCAAAAAATATGATGAAATATAAAACTGGAATACTCCATCATGCAATAAAAAAGATAAAAATTCAATGTGACAATAATTCCGGGAGTAACAGCAGTCACACAGGCACATACACCTCAAGGGAACTCTAAACATTGTGTACTATTTAAAATTGCAGTTGGTTCAAATTCTAAAATAATCCGGGAGCTCAAAATAACTGCACTTGGAAATGTGTCTCACTAACCAGTTAGCAAAAATGCTAGCCAAGGCGGACTGCAGAATGCCGAAGGGGTTTCAAATGTCTCCCCTTTACGAAGGAAGGCCCAACTCTGTTCAAGAGTTACCAAGAATCTTCCACGGAACAACACAACTGAGATTACCAGAGAAAGCACACCTTTATTTAGCAATTACCGAGCCAGCACCTCAATCAGGTTCTACGGTGAAGAGGAAAAAATCGAACGGTTTATATAATTTATACCTTTCAAATTATACACCTTGGTATTGCCAGTGATTAGAGACTCCCTTACATTTCATTATTTCCAACAACACTGCTACAAATGAAAACTGCCCAGAAACCTATCGGCGATGATTGAAGAGAAGTTTTCCCTTTATGTACTGTTACATCTTAGCCTCTCTTAGTCCGTATTGCAGTTTGGAAGAAATTAATGGGAAAGCACATATTTAAATTTTGCCCTCTTGCTCGTTTATTAACTTTCCAGAAAGCCCACAGCAGAGTTAGGCTTGGTTTATGACCATAATACTGTGCATACTAAATGCCCACTGGTTATTAAGAGTCTGCAGCAGAACAAATCAGCTATTTATAGGTCTCTGACTGCTGGGTAGTTGATAAGTAACAATAAAGTTAAGGCATTTTGAGAACTATTATTCTCCATTACCGCTTCCTACGTTCAATTAAAGTCACAGAGATAGCAGTGATTTCTTAGTCAAACCAAGTTAAATAAGGATTCGGTGTATTCTGTTAAACTGTTGTTTCATACGTCACAGAAACATACAGATTCTGTCTCCAGCAAAAACACAAAATATGAACAGTGGCTTCGGAATGAAAAAAAAGAAAGACCATTTGTTTTTCACTCTGACTTCCTAGGCAATGACAACGAGACAAAAACCAAAACAAGCCATGGCTCCGAATTCAGGTGTCTTACCTTTGTTTACAATAACAGTATTGAAGAGTTTCTCAGAGCTGGCATCTGATGCCTGAAAAATAAGAAAGGGGGAAAAATGTTATTATGGTCATTGATATTGTCATCAGCATCATCACTACCATGATTTTAAATCAATTCACTGCGTTTTTAGAAAAGCCTGACAGGGAGAGCAGCAATTCCCCCAACCGTCCATAAGGTGGTGCTGTTTGACTGCATGAGACGGACCTGCAGTGCAGCTATGTGCTGGGGGAAAAATCTGATTTTAAAAAACGTGTCCTTATTAGACATATTATCTGTGCAAAACATATTTCTATGAGATGATACACAAAGCAATTCAGCTCATTCACATAATGATTTTGCAATTTCGTTGACAGATCATTATTTTGGAAATGGTACTTTTTTTTTTCCCTTGATACGTGCAGACATGCCTATTTTTCAATTTTCTTTCACAAACCAGAAATGCCTATTATTTAACGCTAAGCCTTTTCTCACTAAAAAGTGTTGACTAGCACTTCCAGAAATTAATGTAAAGATTCATCCGATGACCCCAAGATCCCTGTTCTTTCTAGTAACCAGGATGACCTTGGGGTCAAAACAGAAGCCAGCTGACCTGGCCCACAACCCGACACTATGCATATCATCAGCATTATCATCCTTTCCATTTTCCAGAAATTGTGTCTGCTAATTATTACACTGGCTTGAGGAAAGTGAAATAAGCCTGTTTAAACAGCAAGAGTAAAGCCAATGTAAATTACACACTCATGCGCTGAAAAATAAACACAAAGTTGGTTTGGAGGGAATGGTGCAATGTTGCAGAAGCACGGAATATTTCTAGAACTTCTTGAAAATTTAAACAATTCAATTGAAAACCGGCATCCCCGCTCTATAATTTGAAAATGGATCTGCAGTTAAAGTTACAATGGCTATGTTGTGTCTATGCTGTTTTTGCTATGCAACCCTTGTAAATCACTTGTCTTTCACACTCTATACATAGAGAAGCGTGTTTTGACAAAGCAAAGCATAGAATGTTGAATAAATATAGAGGGAACTATAAGAAATGGGGGAGGGTATATTTGAAGTATAGCATATTCTGACTCTGGGGCTGGCTTTTAGGGACAAAGAAGATACTCAATTTAGCCCTTCTGTGTTATGTTGATGAAAAAGAGATATTCTTGTGTATATCTGGGGAACATGTTCTAGTTCTCGATGCAAGTGATAGAGAAAGACATAAAATATTTTTATTATGAGGATTTTTCCCCTTTCTTTTCCTTCTATCCTGTAAGGGTGGTTCAGAGAAAATTAATGGATCAAGGGAAAAAAGGAATCGATGAGTAAAACAAGTGTTGGACTGCATATACATTTATGCATGAACAGCTTAAAATAAATTCTAGATAGCTTTTTAAAAAATTTTTGCATGAATAAAAAACATGCCAAAGGCCTTCCTGACATCTTAAAGGTAATAACATTAAATTGTATATGATAATAGCTTTTCATAAAAATAAGCCGCCAAAAAAAGTGTGGCATGGGGAGNAAATAAGCCGCCAAAAAAAGTGTGGCATGGGGAGGGAAAGAGGATATCCATTAAACAAATCAAGAAGACTGTTATAAAGGCAAAAATGACAGGAAGAATGTGGTTGGTTACATTGTGATACCAAGTGAGATTTCTAGGAACGTGAGTTTCTCCTGCTAAAAACTCAGAGATAAGAGTATTTCACCATTCTGGAACGAAAAAAGCATCTCTTAGTTCAAAGTGGAAGGGCTCTGCTAAATTCACGTCTGAAAAAAAAAAAAAACTCCAGCTGATCTATTTCAAAGGAAAAAAAAGCTCATTAATGAAATCATTTTAAAACTGAACTAATCCTTGCAGATATGGGGATTGCTTATTAAGAGGAGTCTAATTGGCCCAAAGAAAGAGGAAAAACAAACGACTGCACCCCAAATGCAGAAAACACGGGTAAGGAAAGGAAATGGCTCCAGATTGAGTTTTTATTTGCACTTGGGATGTGCGTGCATATGTGTATGAGAGAGGGAGATCAAATAGGAGTGAGCTGCAGGTGAAAAGGCCTTTTGGTTGTCTGAAACACCTCCTTGGGGCTGCCGCCTTTGTAGGCTCCACTGGGCTCCACAACACATCCTATTCTCCAGGAGGCGGCTAAGGGATCCTTCTATCTGAAGCGAACTTAGAGGATGTGATTATTACGATGCCAACCAGTAAGTTATTAAGGAAATAAGTCTGACAGGATATTCGGAGAGGCTTAGGAGCGTGCCTTCTAATAAAAGCTTTCTGAGCCCTTTAATTTTCTGAAACATGCCATAAGCTCTTACAACTGGAGAAGGGGCCCTCTCAAAAAGGCCTCTGCAGAAAACCACCCCAAAGAAAATGACTGCAATGGGACGTTGGCTAATCGTAAAAGGATTCTGGATCCCTTCTTTCTCCCACCCAGGTGGTGGAAACTATGGCGGACCACTCTCCTGACAAGTCAGAAAAGAGTCAAAAGAGCCAAAGTCTAAACTGGAAACTACAAGAAAATTCTTTACACTTCCTCCATGAACTTTCCAAATTCTACTTCCGCCTTTCAAGCATTTGTGCAAATTATCTGGCTCCTTGGGTCTTAATCTTTAGGACGTTTTCTTTTTCATGGGTTTTAGGGAAAAAGTCTGCAATTCCTTGCATTCCCTGGGCTATTTTCCTGGCTGATTTTTTTTGTTTTATTTTCATTTTTTTTTTTCAATAGGAATGTCTAATAGAAATATGGTCAGCAAGAGTTGGGAGGCGAGTGGAGCTTTCCCTTCTTCTTTTTTTTTTTTTTTTTTAAACACAGGGGTACCTTTACATGCTAAGGATTTCTAGATTTTACCCATTTCGTTTCATCCCCGTGGCTCGGTTTTGGGAAGGTGAGGGCGGGAAGTGGCTGCATTTAAAAATGATAGAAAAACAAAGCTCTCTCCTCTTGTCTGCTTTTTAAGGGGGGGGGGGGAGGTAGATTTTTTTTTAATACAAAAAATTACTAGAGGCTGTAGTTGGTGTTTAGAGAAAAGTTAGTAAGTCAAACAGATTGGAGGAAAGGGCGCGGAGCATGAGACAACGAATAAAAGCATTCCGTGCAGACGCGGGTGGGACGCGGCCGCTCGGGTTCGAGGGCCACCCTCGTTCCCTCCGGCCGCAGAGCCCGGGGAGCCCTCCGCAACCGCACCTCGGGAAGAGGGACTTCCCAACAAGAAACGAAAGCCTGCTCGAAACTTAAGCGCGAGTTCTTTCAGCCACTGCCGCCGATCCCGAGCCCAGACCTCCTTTGGCTTCCCTGGGCACCGCGCGCGGGCCAAGATCCCGACCTTGGCGTGGTATGGCCACGCCGCTCCACGGTCTCCAGCCCGAGCGGGTGCGGGCCCCGGTCAGCCGGAGCCCCTCGGGACAGGAGGCACCAGGCCGGCGGCGGACCCCCAGCCCTCCCGGGCAGGACCGCGCTGCCGCTCCCCGGCCGAGGCTGGCCGGCCGGCCCACGGAGTAAAGTACAAAGGCGGGCGACTGGGCCGCGCAGGGAGGGAGGGAAGGAGGGAGGGCAGAGGGAGGAGGGGTGACCAAGGGGGGCCCGGGCGCGTCAGANCGGGGCCCCCGCCCCTGCCCCCCCTGCCCGCGGGCCCGGCTGCCGCAACAAAGACCCCCGACCCGGCCGCCTCCCTTCCGAGCGCAGGCGGTGAGCTAGGGAGCCGCGCCCCTGGGGCTGCATTACCTGGTTGCAAAGGGTTAAGCGGTCCTGTCAGCCCCAAGTTCATGGTTTGGTTCCTTAGCAGGGCTCACGATGGGGGATCGGCAGAGACCAGGGTAAAAACCAGCCAAACACACGAAGAGAAAACGCCCAACTCCGACCGGGCTGCGTCCGCAAGTCTCTCCTCGGTTCCTCGCGAAAGTCTGAAAGCGGATGCACGGGACCCAAATCCGTACGAGAGCAGCAGCTGGCGGCGGCCGAGCGCCAGCGCCGCGC